>NC_028641.1:12124010-12250612 GCF_001406875.1 Solanum pennellii | reverse complement strand
GGGGACCGGGTGTCACGAACCGACACGTAGAATTAGGGGATCGGAGTGTCACGTACCAACACATAGTAGTAAGGGAGCGGAGTGTCACGTACCGACACAAGAGGAATGAAGATAAAGAATCTTGAAAGATGTTAATATACTCAATCTAATGAATCTAATTCCCAAAAGAGTATGATATTGAGGCTTGAGTCCTCATGTGTGAACTTGGCGGTGTTTATTAATGATTATAGAACTTGTTGTTGCTACACGTTGAGTATTGTAGTTGATTTATGATATTATCTGATATATACTGTTTTCTATTTTGAGTTGGCCGATTTTGGGGAATAACAGATGTTGAATTTTAGAAGTTATTGAATTGTCTTTTTATTAATGAGTTTAAGTCTTCCGCATTATTTTCTATTGATATTAAATTGAAATGTTAAGGTTTAGATTGATGGTTCGCTCACATAGGAGGGTAACTGTGGGTGCCAGTCGCGGCCCAGTTTTGGGTCGTGACACTTTCATTTCAGAATAATCATAGGTATAAGATTAATTGACAAGAAAATCACTATCAACTTATGTGATATTTGACTTTTCATACCGATGCTTAGGTGTCTAGTTTACTCTATGCAAGGACTACTCAACTTGAATATTTAATTATGTTCTCCTGTAACCACAAAACCTTTGGGTTGATTTAAATATAATTATTCATCTAGGTAACCATTTAAAAATATTGTTTTACCATCCATTTTATTACTAAATTATGAAAAGTGGAAAACGCAATAAGACTCCTGACGGTCATTATTTTTGTCACAAGAGAATAAATATCAAAATAATCAACATCTTTCTTTTCGTTAAAACTCCTCATCAAACTTCTGGCCTTCTATTTATCAATTGTAGCTTCGGGTCTCAACTTTTTCTTATATGTCCACTTGCTACATACGAATTTACAACCTTTAGGCAAATCAGACAAGTCTGAAGTGTGATTCGAATCTATAAAGTTTAATTTATTTTTAACACCTTCTTTTCAAAATATCACATACATGGATCTCATACTATAGAGTTTAATTCATTTTTAATATCTTCTTTTCAAAATATCACATATGGTGATCTCATTGCCTCATCATAAGAATTAGGTTCTATTAACTAGACAGACACTAAATCTTATACCAAAATATTCAGTCAAAAATATAGTGATAAAATCATGAAAAGCTGTTGTCAATTCTACATCTTTTACTCCTTGTAAGTTCATTTAATTCTTCTTAGAAATAACTTCATAAGAAGAAACAACATAAGGATCAACAAACATAAATTTAGAAGCATCATTTTACATATCACTAAACACATTATTTTCAAATGAAATTTGCTAAAAATTCAGCAACTCAAGATTCACAAATAGAAAAACTATTTTAAAAACAAAAATCTATATTGAAAACTCTTTTCACATAACCAGTAAAGACAATGTCAAAAGTCTTACAACCTACATTTACCTTAGTCAAAGACCTCAAAACTTTCAGAAATTTCAAATTAGGAGAAAACCCTTTCTAAAACATATATCAGGTCTTGTCTAACGTTTTATGAGGGACCATTAAGAACATAACATGCAAATAAGAAAGCTTCCCCTACATGTTGTTTGATAGACTCGAGCTTAAAAGCATAGAATTTATCATTTCGTCAAGGGTTTTATATATTTGTTCAGATACACCATTTTGTTGGAATATAACGTGCACTAAGCTCATGTATAATATCATTTTTCTCACAAATATACTCCAGAGTTTTCGTATTATATTTACTGCCCCTACCAGATCCATAAATCTCATGATTTTCCTGTCTAATTTATTTTCTACTTCGAATTTGAAGAACATACTTTCAACCTCATCTATAGATATTAGACTATATATCATAGTGTATCTTAAAAATTAATATTTTTTCCACTTTTTCAAACAGTACTCTTGAAGTTTGTTGAATTTGAATATATTAGTTCAAAAAATTGAATTTTTATACTAATAATAGATTTCAAAGGTTTCCTTACATGTTTTGCTTTTACATATACAAGATTTTTGAAAAATCATCAATTTTTATCATAGAAATTAATTCTATTTTTCTAAGTCTTTTGATAGAAGCAATACTAACATGACATACTCTACCATAACACAAATTAATAGACTTAACAGTATAAGCAGAATTTGAAATACTAGCATTATTGATAATCTACTGAACATTGTTCAATACAAATAATTCTCCACTAAGATATCCCTTCCCAATAGAGTCTCCTCCCTGAGAAATAATTATTTTATCACCTTTAAATATAGTTAAAGGCCTACTTTATTAAGAACTACTCCAAAAACTATGTCTCTGCAGGTAAAGTACGAACAAAACCTTATTTAAGGCTAAATTTTTTTCTGAAGTTACATTATGTAAAAAATTTCCTTTATCCATTATTCCTGCAGTAGGAACCCATGTAAACACAATTGTCATTAGTTGACTCCTCAAAGTCATGGAATAACTCTTTGGTTGCACAAAAATATATTGAAGGGTCTGTGTCCAACACCAATTAATATTGTTAGCTACTAGAACAACTACAACAATAATCACTTCATTAGCCTCACCAAGATGAGCTTGACCATCATCTTGTCTTTCTTTCCGTAAGTTCTGTCCTTGTCTTACTTATCAGTGGCTAACATTATGACTAAGTTTTCCGTAGACAAAGAAAAGATCCTTAGATTTTTGAAATTGAATCTTCGACTTGTTAAAGTAATTCTATTTCTTTATATGTCCCTTTTTTTATGACATTCTTCAGTTTGCCTTTGAACATGTCATTCAGAGCATTACCAGAAAATTCAATAAGAAACTGTGGAAGAATTAAGTAAAAACCTTCCATTTTATTTTTTAGACAGTTCGTCTCTTCAGTTCTCATGTGACCAATAAGTTCTTAGGGAGATAATTTTATTTTCTTATATTTCAGTTGATATCTATAATTACTCCAAGTTTGTGGATATTTTTCAAGCACAACACATTAGCCTAAAAAGTCTCAAACATCCTCATACCCTTGTTGAGAACATCAACAGTCAAGTTCTCATATTCACAAATTTGTTCCATGATTAGCTTATTGTCACCATTTGAAACTTAATCCATTGACCACCATATTTTTTCTTTCATGCATCATCAACACTATATTTTTTCTCGAACTAACATATATTTTCTAAGCAAATATTTGATTAACAAATAAATCAAATAAATGATAAGTATTTGGTTAAAAATCGTCAGTGAAGGGTTTGTTAAACAAAATATAATCAACTTCTAAATCTTCAAATAAACTAAGATGTTTATGTGACCAGTGTTTAAAATTATTTTCATCCAAATACTCAATCTTTGAAAGATAAGAAAAAAATTTATTCAACGAAATAGCCATTTATAAATATTGTATTCGGAAAATTGCTTTCAAATTATTAGGGAAATAATACAGTATTGATATCGGACAAGAATTAAAATAGTAAGTGAATTATGACAAACACTACGTAATAACATGTAACTGCCATGAAAGTAATTTTGGCCTAACTTTGATGTTCATAGTTAAGTCTAGTCACTCTCCAAGCTTCTACAGATCTTCCAAACACGTGTACTCGTGGTTGGAAGTTTGGAGTTGCACAAAAATAGTTGTCTAAATATTCACAATAGGAAGAAAAATATTTCAGACAATACATGAATAGGTGAAAGAGATTAAATGAAAGAGAGATTTTTGTTTCTCTTCTATATATTTAGTTCACAAATGATACTCCTTAAATAGGAAGAATATTTATGTTTTCATCAATCATAAGAATGTAAGTAGTTAAAGTAAAATTAATGAACTGATATATTACTTTTTCTTTGATGAAATTTTTTTCATAATGCAAAATAATTTCGAGTTTTCTGAATAGTTTCAATATTTTCTTATGAAGTTAAAATAACTATCACTTGAATAAATGTGAACCATATAAAAGGAAGTAGCTCTCCTATTTCACATCAATTTAGGACTTAAATGTTCACATAGATTAATGACGGAGAATTATTAGATGTTATTATCCTTTGAATTAAATAAAAAGGAATAAAATCTCACCAGAACAACTGTTGGAACCAAGAATATCTCTATAGGGAAAAAACTTTTGAACAAGGTAAGCAAAGCTTCTAAGAATCATTATTGATATAAGGGTCTTCAAAGAACTAGTCTCCATGAAATCATGGTCCTCTACCTTAATGCAGCCTCCATAACTTCCAGATGATAACTACACAATAAAATCAACAAATATATTACATAATTATTACTCTATCGAGTACAAGCTCCTACTTGTAGGAGTTGATTACACTAGAGAATACAACTCAGAGATTGATTACAAGAGTCCTAATTGTAATTCAAATAAAATACTAAAAATTATTGTTTTATACAAGTAGGCCTTCACTACTAATAAATAAATAAAAATTAGTGTTTTTTAAAACTAAAATAGGCTCCAAAATAAACTCAAAAAATACAAATGCATGTCATTTTGGCCTTGGATGTATTTTTAGTAATAAAATTACTTGAAATATCGTACTCATTTGTTTATTTTTAAATATTTTTCCAATGGTAGGATCAATAGTGACAAAATAATTATAACTCATCTCCTTATAAATCATGAATGTAAAAGGAGTTGGTACCTCCATGAATGATGCAAAGTGAAATAGTACTTAAATTTACACTAAAAGGAAACATTTAAGCGTGACGACTTGATTTAAATTGAGTTTCTCATATAGTTAAGAAGTAAAATCAAGGTAAATAGTTAGTAGATTTTGAGTTAATACAAGTCATTCAATTAAAATTCCAACCAATTACAAGCATGCGTCAAACTAAAAACCAAAAGATAAGTAGAATATTGACGTAAATAATATGTTTGACAAAATACTATTTGTATCATTTTTTTTGTATTAAAAATACAAAGAAATTTTTATTCCAACACGAAATGTATATCAAACTCGGAGCAAAAAGAAACTAACCATTAGTCTTAACCAATTCCTTTTTAATTTTTTAACTTAGAAGATAGCTTACTACATGACATGTAACATACTAAAAAATTGCAGATCACATCAAAAATCAAATAAAGGCTCTTAGTGAAATATCAATTTTTAAGGAGCAATGAATTGAGATGATAAGTTAAGTATTGTACAAATTTGAAATTGAAAAAACAAAATAAAATGATCGAGAAGTAACCTTGAATTATCTTTTGCATCTGATTGCAATGATTGAAAAATGATTGTTTGCTTTGAGAAAAAACTTGTACAACATAGATATTTTACAATTGAAGAGCTTTCACACAGGGGAATTTTTTTCACTACATGTCCCCCTAAGTACATACAATTTATGCTTCATTTATAACCAAAAAATTTAAGATATTTGATAAGCAAAGAAGGGGGGATAATCTCAACAAAATTGGGGATCCAAAATTTGAATTGTTGATCTTTGAAGAGATAAATTCAGAAAAATAGGAGAAAAAGTATCTTGAACAAAAGGTGACATGGGTGGGGCTATATTTCCCTAGAATAATTTTAGGGACATGGTGACTTTTTTAGGTAGAAAACTTGATGGACTGAGCTCAAAATCCGGTGAAGTTTTGGGGGGTTTGAATTTTGCAAGGACAGGGGCTGCTAGGGTTTCCAGTTCATTTGGGAAAGAAAGAAATGATAAAGAAAAGAAAAATAATAGAGGTATTTATTTGAGGGGTTTGGGACCGGGTTTTATGAACGATAGTGTCTGATTGGATAATATTTTGGGCTGAAAGTGGGTTTGAAGAAACAAGTCATTTGAACTTTAGCAAAATACATTTGCTTGAAATCAAAATCGATAAAATCGAAAATGAGATAAATTATATCTAATAATATATCAAAGTTGTTAACCTTTTAACAATTAATAATTACTTTGAAGTAAAGACCTGTTATGTGAATAACCGAAGGAGAATAAAGAAAAGGAGAATAAGCAGAAGAAGATTAAGGAGAAGAAGGGGGAGGAGGAGGAGGAGAAGAAAAAGACGACGAACAAGAAGAAGAGGACGATGAAGAAGGAGGAGGGGGAGGGAAGGGGAAGAATTAGAACAAGAGAAACAAGAAGAATACGAGAAGGAGGAGAATGATGAAGAGGAAGAGAAAGATGAAGTGGAAGTGGAAGAAGAGGAATGGAGGAACGAGGACGAGGAGAATAGATTCAATATTTTTTTTTATAACAATACAGAATTATTAAAATCATTTTTGAGGTACTTTTACCCGATAAATAGTAAAATTTCCTAGAAAATAGATTGAAAATATTTTAAATTTTAAGAAACAATTATTCTACTTTGTTTGGAACTAAAGAAGCCTGAAGAATTAATCAACCCTCTCCATTTTAGCTAGGCATGATAGAAAAGAGTTACGGACAAAAGTAGGTCACGACCCCAAATACACCCTAGACGTGAAATGACATACAAGACCCCACAAGGTCTTGCAAAACTCATTGAGCATACTTCATCAAAGATATTAAAACAAAGAGTTTTAAAGGTAGTATTTCAAATAAGAGAGTTTTAAAAAATGTAGCAGAAGTCTAACATAAGTCTCAAAACCATATATTACATCATAAGGGAGTGATTGGGACGTAAATCATAAATTACATACAAAATCTGAAAAGAAAATACATGATAGCAAAAGAATAATCTCTGTCCTCGATACATGAGGACTCATCACCTCAAGGTAAAAGTACTCGTATTGAAATGTAACTGTTGCAACAAATAGGAGAATCTTAGTAGTTCAGTTGGTTGACTACCTAAACTCTCATCTTATTGGTAGGATTCAATTCCCCACATTGTAATATTCACCATTCATAAAGTCTCTCATCACCTTCAAGTACCAAAGGGTAACAAGAAATTGTCGATTGAGTAAACTACCATAAATAGTGTAATTTCAATCTATCTATATATAAAATAAATCTAAATATAGACAAAGTGATATGACACCTCTCTATGGCCTCCATTTATATTTATCTTTTTTTCCGTTTTTTAATCTTTTCCATCATTTTCTAACAAACAATTATGCATTTAATAATTAAATAAATTAACATATTTGCTATATCCAATTATGTTTCATGAGTTACTAAAAGATTCTATCTATTTGCATTCTCTACTTTAATACCATGTCGATTGACCAACCTCCTTTTACAAAAATTTTCATGATTTAATCCATCTATAAATAACAATCTTCCAAAAAGTTGTTAGCTACTAATTTTTATTTTCACATTATTCTATTTTTAATCAATACATCTACTTCCTTCTATAAGTTTTCCTTTGGTTCATCATCATGTAGTTAATAATCAAAAGAGATGATACAGAAAAAGTCTCCTCAACTTCCTTTTATCAAATTTTCCATGATTTAATCCATCTATAAATAACAATCCTCTATAAAGTTGTTAACTACTCATTTTTATTTTCTCCTATTTTTTTAATCAATATATATTCTTCCTTTTAATGTTTTCTTTCGTTGGAATTTGGTTAATCAACGTATGGTTAATAATCATTTAGAAAAAGTTATGTGACAAGCAAAAGTTCATCATATGAAAGAAAGTTCTGTTGTAGTAAATTAATCAAAGAAAAATGGTCAGAGTTCTTTGATTCTGTTTCATCAGAAAATGTTCAATACGGTGGCCAAGATCATCAAGAGAGATAGTCAAATTAGTTTGATAAAGTAAAAGTTTTAATATTATATATGTACATACACATTTTTTGTACTTATTTTAGTACCCGTTAGATAGCTATATGTCCAGTGCTAGATGCTATTACAAAATTTTGGGAACATTCTACTAGTCATAACATTGATGGACTGCAATTTTGGTAGATGTAGCTTGGGTTATTCTGCCACCCGCATGCTACTCTATGCAAGAGATCATATTTTGCTAGAATTTTTTAATGCTTTCAACTATGATATTCACTTGTTTCTTGACAAATCTTACCCTACTCTTTAATGGTCCAACAAGTGGCAAAATCTTAACAGCCTATGTAGGTAAAATGGTTTTGATCGGAGGCTAAGCTTGTGAAGGTCAACAATGATGATAGGAAAGAGAGTCGAACGATTTAGAATAAAGGTAACTTATAGAAACTTCACTAGTCTAGGATTTAATTAGTTGCTTAGATGCATACTCGTTTACAATATTATGAATTATCAGACATTGATGCGTCCAAATATGTTCAGATGCATGTACATCACGATACATGAGGAAAAATTAGCGGTAATTTGTTATAGGTTATATTCAACTATGGATTGCATGCATATAGGATATATAGGCAAACCTTGATCATTTCCCTTGCTTTCCTCACATCTCAATCATCACACTCCATTGTATCTTGTATCCTATGAGACATGTGAGGATATAGTGTAATTCACATGTATCTGCGATATGTAGAATACTTTTGTTGCCTGATATATCTACTTTGAAATATAGGATGAAATTATTAATTAATCATGTAAATATTAGTATTTCAAACTATATAAAGAGCTAGTAAATATGGTTTAAAAATTGTGTAGTTAGGTAGATTTTCCTAGATTGAAGGAGTAGTTAGGGAGAATTAAGTCATTATTTCTCTATGTTAGGCTATTTTAATGAGTAATGCATCTTAATACATTTAACTCTAAATTTTGTAGATGATAAATAAAAAGATGGTATAATAAATAATTATTTGAAAGTATAGATTGGATTAGTAGATATGGGATGAATATAGGAGAAACTACTTAATTATACAAACATTACTATCTTATTTACTAATTCTTTCTATGATTTGAAATAAATACATTTTAAACTCACTACACAATTTCATAGAAGATTTCAAGTTAGATATATATATGCGAGGATATACATTATATAAATGTATCTTGTCTGCTCACATGTATCTAAGATGCGGATATGCAAGCGAGATACGAGAGTTGCGAGTCAAAACGGGAGGCAGCAAGCAAAATTTTTCTATGTATCTCATATAAATGTGTATCAAGTTGGATACAATATATCTAGAACAAATTATACCTAATTTTGATCTCATTTATCTCAAGATACATGAATCTGAAAAAAATATTTAGGATACATCAAAATTTGGTAAAGTTCATAATTTGCAAACTAGTATATCTCGATAACAACCCTCAAAATGAAATAGGCTAACTAAAGCCTTTCATGTGTTTAAAGAATTATTAAATAGTTAATGATGTGGTAAAATGATGAATAATGTCTTAAGGGGTAATTTCTAAAGAGTTTGTATGTTGAACGTCAAAGAACGTCCAAGACGTTTGGAAGCTAGGGGTGAATTGGGAAATTCATCCCTTGTCCTAATTAACTAGTAATAGGTTGTTTTAGGGGTTTTTAGTTATTTTAAGTTAGTTTATACCCCTAAGACCTAAGTTAGACTTCACTTTTCAAAATCATAACCCCTCTCTTAAGACACCATTGAAGCTTGAACTCAATGAAGAGCTAGGATTAAAGATTTTTAGTGGTTTCTTCACCAAATTCTTTGGGTTTTATCCTATTAAGGTAGGCTAGTTCATCCTTTATACTTCTCTCATTCAAGGAGCCAATCCAAAGGCTTTTCAAAAAGGTTTCAAATTCTTAAATTCTTATATTTTGAATTCTCAGCATGGGGCTTTGCATGAAAGGTTTTAATGGATGGATTATGATGTTTTCAATATAAAGTGTTGGTTTTGTGATTAAAAACTCAATGACCCCATGAACATGCCAATTTTTAAAATTAGGCTTATGAAGTGGGTTTAATGTATATGATTAGACAATGTTAGAGTTTTGTTTTTATTATGTTGTATTGTGATTATCTACTTCCATTTATGCCTTATTATGATGATTTATTTTAGAATTGATAAAAGGTGATCAAGTCTTGGATGAAGGGTAAGTTGATCTATGTTGTTTAGTTCTTATTGAATTGATCTTGAGTTGTATGGTACACTTATGGTGGCGGCGTTTACTTGATGTATATGATTATATATGTGAATTGTGATTATGGATTTGAAGGTATTGAATATGAAGTAAAGTGATGTTATGATGTATATGGATGAGATGTCTTATGAAGTTGAGAATATGTGTCTTGAAGATGCTATGTCTAAATGAAGTACAATGTGAATGTGAAGCATGATAGTGTGTGAATTATGATTTATGTAGTATGATAATGCTTAAAATTCAGTGTTATGAATATGGTGGTTATGTGAAGAATGTTGTCACATATACTCACATGCACACACTTTGAATGAATGAATGAAGTTAATGAATGGAAATGGGGGATTCTAAGGTAGACACTATTCGTGAGTAGAGATGAAGTGTCTAGTACCAACCCTACTATTCCTAAGAACCCTAGTGAATGAAAAAGGGGGACTTTGGGGTGGACACTCTTCCTGAGTTGAGATGCAATGTTTAGTAGCAACCTCAGTATTCCCAAGAGCTTTCCAAAGAATGGTTGGAGGTTGGATACTCTTCGTGAGTTGAGATGTAGTATAAAAAAGTAATCTCTAGAGATAAGTGATCTTCATGAGTTAAGATGTAGTACTTAATAAAAATTTCTTAACGTATAAATAATGAATGTCTAAGACTCAATCGAGGAGTCATGCTCAGCAACAAGAGGATTTGAAGAAGGGGTGGATACTCTTTGTGAGCAGAGATGTCGTATCCAATGTACCTCTAGAGATGAGTACTCTCGTGAGTTGAGATGTAGTACTTAGAAGAAATCTCCTTATCCCTTAACTATGAGCCCACACATGTATATATATAGGAGATCCAAGTAAAGGCTAAGAGAATGACCCTACTTTGGGCATGTGGGGATCCCTTATCCGGTAGGGGATATACCGGGATTCCATTTCTAGCTCTCATGGTCTATGTCGACTAAAGCTAGCCCCCACAAACGAATGTAATGAAATAAGTCTTCTTAAGGATGTACTACTTAGGGTAGGTGGTGGAATGAGACGCTATTTATCCTTCGCGCAACTAGACATTTTGAGGAAGTTTTGGTGTGTCCTTATATGAAAATGTATGAATGGTTTATTGTATAATGTTAATGAGGTAAGTTCCTAGTCTAAAGTGATTCTCAAGGAGCACTATGGTGGGAGTAGTAGTATGGAATGCTACATTCACATTGTACTAAGTATATCTTGGAGGAGGATGGTCTTTATGTGAAGTTCGTAGAGACATGTATGTTTCCTCTAGTATTTTTAGTAATGAGTGTTGACATGTTAAATTGAAACGGAGCATACTTATCTTTGGTAGTCTTAAGGATCCTTAGGTGTGTATTGAAGAGGTTGAATGGGCAGTCGCTTCATGTCTTACCTAAGTGAGTCTTAGGATAACTTTGGATAGGAAGGTCTAAATGATAAAAATGGAATACTTGATGAATGTGACTAAATGTTGAGGTTAAGGAAGTTTTACTTGTATATGAAATGATGATTTGTAAACTTGATTCATGAAGGTTTTACTAAAATAGCATGAAAGTATGTTTCAACTACAATGTCCTTTTAGCATGTTTTTGCATATTACTATACTTAGTACAATGTTTGTACTAACTCTATATTCTTCTATATTTCTATAAGTATAGGTGGAAGACAAGTGAATGTTCTTAGAAGGTCAATCCTGGGAAGTTGATTCTCTCAAGATTTGTATGTCCTCATATGTTTGAGGACATGAACTATGTTTCTTTTAATACATTGTTTAAGACTTAGCATGTTTCTTTCAATGTAAAGTGTCGTAACCTTATGATATTAAGATCTGTCTAAGATGGCTTGAGATTCATTTAGTCATTTTTGTATATTTTTTTCTTATGAATCATTGAACCTCCTAAGCAAATTAAAGAGGAAGAGAGGTAGAAAAAACACAAATGAACAAAGAGAGACTACAAAATTGTGCCATCTCTATTTATTATAAAGAACCCACAACTGACTTAGTTGATTAGATATGATGGATTTTATATTACTTTAGGCATAGACTAGTTTTTTACTTGTTATGCCTAAGGAGATTATAGAACTCAAAATAGTCAAGTTTTAATTTCTTAGTGGTCTAGCCTCAGAGTGGAAAGGTAGTATAGAAGTTCCCGAGGTTTGATATTTTTATACCTTAAGCCTAGAAAATTATGTCTCCAAGGGATGAAATTTTGTAGTCTCTCTTTGTTCATTTGTGTTTTTTCTACCTCTATTCATCTTAAGTTTGTTTAGGAGGTTCAATGGTTCACTAGAAATTTTTTTTCCAAAAATTAACAAATTAATCTCAATTTATTCTTATACACAACCAATATCACAGTATCCATTCGAAAAAATGACTGAATGCTAATCACATACCGAAAGTAGTAATTGGGATCTTCAGTGTCAATTCCTAACTCTTGTTGTGGTTTCACAAAAGATTGGGACGGTTTTCTCACAACAAGATACTAGCAGAGATGTAGACAATGGGATTATTAGACAATGCTTATAATACATGTTCTACATTTACACTAGCATCTTATTGTGAGAATATCTTTTCCCTATCTTTTTGCAATCATAGAGAGAGTTCAAGATTGATATTGAAGATCGTAGTTACTATTTATGGCAAATGCTAAGTGTTTCAGTCATTTTTTAAATATACTTCTTGTGTAGAAGAACGGAACTAAGGTGAATTTTTTCTTATTTGTAAATCTACTTTCTAGTGAATCGTTGAACCTCCTAAATAGACTGAGGAGGAAGTAAGGTAGAAAAAGCATAAATGAAGACAAAATCTAGAGCAAAGTTGTTAATAAAACTGGTAGTCAAAAGTAATGCTCAAAATTGAGGTGGATGTTCATGGAAAGTTCATTCTTGTCATCCAAAGACTTGGTGAAGAAGGAAAGTTTACCACACAAATGTACTACAATTTCTTTTGATATTGTCAATCCCTGAAACTTATGGGCATATAGATCTCATCTAGCCAATAATTTTGCGTTGAAATGCGGAATTGGGACATTGATCTTTCTTGAAAATAAAGTTATCATGTTTGGTGCTAGCTGTCTTAGTTTATCTCTTTTGGGTATAGCATCAAAGAAACATGGCTTATTCTAGTTTCAACAACTCACACATAATTACATCCAACCTGAATATTATTTTCAGGGTGAACCCATCGGTGTCCCCTTAAAGTTGGCATGAAATTTCACATAAACACTTTAATTATGCTTTGTTCATTTTGAACACCTGTAGTAGTCATTTACTGTGTCATTTCAACATTATTTATATTCCCAGATCCAACTAAAGCGCGTGTTGACTAATGCTTTTTCTGGAAAAATTGACAAATATATATAAATCAAATGTGTACTTTTTTCTTAAAATAAAAAAATCACTTTTAATTCCTTTTTTTCTCCAGATCTGCAATCCCGTGCCCTAGACCCCATTTCTTCATCTTCTTCTTCCTAAACTCCACCAAGTACGTCATAATCTCTAAACAATCTCTGTAATTTCATTCTTCTTATTTTGTGCCTTGAAATTATTATCTGCTTCTTTTCAGTAATTTTATTGCAATTTTTTTTTAAGAAAATAATTTCTTCTCATCCATTTTCTATATTTAATCTCTCCTTATCGCAATTTATTTCCTCCATCTTTTATTTCGATTCTATTAAGTATTTTTTTTTCTTTTACAAAAACTCATTATATATGTAGTAGGAGATACAAATATAAGAAGTCACTTTTTTTAAATATTTATTTCCATCGTAGTCAGAGATGATCCGATAATTATCAATTAAAAAATTTCATTACTTATTTCTCCTCTAATGGATATAGTGCAAAAGAAGTGGAAAAATATACTTTTTGTGTACTTTATATTATTATTGAATGATGGATAAAAAAATAAATTAGATATTCAGGGAACAAGGAAAATGTAAGTAGTATAAATGCCCAGCAAAAATTATATATTTCTCAAAATTTGGGTGGTGATGAGGGGTGGTCTATGGTGGCAGAGCAAAAGAGCGAGCGGGAAGGAGTAAAAAAATAATCAATGGAGAGTGGTGAAAGATTGCAGAGAGAAACAATGAGGAAGAACAAGAAAGAGAAAAAAAAGAATTCACCAAAAAACCTTATTAAACGCGCATAAAATACGTGTTGCACAATTACTATGTTGAGTCAGCAAAAAGCGTCTAAATGACAATGTGCACCCCTACATAAGGTATTTAAAACGAGAAAAGCTTAATTAAAGTGTTTAAGTGAAATTTTGTGCCAAATTTAAGAGGTCTCCGATGGATTTCCCCTTATTTTTATATTGATTAACATTTTACATACTTTGTGATGTAGTTGATATGTTCTTGAGATTATAAAGTACATGAAAATTTGTTCACCTGTTGGGTCAACCAATAACCCTAAGGAGAAACTTCCTGCTCTTGAAGTTCCCAAGCATAAGAAGTTGAATTGCATTAGTAAGATTGTAGCTGATGAAAGTGTATAAAAGGTAATTGGTGATATGTCAGTACACATGGGCTCTATAGCAACATATATGCCATAAAATTAGTAGAGCTAGTGTTCACAAATGCATCACCAATTTCATGTCCTGTAATTTCATTAGCTACAATCTTATTGATGCAATTGTAACACCGTGCACCACTAATGTTTGGGAACATAAACAGTGGCGGATCTAGGATTTAAAGGTTGTGGATGCTCACTTCCTTTAACATAAACCTTCTAGCAATCATATAGTATAAACTATACTAACTGAAACTCTTCAATAAAAAAAGCCCTTAATTAGGAAAAGGAAAAAGTGTAAGAAAACAAAAAGAAAAAAAAATCCCTTAATTAGATAGAAAAAGGAAAAAAAATTAAAAAAAGATAAGAAAAAAAGGTGCAAAATTCGCTGCACAAAGAAAAGAAGGAAAAAGTGTAAGAAAAAAAAAGGTTAAAAAAACAAGCCCTTAATTAGATAGAAAAAGGAAAAAAATTTAAAAAGAAAAGAAAAAAAGGGTGTAAAATTCGCTGCAAAAAGAAGAAAATAAAAAAAATAATGGGGCAGGTGGGATTTGAACCCTACTATTGTGCTTTGCGGGCATCTAGTTTCCATGTGTAAACTAGCGCGCCCATGATTGCTATCATACTATGGGTGCTNAAGAAAAGAAAAAAAAGTTGTAAAATTCTCTGCAAAAAGAAAAGAAAAAAATATTGAGGCGGGTGGGATTTGAACCCTACTAGTGTGCTTTGAGGGCCTCTGGTTTCCATGTGTAAACCAGAGAGCCCATGACTGCTTTCACACTATGGGTGCTCATTTAATTTTTAATTACCGATTATATATATATATATATATGTATATATACAAAAAATTCGGAGTCAATGGGTGCTCGAGCACCCGAAATTTTCTTACTGGGTCCGCCCCTAAACATAAAGAGGAGGTAGTTCGTCCTTGCGGATACTATTTGATCCAAAAGGTGAATAAATATGCATATATTTATTTCTTATCTCAACCATATATTGATTGTATCGTAAAGCATGTGAAATGTTAATTAGACAATAAATTACATATGCTTTATTTATGATCAAGTGCGGGTTGATGACGCCAGAATAGGCGAGACGTCTTTGATAATATACAAAAGAGAGATAAATCAAGAAAGTTGTATTGAAAAGGATACCTCTAATTTTTAAGGACATAGCTTGCGCACAAGAACTAAAGAGGATCCTAGAGATATTAGTGCTCAAATTCCGTATTGTAACCTAGAATTTTTAGCCGAAACGGAATAACAACACTAGAAGAAATTCTAGTATATTTGTGAGTTAAAATTACCTCGTTTATGAATTTGTTGCATGAACTTCATGAATTTGACATGAAAATTATCTATTTATTTTATGCATTTTCTTCGTCTAATGGTCTTATTAATAGTACTGCTCTACCTTTTATTTTATTCGTTAAAGACTATTTTGCTCAAAATGTTAATTTTTTCCACGTTGGTGGGAAAAAAGAACTTTTAAATGATAAAATATAGAAGAACTACTATGTTATTAAAGCGGTTAAGAAGATGTCTAGTCTTGTTCTACCGTTGTCGGTCACTCGGCTCAAATTGGAGTTTGGCAAATATATCCATGAAGAAATTTATGTTTTGGACAAAAAAAATAAACCCAAAATATTTCTCGTGGCAGCATGAATTGAAGTTTGTGTGAAGAGACACATCTCTTCAGTCAAGGGTGTGCACTAGGGGTATTAAATGCACTTGAACATGTGTCACTGCACAGATACAACACAACCTACAAAATGTAACTTTACAAACTTTTTTGATGTGACGAAGAGCCTTCTGATGTTTACTACTAGGATTATAAGTATATCTACTTGATATACTAACAACATAAGTTATATCAGGTAAAGTTCACCATAAGCATTACAGTCCCAATTATTTTAGCGTATTTCGTTTGAGAAACACTAGAATCTTTATTCTATTACAATTGCGTGCTAGGATCATAAGGAGATCTCCCTAAACTACATCAAAATAAATAATTTTTTTGAACTTGATTTTAATGTAATGAGGCTGACACAAAGAGAAATCATCAATATTTCTTTTAATTTTGATTCCTAAAATTGCATGTACTTCATACTAATTTTCCATTCAAAACTTAGTAGACAAAAAGTTCTTAGTTTCATCAATTACATTCATATTTGGACAAAACTTAACAAGTAATCTACATATAATCACGTTATTTGAACCTATCATTTTGGAATAATCATAGGTATAAGATTAATTGACAAAAAAATCACTATCCACTAATGTGATATTAGACTTTTCATACCGCTGCTTAGGTGTCTATTTTAGCCTATACAAGGACTTACTCAACTGGAATAATTTATTATCTTCTCCTGGAACCACAAAACATTTGGGTTGAGTTAAATATATCTATTTGTCTAAGTCACAATTTAAAATATTTTTTGACATCCATTTTATCACTAAATTATGAAAAATGGAAAACGCTATAAGACTCCTAACGGTCATTATTATTGTCACAAGAGTATAAATATCAAAATAATCAACACCTTTCTTTTGGTTAAAACTTCTCATCAAAATTCTAGCCTTATATTTATCAATTGTAGCTTCGGGTCTCAATTTCTTCCTAAATGTCCACTTGCTACATATGAATTTAAAACCTTGAAGCAAATCATACAAGTCTGAAGTGTGATTCGAACTATAAAGTTTAATTCATTTTTAACAACTTCTCTTAAAAATATCACATACATTTATCTCATACTATAGAGTTCAATTCATTTTTAATATCTTCTTTTCAAAATATCACATATGGTGCTAACTCTTAACGTATAGTTAATGAATATAATGAATGTCTAAGACTCAGTGGGGGAGTTATGCTTACCACCGAGAGGACTTGAAGAAGGGGTGGATGTTTCCTCTAGTGTTTTTAGTAATGAGTGTTGACATGTTAAATTGAAATGGAGCATGCTTATCTTTGGTAGTCTTAAGGATACTTAGGTGTGTAATGAAGATGTTGTATGGGCGGTCTTGTTATGTCTTACCTAGGTGAAAAGTCTTAGGATAACTTTGTATAGGAAGGTCTAAATGATAAAAATGGATTACTTGATGAATGTGACTAAATGTTGAGGTTAAGGAAGTTTTAGTTGTATATGAAATGATGCTTTGTAAACTTGATTGATGAAAGTTTTACTAAAATAGCATGAAAATTATGTTTCAATTACAATGTCCTTTTTAGCATGTTTTTGCATATTACCATACTTAGTACAATGTTAGTACTAACTCCATATTCTTCTATATTTCTATAAGTGTATATCAGAGCCCTAGGTTCATCGGTCTCACGAGTACAAGAACAATGTCTATTAGAGTCTTGCGGATCGGTATGAAGACGTCCATAACTATCTTCGAGAGGCTATAGGACATATAGGAAATATTCTTTTCTTTCATTAACTATCGTGCAAACTTGACCTTGTTGAAATTCTAATCTTGATATCTCATCTTCTCAGATGGCCAGAACTCGTACACCGGCAAGTGGTGGTAAGAATGCTATTCCTGCGCCTGCTTCTGGGAAAACTATCCGAGGTAGAGGCAGGAGACGAGCTCAAGGTCGCGGTAGGGGCCGTATTGCAGCACCTGTCGAAAGGTCAAGTACCAATAGTTACCCAGGATCTTTACCTGTCACTTCTGATGGCTCACACACCCGTGTCGGTCGTCAGACTCCAAATTCGATAGTTGCTCCAGATCCTCAGACTCTCAGGACTCAGCCAGCTGCTTCTGTAGCTCCTCGTTTGGATAGTATGGAGTTTCAAGATATTGCACCACATTTGGCAAACAGACCTTCTATGACCATTGATGAGCAAAAGATGTTTGGGAGGTTCAGACTAATGAATCCTCCTACTTATACTGGTGACTTAACTGAAGATGCATATGAATTTATAGTTAGTTGTCATGAGAGGTTGCATAATCTTGGATTAGTGGAGTCTCATGGAGTTGACTACACAGCGTTTCAGATGACTGACTCCGCCAAGCAGTGGTGGAGGGATTATATTAGTAGTAGGCCAACTGGATCTCCTCCACTGTGATGGACTCAGTTTACTCAGGTATTTCTAAGAAAATTTGTTACACGCTGTGAGAGGGAGTGCAAGAGGGACGAGTTTGAGGATTTGCAGCAAGGTGGTATGTCAGTTGCAGAGTATGAGGGTAAATTCATGCCTTGGATAGGCATGCTTCGATGATACTTCCTACAGAGGCTGAGAGAGTGAGGAGGTTTATTAAGGGGCTGATTATTCCGATTCGTCTAGGAGTTTCTCAAGTTGCTGCTTCTGGTGTTCTTTTCCAGAAAGTGGTGGATGCTACTAAGGATTTGGAGATGATTCGACGTGAGGGATTTGAGCAGCATGAGGGCAAGAGAACCCGTTATTCAGGTGATTTTGGTGGTGCTACGCGTAGGAGTCGCGGTTATGTATTGAGAGGTTATCACTCTCAGTCCAGCAGACCCATTGATGCTGTTATACCTGCGTCTCAGGCTAGTTACACTAGGCATAGTTCTTCAAGCTCAGTGTATACTTCACAGGGTTCATCTTCTAGACATATGGTTCGGGGAGGGCATTCTGTTCAGTCAGGTTCCTCTCATCAGCTTGCATCTCGTAGGGGCTATTTTGAGTGTGGTGATATGGGACAGTTCGTGAGAGACTGCCCTAGGACCAGACGTGGTGGCTTACATTAGGGTTCTCAGGCTTCGACTTCCAGGGCTGCACAACCTCCAGCTAGGGTTGGTGCACAAAATGGTAGAGGTGGTCCTTATTTAGGTATAGGTGGTTCTCCTTCTGGTCGAGGTGGTGGTCGTGGAGGTTCACAATCTGATGGAGGTAGCTCTCACTGTTATCCTTTTCCAGGTAGGCCAGAGGCTGAGGTTTCAGATGTTGTTATCACAGGTATTATTCCGTTTTGTCATCGATCAGCTACTATATTATTTGTTCCAGGCTATACTTATTCTTATCTGTCCACATATTTTGCTCCTAGTCTAGATATATTATGTGAGTCTCTTGATTTGCCGATACGTGTTTCTACTTCTGTCGGGGATTCTGTAGTTGTAAATCGGGTGTATCAATTATGTACAGTTACGTTGATGGGATATGACACTAACGCAAATTTTAAGGTCTTAGATATGATAGATTTTGATGTGATTCTCGGTATGGATTGGTTATCTTCTTACCACGCACTTTTTAATTGTCATGCCAAGACAATCACTTTAGCTATGCCTTGAATTCCTATTGTAGAATGGAGAGGTTCTCCTAGTCACCCTTCTAAGGGTGTGATATCATTTCTTAAGGCTCGTCAGTTGGTACAGAGAGGATGTTTGGATTACTTGGCCCACATTCGAGATACTAGTATTGAGACTCCTATGCTTGAGTCTATTCCAGTAGTGAGTCAATTTTCAGACGTATTTCCGACCGAATTGCCAGGTCTTCCACCATATCGTGATATTGATTGTTATATTATTGTGGAGCTAGGCACTCGGCCTATTTCCATTCCTCCTTATCGTATGGTACCGGTTGAATTGAAAAAGTTGAAGGAGCAGTTGCATGATTTGTTGAGCAAAGGTTTTATTAGACCGAGTGTATCTCCTTGGGGTGCTCCAGTGTTATTTGTGAAGAAGAAAGATGGATCTATGCGTGTGTGTATTGACTATCGACAGTTGAACAAGGTGCCCATCAGAAATAAGTACCCGATACCTCGTATTGATGACTTATTTGATCAGTTCCAGGGTGCTTCAGTTTTCTCCAAGTTTGATTTGAGATCTGGCTATCATCATCTAAAGGTTAGGGCGGAGGATATCCCTAAGACAGGTTTTCGAACACGTTATGGCCATTACGTGTTTTTGGTGATGTCTTTTGGATTGACTAATGTCCCTGCAGCTTTTATGGACTTGATGAATAGTGTTTTCAGACCGTATTTGGATTCCTTTATATTTGTCTTCATTGATGATATATTGATATACTGACGCATTAAGTAGGAACATGAACATCATTTGACGATCGTGCTTGGGATTCTAAAGGAGAAGAAGCTTTATGCAAAGTTTTCAAAGTGTGAGTTTTGGCTTAGTTCGGTAGCATTCTTAGGACAAGTAGTGTCCAAGGAGGGTATCATGGTAGATCCTAAGAAGATTGAGGCAGTTAGAGGTTGGGTCAGACCTGCTTCAGTTAATGAGATTCGGAGTTTCTTAGGCCTTGCAGGTTATTATCGACGATTCGTTGAGGGTTTCTCATCCATTGCATCTCCATTAACTAGATTGACGCAGAAGGAGGTGAATTTTCAGTGGTTTGACGAGTGTGAGGTTAGTTTCCAAAAGCTCAAGACTTTATTAACTACTGCTCCGATTTTGACCCTACCTGTGGAGGGACAGGGTTTTGTTGTATATTGTGATGCTTCTCGGATTGGGCTTGGTTGTGTATTAATGCAGAAGGGAAAAGTGATAGCTTATGCTTCGAGACAGTTGAAGGTTCATGAGAAGAATTATCCTATTCATGATTTAGAATTGGCGGCTGCTATGTTTGGATCGAATATTTTGAGGCATTATCTTTATGGTGTGCATTATGAGGTGTTCACGGATCATCGTAGCCTCCAATATATATTCAATCATAGAGATCTGAATTTGAGGCAGCGTTGATGGTTGGAGTTTCTCAAGGACTACGACATGACTATTCTTTATCATCCAGGCAAGGCAAATGTTGTAGCAGATGCCTTGAGTTGAAAGGCGGTAAGTATGGGTAGTCCAGCCATGTTACAGCTCGACAAGCGTTCTTTAGCTAGGGATGTCCAATCCTTGGCCAATAGCTTTGTGAGACTTGATATTTCAGAACCTCGTAAGGTGTTGGATTATATGGAGGCTAGATCATCCTTGTTGGAACAGATTCGGACTTAACAGTTTGATGATGGTGATTTATGTAAGATTAGAGACAAGGTGTTAAAAGGAGAAGCCAAGGCTACAATTATTGATAGTGAGGGATTTTTTAGAATTAAAGTCCGTATATGTGTTCCTCGTACAACTGATCTGACTAGATTAATCATTGAAGAGTCCCATAATTCGAGGTACTCGATTCATCCGGGGGCTACTAAGATGTATCGTGACTTGAAACAACATTATTGGTGGTGTCGTATGAAGAGGGACATAGTAGATTTTGTATCCCGTTGTTTAAATTGTCAGCAAGTGAAGTATGAACACCAAAAGCCTAGGTGTGACACAAAGGATGCCTATATCTGGGTGGAAGTGGGAGCGTATTGCTATGGACTTTTTGGTAGGATTGCCACGCACCTTCTGTATGTTTGATGCTATATGGGTCATTGTGGATCGACTGACTAAGTCTGCACACTTTGTACCAGTTTAGAATACCTATAACTCAGAAAGGCTAGCCAAGATTTATATTCGGGAGATAGTTCGGTTGCATGGGGTTCCTATATCAATTAGTTTTTATCGTGGCACCCAATTTAAATCTCATTTCTGGCGGTCTACGCAGAGAGAGTTGAGCACTCGGGTGGATCTTACTACAGCCTTTTACCTTCAGACTGATGGTCAGTCTGAGCGGACTATTCAGGTTCTTGAGGACATGTTGCTGGCGTGTGTGATTGACTTTGGTGGTCAGTGGGATCAGTTCTTGCCTTTAGCGGAGTTTGCTTACATTAATAGTTATCATTCGATGGAACCATTTGAGGCTCTGTATGGTAGGAGATGTCGATCTCCAATTGGCTGGTTTGATGCATTTGAGGTTAGACCATGGGTTACAGATTTGTTGAGGGAGTCCTTGGAAAAGTCAAGTTGATCCAAGATAGACTTCTCATGACTCAGAGTAGAAAAAAGAGTTATGTAGATCGAAAGATTCGTGATTTAGAGTTTATGGTTGGAGAGAGGGTTTTATTGAAGGTTTCACCCATGAAGGGTGTGATGAGGTTTGGAAAGAAGGGCAAGTTGAGCCCAAGGTATATTGGTCCGTTCGAGATTGTTAAGCGTATTGGTGAAGTGGCGTATAAGTTGGCTTTGCCACCTGGTTTGTCAGGTGTCCATCCTATATTTCATATTTCAATGCTTAAGAAGTATCATCAGGGTGGTAATCATGTGATTCAATGGGATTCAGTGTTACTTGATCAGAATTTGACTTTTGAGGAAGAGCCAATCACCATTTTGGATAGGCAAATTCGGAAACTAAGATCCAAGGAGATTGCTTCTGTAACGATTCAGTGCAAGCATCGTCCTGTGGAGGAGTCTACATGGGAGACAGAGTTTGACAAGAGGAGTAAATATCCTCATCTTTTTTACCGTTCAAGTTAGCTCTTTTCTCTTCTCGTTCGAGGATGAACGTTTATTTAAGTGGTAAGTGATGTAACGACCCGCTAGGTCATTTTGAGAACTAGGACTAGTTTGACTCCTTTTGAAAATTTAAAGGGGTATTTTTAAACTATTCGAAGACTAAGAGTATTTAGTTGATAAAAATTTTAGTGAAGAATAAATATAGTTAATAGTTAGTGGGTCATATCCATCATTCATTTAATATCTTTATACTTGACCCATATATTGATTTAAGTCAGTGGGATTAGTTTATTTGTAATACTTAATTAACATTAGAAAGGCACAAAATAAGAGGGTTAGAAAACTACCTGGGCGGTGTGAATACAGAACGTGAGGGAACCAACGAAATCTTCAGGTAAGAAGCAATTTGAAAAATTTCTTGATTGTTATATGGATCATAATGAATGTAAGGTAGATGCAAAGTTGATCCCTTGTTTGTGTATTTAATATTATAATAAGAAAATTGAGATGAAAATAGCAAAGAACGGTGTATATTTTCTTCGCAATTGCAATTTGGAGTATGTTATTTCTGTGATTATTATTAGAAGTTTATTTGTTACACTTAATGAAGTTGAGGGAAAACATTTAGGGTCATGTGATTATATTAATAGGAAGAGTGGATGGAAATTTTGTTTGAATTAAAATAATTAAAAAGGGACGAGGAGAAGCATGCTTCAGATGAAAACCTGAGTCAATATGATTGTAGACATTATGTGGTAATGCTTTGTCAATGTGAGAGGAGAATGTCATGATCCAATCATTGGAAATCATGCCAATCATTGACAATCATTGTAAATCATGTTTCAATTATTGACATTTGTATAAAATTCTTTAAGATTGGTATATTAAAAAAATGACCTGCAGATTGTCTTGTTGCAGTGCTCCTGCTCGTCTGCAGTGTACGTTATTACGTTGACCTGCTTAAGATAATTATCAAATTAGAATTTAAATTTAATATATTGAGATTGGTAATTAATTATTAGGTGTTTATTATATGATCTAACATTTAATTTTAGTCCATTTGAAGACGTTAGAGTTAAGTTCTTGGCTTGAAATTTAGAAAGTATGAAAATTTTGGCACACCAATACATATCAAGATTTGAAGTTTGGTTAGAAATATGAGTGAGTTTTAGGGTCTATGATAGACATATAATAATTTTGAATGTGTACAAACTCGCTTTCTTACGAATATTGCATCATTGGTAGATCGTGAACATTCCGAAACCTTGCGATAAGGGAAGGAACTATCTTGAGGATTCGTGACACGAGCTCGGCACTTGAGGTATGTTAAGACTTTTTAGACTTGTTGAAGGACGTTTTCCTAATTAAAGATTAAAAATGAAAATAGAAAAAGGGGTAAGGGCTAAATATGGGGGTCTCGTATCAATTCTGTGACGGGCATTGGTACGAGTACCGGTGTTATATAACGGAAAGTTACTACTATAGTATGTGGATTGTAACTTGAGAATTTCCAAAGCATATGGGCATTAGCTTATATATTATTGACTTGAAATTATTTTGTGATTGTGTTTTCTTTATTACACCCGTATAGTTGTTATAATTGAGGTGGTTGTGTATTATGTTGATATTGATTGAGTGAGATGCATCATCAACCCCTTATTTTGAAATAATATTATGTACATGCATTTACATGAGATTGGGTATAAGTTGGGCACGTGGAGATTGTCCGTGCTGAGATGGTGAGATGTTAAGATTGTAATTTGGGCACGTAGAGACCGTCCGTGTGGAAATTGTTTGATATTATGATAGTGTATTGAGATCGTCCACACAGACACGTGGAGATCGTCCGTGTTGGTATATGGACCTCGCGAGTCCCCCATGGGTCATTAACTCTTGATGTATTTCCGAGGAGTATGATGTATATACGGTTGAGTGAGTACTGGGTATTCTGAGACAATTCATTACATGGTATCATATTGCATCGCATTTCATCACATCATTCATTTTTTATGATTATGTGTCTGTTTGGTGTTTTGAAAGTACTTGATGTTTGATTACCTTTATTGATGAAGCTTAAATAGTGAGTGTAATACATATATACTTATATAATTTCAGAATTTTATTTATTAACTCCCGTCACTACTTCTTCGTTGTCGGTCAATGAGACATACTGGGTACACGTGGTTTCATACTCATACTACACTTGTTGCACTCTTTGTGGTGCAGATTCGATTCCGAGTAGGAGCACATCTCGTGGAGCAAATTGAGTCCGAGCTTGAAGTTCTTGGAGATTTGGTGAGCTGCTTGGCTATTCCGTGGCCCACACCTCCCAATATCTTTTATTTATTCTGTTATTAGTATTCAGACAGGATATCCCTTATGTTAGATTTGTCATTTAGTTTCAGACTTGCATCGGATTTTAGAAGCTCTTGTTCTTAAGATACCAATTCTTGGGGTGTTAAATTTTTTTCTAGTTTCCGCATTTCGTACTTTAAGGAACTCAATGTTCGAGAAGCTTGCAAATTTTTTTTTTGCCTTTTTTTTTTGTTTTACCCATTTGTTGGTTGCGTTTGGTTAATATGTTGGGTTGGCTTACATATTTGTTGGTAACATAGGTTCCATCACGACTCGTGTTTCTATTTGGGTCGTGAAAGTGTAGGTGGAAGACAAGTGAAGGTTTTTAGAAGGTGAAGCTTGGGAAGTTGATTCTCTCAAGATTTATATGTCCTCATATGTTTGAGGACATCAACTATTTCTTTCATTTAATACATTGTTTAAGACTTAGTATGTTTCTTTTAATGTAAGGGGTCGTGACCCTATGATATTAAGACGTGTCTAAGATGGCTTGAGATGCATTTTTTGTCATTTTTGTATATTTTTTCTTATGATTCATTGAACCTCCTAAGCAAGCAAAGGAGGAAGAGAGGTAGAAAAAACGCAAATGAACAAAGAGAGGCGACAAAATTGTGCTATCTCTATTTATTATAAAGAACCCACAACGCACTTATGTTTGTTGAGGAGGTTCAATGGTTCACTAGAAAACAAATTTATAAAAATAACCAAATTAATCTCAATTCATTCTCATACACAACCATTATCACAGTACATATTCAAAAAAAGGACTGAATGCCAATCACATACCGAAAGTAGTAATTGGTTCAGTATAAATTCCTTCTTGTTGTGGTTGCCCAAAAGATTGGGACATGATTTTCTCACAACAAGATGCTAGCACAAATGTAGAGAATGGGTTAATTAGACAATGCTTATAATAGATGTTCTGCATTTACACTAGCATCTTTTTGTGAGAAAAGCTTTTTCCTATCTTTTTGCAATCATAAAGAGAGTTCAAGATTGATACTGAAGATCCTAGTTACTATTTGTGGCAAATGCTAAGTGTTTCAGTCATTTTTTTGGATATACTTCTTGTGTAGAAGAACGGAACTAAGGTGGATTTTTTCTTGTTTGTAAATCTATTTTCTAGTGAATGGTTGAACCTCCTAAATAGACTGAGGAGGAAGTGAGGTAGAAAAAGCATAAATGAAAACAAAATCCAGAGCGAAGTTGTTAATAAAAATAGTAGGCAAAGGTAATGCTCAAAAATGAGGTGGATGTTCATGGAAATTTCATTGTTGTCATCCAAAGACTTGGTGAAGAAGGAAACTTTACCACGCAAATGTTTTGCAATTTCCTTTTATATTGTCAATCCCTGAGATTTATGGGCATATAGATATAATCTAGCTAATAATTCTAGGCTGAAATGCGAAATTGGGACATTGATCTCTCTTGAATTATCCTTAGTCATTGTGTGCACACGTTATATATTTCAAAAATAAAGGTATCATGTATGGTGCAACCTGTCTTAGTTTATCTCTTTTTGTTATAGTATCAAAGAAACCTGGCTTATTACGGTTTCAACAACTCACACATGATCATACCCAACCCGAATATTATTTTAAGGGTGAACCCACGGTGCCCCGTTACAGTTGGCATGAAATATCACATATACACTTTAATTATTCTATGTTCATTTTAAACACCTGTAATAGTCATTTACTGTGTCATTTAGACGCTTTATTTATATTCCCAGATCCAACTAAAGCGTGTGTTGACTAATGCTTTTGCTGGAAAAATAGGCAAATCTTAAAGTGACAAGTGGACTTTTTTCTTAAAAGAATAAAGAATTACTTTTAATTATTTTTTTTCTCCGGGTCTGTAATCCCATGACCTAGACCCCATTTCTTTATCTTCTTCTTTTTTAACTCCACCAAGAACGGATACACTTTCACTAATCTCAGTAATTTTATTCTTCTTATTTTGTGCCTTGAAATTATTATTTTTTTCTTCTAAGTAATTTCACTGCAATTTTTTTTTAAAAATAATTTCTTCTCATCCATTTTCTATGTTTAATCTCTTCTTTCCCAACCCATTTCCTCCATATTTTTTTTCTTTTCTATTATGTATTTTTTTCTTTTACGAATACTCATTATAATGTAGTAGGAGATATAAATAAAAGAACTAACTTTTTTGAATTAAATATTTATTTCCATTGTAGTCGGAGAGGTTGCGATTTTATCAATTAAATAATTTCATTATTTATGTCTCCTCTAGTGGATATAGTGCTAAAGAAGTGGAAAATTTTTTTTTTTGTGTATTTTATATTAGTATTGAATGATGGATAAAAAATTAAATTAGATCTTCAGGGAATAACCAAAAAAACTAAGTAGTATACATGGCCAACTAAAATAATATATTTTCTCAAAATTTGGTTGGTGATGAGGAATGGTCTATGGTTGCAGAGAAAATGAGCGAGCGGGAAGGAGTAAAAAAATAATCAGTGGAGAGTGGTGAAAGATTGCAGAGACAAACAGTGAGGAAGAAGAAGAAAGTGAAAAAAATTCACCAAAAAGGCTTCTCAAACGCGCATAAAATACGTGTTATACAATAACTATGTTGAGTCAGCAAAAAGTGTCTAAATGACAATGTGCAGCCCTACATAAGGTTTTTAAAATGAACAAAGTTTAATTGAAGTGTCTAAGTGAAATTTTGTGCCAAATTTACGAAGTCACCGATGGGTTTCCCCTTATTTTTATATTGATTAACATTTTGCATACTTTATGATGTAGTTGATATGTTCTTAAGATGATAAAGGACATGAAATTTTGTTCACCTTTTGGGTCAACCAATAACCCTAAGGAGAAACTTCCTGCTCTTGACGTTCCCAAACATAAGCAGTTGAATTGCATTCGTAAGATTGTAGCTGATGAAAGTGTATAAAAGGAAATTGGTGATATGTCAGCACACATGGGCTCTCTAGCAACATATATGCCATAAAATTAGTAGAGCTAGTGTTCACAAATGCATAACCAATTTCATGTCATGTCATTTCATTAGCTACAATCTTATTGATGCAATTGTCACACCGTGCACCACTAATGTTTGGGAACTTAAAGGGGAGGAAGTTCGTGCTTGGGGTTACTATTTGATCGAAAAGGTGAAATATGCATTTACTTATTTCTTATCTAAACAATATATTTATTGTATCATAAAGCGTGTGAAATGTTAATTAGAAACAAAATAACATATGATTTGTTTATAATCAGTTGATGACGCCAGAATAGGCCGGGATGTCTTTGATAGTATACAAAAGAGAGATGAATCAAGAAAGTTGTATTGAAAAGGATACCTTTAATTTTTAAAGACATAGCTTGCGCACATGAACTAAGGAGGATCCTAGAGATATAAGTGCCCTAGTTCCGTATTAAAACCTTGAATTTTAGTCGGAACGGATTTGTGTGGCCATAAATTTTGGGGAATAACAACACTAGAAGAAATTGTAGTATATTTGTGAGGTAAATTACCTCATTCATGATTTTTTTGCATGAACTTCATTAATTTGACATGAAAATTACCTATTTATTTTATGCATTTCCTTCGCCTAATGGTCTTATTAATAGTACTACTCTACCTTTTATTTTATTCGTTAAAGACTGGTTTGCTCAAAATGTTAATTTTTTCCACATTGGTGGGAGAACAGAACTTTTAAATGATTAAATATAGAAGAAATTCTATGTTGTTAAAGGGGTTAAGAAGATTTGAACTCTTGTTTTACTGTTGTCGGTCATTCGACTCAAGTTGGACTTTGGCAAATATATCCATTGAGACATTTTTGTTTTTGACAAAAAAAATAAACCCACAATATTTCTCGTGGCTGCATGAATTGAAGTGCGTACAACACATTAATGCATGGTGAAGAGACACATCTCTTTAGTCAAGGGTGTGCACTAGAAGTGTTAACTGCACTTGGGCATGTGTCACTGCACAAATACAACACAACCTAAAAATGTAATTTTGCACAAATTTTAATGCGACGAAGAGCCTTTTAATGTTTACTACAAGGATTATAAGTATATCTACTTGATATACTAACAACATAAATTATATCAGGACAAGTAAAGATCACCATAAGCATTACAGTCCCAATTATTTTAGCATATTTCATTTGAGAAACACTAGAATCATTATACTATTACAAGTGAATGCTAGGATCATGAGGAGATCTCCCTAAACTACATAAAAATAATTAATTTTTTTAAGCTTGATATTAATGTAATGAGACTGACACAAAGAGAAATCGTCAATATTTCTTTTAATTTTGATTCCTAAAATTACATCTTCTTCGTAATGATTTTCCATTTGAAACTTAGTAGACAAAAAGTTCTTAGTTTTATCAATAACATTCATTTTTGGACAAAAATTAACAAGTCATATACATATAATCACGCAATTTTAACCTTTCATTTCGAAATAATCATAAGTATAAGATTAATTGACAAGAAAATCACTATCCACTAATGTGATATTAGACTTTTCATACCGCTGCTTAGGTGTCTAGTTTACTCCATACAAGGACTTACTCAACTTGAATATTTAATTATCTTCTCCTGGAACCAAAAACCTTTGGGTTGAGTTAAATATAACTCTTCATCTAGGTAACCATTTAAAAATATTGTTATGACATCCAATTTATCACTAAATCATGAAAAGTGGAAAAAGCAATAAGACTCCTAACGGTCATTATTTTTTTCACAAGAGAATAAATATCAAAATAATCAACATCTTTCTTTTTGTTAAAACTCCTCATCAAAATTCTAGCCTTATATTTATCAATTGTAGCTTCGGGTCTCAATTTCTTCTTATAAGTCCACTTGCGACATATGAATTTACAATCTTTAGGCAAATCAGACAAGTCTGAAGTGTGATTCGGAACTATAAAGTTTAATTTATTTTTAACACCGTCTTTTCAAAATATCAAATATATTGATCTCATACTATAGAGTTTAATTAATTTTTTAATATCTTCTTTTCAAAATATCACATATGGTGATCTCATTGCCTCATCAAAAGATTTAGGTTCTATTAACTAGATAGACACTAAATCTTAATACCAAAATTTTCAGTCAAAAATACAGTGATAAAATCATGACAAAGCTTTTGTCAATTCTACATCTTTTACTTCTTGTAAGTTCATTTGATGCTTCTTAGAAATAACTTCATAATAAGAAACAACATAAGGATCAACAAACATAAATGTAGAAGCATCATTTTACATATCACTAAACAGATTATTTTTCAAAGGAAATTTTCTAAAAATTCAGCAACTCAAGATTCACAAATAGAAAAACTATGTTAAAACAAAAATCTATATGCAACACTCTTTTCACATAACCAATAAAGACAATGTCGAGAGTCTTACAACCTACATTTACTCATTTAAAATCAGGTTACCTTAGCAAAAGACCTCAAAACTTTCAGAAATTTCAAATTAAGAGAGAACACTTTCTAAAACATATATCAGGTCTTGTCTAACGTTTTATGAAGGACCATTAAGAATATAACATGAAAATAACAAAGCTTCCCCCTACATGTTGTTTGATAGACTCGAGCTTAAAAGCATAGGATATATCATTTTGTCAAGGGTTTTATATATTTATTCAGCTACACCATTTTGTTGGAATATAACGAGCACTAAGCTCATGTATAATATAATATTTCTCACAAATATACTCCAGAGTTTTCGTATTATATTTACTGCCCCTACCAGATCCAAAAATCTCTTGATTTTCTTGTCTAATTTATTTGCTACTTCGAATTTGAAAAACATACTTTCAACCTCATCTATAGATATTAGACTATATACCTTAGTGTATCTTCAAAATTAATTCTTTTTTCCACTTTTTCAAACAGTATTCTTAAAGTTTGTTAAATTTGAATATATTAGTTCAAAAAATTGAATTTCTGTACTAATATTAGATTTTAAAGGTTTCCTTACATGTTTTGCTTTTACATTTACAAGATTTTTGAAAAATCATCAATTTTTATCATAGAAATTTTAATTCTATTTTTCTAAGTCTTTTGATAGAAGCAATACTAACATGACATACTCTACCATAACACAAATGAATAGACTTAACAATATAAGCAGAATTTGAAATACTAGCATTATTGATAATCTATTGAACATTGTTCAACACAAATAATTCTCCACTAAGATATCCCTTCCCAATAAAGTCTCCTCCCTGAGAAATAATTATTTTATCACCTTTAAATATAGTTAAAGGCCTACTTTATTAAGAAGTACTCCAAAAACTATGTCTCTAAAGGTAAAGTACATACAAAACATTATTCAAGGCTAAAGTTTTTTCTGAAGTTACATTATGTAAAAAATTTCCTTTATCCATTATTCCAGCAGTAGAGAACCAATGTAAACACAATTGTCATTAGTTGACTCCTCAAAGTCATGGAATAACTCTTTGTTGGCACAAAAATGTATTGAAGGGTATGTGTCCAACACCAATTAATATTTTTAGGCACTAGAACAACTACAACAATGATCACTTCATTAGCCTCACCAAGATGAGCTTGACCATCAGCTTGTCTTTCTTACCGTAAGTTCTGTCCTTGTCTTACTTATCAGTGACTAGCATTATGATTAATGTTTTCCGTAGCCAAAGAAAGGATTCTTAGATTTTTGAATTTGCATCTTCGACTTGTTAAAGTAACTCTTTTTCTTTATATGTCCTTTTCTTTTGAAATTCTTCTGTTTGCCTTTGAACATGTCATTCATAGCATTACCAGAAAATTCAATAAGAATCTGTGGAAGAATTAAATTAAAACCTTTCATCTTATTTTTTAGACAGTTCGCCTCTTCAGTTCTCATGTGACCAATAAATTCTTAGGGAGATAATTTTATTTTCTTATATTTCAGTTGATATCTATAATTACTCCAAGTTTGTGGACTTTTTTCAAGCACAACACATTAGCCTAAAAACTCTCAAACATCTTCATACCCTTGTTGAGAACATCAACAGTCAAGTTCTCATATTCACAAATTTGTTCCATGATTAGCCTATTGTCACCATTTGAAACTTAATCCATTGACCACCATATTTTTTCTTTCATGCATCATCAACACTATATTTTTTCTCGAACTAACATATATTTTCTAAGCAAATATTTAATTAACAAATAAATCAAATAAATGATAAGTAATTGGTTAAAAATCGTCAGTACAAGGTTTGTTAAACAAAATATAATCAACTTCTTAATCTTCAAATAAACAAAGATGTTTTTGTGACCAGCGTTTAAAATTATTTTCATCCAAATACATGAAAGATAAGAAAAAAAAAATTCAAAGAAATAGCCATTTATAAATATTGTATTCGGAAAATTGCTTTCAAATTATTAGGGAAATAATACAGTATTGATATCGGACAAGAATTAAAATAGTAAGTGAATTATGACAAACAATACATAATGACAAGTCACTTCCATGAAAGTAATTTTGGCCTGACTTTGATGTTAATAGTTAAGTAAAGCCACTCTCCAAGCTTCAACATATCTTACAAACACGTGTACTCGTGGTTGGATGTTTCGAGTTGCACAAAAACAGTTATCTAAATATTCACAATAGGAAGAAAAACATTTCAGACAATACATGAATAGGTTAAAGAGATTAAATGAAAGAGAGATTTTTGTTTCTCTTCTATATATTTAGTTCACAAATGATACTCCTTAAATACGAAGAACATTTATGTTTTCATCAATCATAAGAATGTAAGTAGTTAAAGTAAAATTAATGAACTGAAATATTACATTTTCTTTGATGAAATTTTTTTCATAATGCAGAGTAATTTCGAGTTTTCTGAATAGTTTCAATATTTTCTTACGAAGTTAAAAAAACTATCACTTGAATAAATGTGAACCATATAAAAGGAAGTAGCTCTCCTATTTCACATCAATTTAGGACTTAAATGTTCACATAGATTAATGACGGAGAATTCTTAGATGTTATTATCCTTTGAATTAAATAAAAAGGAATAAAATCTACAAACCTGAGTCACCAGAACAACTGTTGGAACCAAGAATAGCTCTATAGGGAAAAAGCTTCTGAAGAAGGTAAGCAAAGCTTCTAAGAATGATTATTGATATAAGGGTCTTCAAACAACTAGTCTCCATGAAATCATGGTCTTCTACCTTAATGCAGCCTCCATAACTTCCAGATGATAACTACACAATAAAATCAACAAATATATTAAATAATTATTACTTTATCGAGTACAAGCTCCTACTTGTAGGAGTTGATTACATTAGAGAATACAAGTCATAGATTGATTACAAGAGTCCTAGTTATACTTCAAATAAAATAATAAAAATTATTGTTAAATACAAGTAGGCCTTCACTATTAATAAATAAATAAAAATTAGTGTTTTATTAAAAACTAAAATAGGCTCCAAAATAAACTAAACAATGCAAATGCATGTCATTTTGGCTTTGGATCTATTTTTAGTAACAAAATTATTCAAAATATCATACTCATTTGTTTATTTTTAAATATTTTACCAATGGTAGGATCAATAGTGACAAAATAATTATAACTCATCTCTTTACAAATCATGAATTTAAAAGGAGTTGGTACCTCCATGAATGATGCAATGTGAAATAGTACTTAAATTTACACTAAAAGGAAACATTGAAGCGTGATGACTTGATTTAAATGAGTTTCTCATATAGTTAAGTAAGTAAAATCAAGGTAAATAGTTAGTAGATTTTGAGTTAATACAAGTCATTCAATTAAAATTGCAACCAATTACAAGCATGCGTCAAACTAAATAACCAAAAGATAAGTAGAATATTGACGTAAATAATATGTTTGATAAAATACTATTTGTATCATTTTTTTTGTATTAAAAAGAAATTTTTATTCCAACTCGAAATGTATATCAAACTCGGAGCAAAAAGAAACTAACCATTAGTCTTAACCAATTCCTTTTTAATTTTTAAACTTAGAAGATAACTTACTACATGACATGTAACATACTAAAAAATAGCAGATCACGTCAAAAATCAAATAAAGGATCTTGGTTAAATATAACTTTGTAAGAAGCAATGAATTGAGATAATAAATTAAGTATTGTACAAATTTGAAATTGAAAAAACGAAAGAAAATGATCGAGAAGTAACCTTGAATTATCTTCTGCATCTGATGGCAATGATTGAAAAACGATTGTTTGCTTTGAGAAAAACTTGTACAACATAGATATTTTACATTTGAAGAGCTTTAACACAGGGGAATTTTTTTCACTACATGTCCCCTTAAGTACATACAATTTAGGCTTCATTTATAACCAAAAAATTGACGCCTAATGAAGAGGTTGAATGGGCGGTCTCTTCATGTCTTACCTAGGTGAGTCTTAGGATAACTTTGGACAGGAAGGTCTAAATGATAAAAATGGGTTACTTTATGAATGTGACTAAATGTTGAGGTTATGGAAGTTTTACTTGTATATGAAATGATGCTTTGTAAACTTGATTCATGAAGGTTTTACTAAAATGGCATGGAAGTATGTTTCAACTACAATGTCCTTTTAGCATGTTTTTGCATATTACCATACTTAGTACAATGTTTCTACTAACTCTATATTCTTCTATATTTCAATAAGTATAGGTGGAAGACAAGTGAATGTTCTTAGAAGGTCAAGCTTGGAGAAGTTGATTCTCTCAAAATTTGTATGTCCTCGTATGTTTGAGGACATGAACTATTTTTCTTTTAGTTTCTTTCATTTAATACATTGTTTATGAGTTAGTATGTTTCTTTCAATGTAAAGGGTCGTGACCCTATGATATTAAGACATGTCTAAGATGGCTTGAGATTCATTTTGTCACTTTTGTATATTTTTTTCTTATGAATCATTGAACCTCCTAAGCAAACAAAAGAGGAAGAGAGGTAGAAAAAACGCAAATGAACAAAGAGAGACGACAAAGTTGTGCTATCTCTATTTATTATAAAGAACTGAACTTGAATATTTAATTATTTTCTCCTAGAACCAGAAAACCTTTGGGTTGAGTTAAATATAACTATTCATCTAGGTAACCATTTAAAAATATTGTTGTGACATCTATTTTATCACTAAATCATGAAAAGTAGAAAAAGCAATAAGACTCCTAACGATAATTATTTTTGTCACAAGAGAATAAATATCAAAATAATCAACATCTTTCTTTTCGTTAAAACTCCTCATCAAAATTCTAGCCTTATATTTATCAATTGTAGCTTCGGGTCTCAATTTCTTCTTATATGTCCACTTGCTACATATGAATTTACAACCTTTAGGCAAATCAGACAAGTCTCAAGTGTGATTCGAAACTATAAAGTTTAATTTATTTTTAACACCTTCTTGTCAAAATATCACATATATTGATCTCATACTATAGAGTTTAATTCATTTTTAATATCTTCTTTTCAAAATATCACATATGGTGATCTCATTTCCTCATCATAAGATTTAGGGTCTATTAACTAGACAGACACTAAATCTTATACCAAAATTTTCAGTCAAAAATACATTGATAAAATCATGACAAAGCTGTTGTCAATTCCACATCGTTTACTCCTTGTAAGTTCATTTAATGCTTTTTAGAAATAACTTCATAAGAAGAAACAACATAAGGATCAACAAAACATAAATGTAGAAGCATCATTTTACATATCACTAAGCACATTATTTTTCAAAGGAAATTTTCTAAAAATTCAGCAACTCAAGATTCACAAATAGAAAAAGTATTTTAAAAACAAAAATCTATATGCAGCACTCTTTTCACATAACCAATAAAGACAATGTCAAAAGTCTTACAACCTACATTTACTCATTTAAAATCAGGTTGTCTTACCTTAGCCAAACACGTCAATACATTCAGAAATTTCAAACCCTTTCTAAAATATATATCAGGTCTTGTCTAACGTTTTATGAGGGACCATTAAGAATATAACATGCAAATAAGAAATCTTCCCCCTACATTTTGTTTGATAGACTCGAGCTTAAAATCATAGAATTTATCATTTCGTCAGGGGTTTTATATATATGTTCAGCTACACCATTTTGTTAGAATATAACGAGCACTAAGCTCATATATAATATATTTTTCTCACGAATATACTCCATTGTTTTCATATTATATTTAGTGCCCCTACAAGATCCAAAAATCTCTTGATTTTCCTGTCTAATTTATTTTCTATTTCTAATTTGAAGAACATACTTTCAACCTCATCTATAGATTTAGACTATATACCTTAGTGTATCTTGAAAATCAATACTTTTTTCCACTTTTTCAAACAGTATTCTTGAAGTTTGTTGAATCTTTGAATTAAATAAAAAGGAATAAAATATATAAACCTGAGTCACCAGAACAACTGTTGGAACAAAGAATAGCTCTATAGGGAAAAAGCTTATGAAGAACGTAAGCAAAGTTTCTAAGAATCATCATTGATATAAGGGTCTTCAAAGAACTAGTCTCCATGGAATCATGGTCTTCTACCTTAATGCAGCCTCCATAACTTCCAGATGATAACTACACAATAAAATCAACAAATCTATTACATAATTATTACTCTATCGAGTACAAGCTCCTACTTGTAGGAGTTGATTACACTAAAGAATACAAGTCGTAGATTGATTACAAGAGTCCTAGTTATACTTCAAATAAAATAATAAAAATTATTGTTAAATACAAGTAGGCCTTCACTACTAATAAATAAATAAAAATTAATGTTTTTTTTAACTAAAATAGGCTCCAATAAACTCAAACAATACAAATGCATGTCATTTTGGCTTTGGATCTATTTTTAGTAACAAAATTACTCGAAATATCACACTCATTTGTTTATTTTTAAATATTTTTCCAATGGTAGGATCAATAGTGACAAAATAATTATAACTCATCTCTTTATAAATCATGAATGTAAAAGGAGTTGGTACCTCCATGAATGATGCAATGTGAAATAGTTCTTAAATTTACACTAAAAGGAAACATTGAAGCGTGACAACTTGATTTAAATTGAGTTTCTCATATAGTTAAGAAAGTAAAATCACGGTAAATAGTTAGTAGATTTTGAGTTAATACAAGTCATTCAATTAAAATTCCAACCAATTACAAGCATGCGTCAAACTAAATAACCAAAAGATAAGTAGAATATTGACGTAAATAATATGTTTTAAAAAAATACTATTTGTATCTATTTTTTTGTATTAAAAATGCAAAGAAATTTTTGTTCCAACTCGAAATGTATATATCAAACTCGGAGCAAAAAGAAACTAACCATTAGTCTTAACCAATTCCTTTTTAATTTTTAAACTTAGAAGATAACTTACTACATGACATGTAACATACTAAAAAATAGCAGGTCACGTCAAAAATCAAATAAAGGATCTTGGTGAAATATAACTTTGTAAGGAGCAATGAATTGAGATAATAAGTTAAGTATTGTACAAATTTGAAATTGAAAAAACGAAAGAAAATGATCGAGAAGTAACCTTGAATTATCTTCTGCATCTGATGACAATGATTATAAAATGATGGTTTGCTTTGACAAAAACTTGTACAACATAGATATTTTACAATTGAAGAGCTTTAACACCGGGGAATTTTTTTCACTACATGTCCCCTTAAGTATATACAATTTAGGCTTCATTTATAACCAAAAAATTGAAGCCTAAAGAAAATTTGAAAAGCAAAGAATTGGGAATAATCTCAACAAAATTGGGGATCCAAATTTTGAATTGTTGATCTTTGAAGAGATAAATTCAGAAAAATAGGAGAAAAAATATCTTGAACAAAAGGTGACATGGGTGGGGCTATATTCCCCCAAAATAATTTTAGGGACATGGTGACGTTTTTGAGGTAGAAAACTTGATGGATTGAGCTCAAAATCCGGTGAAGTTTTGGGGGGTTTGCATTTTGCAAGGACAAGGGCTGCTAGGGTTTCCAGTTCATTTGGGAAAGAAAGAAATGATAAAGAAAAGAAAAAGAATAGAGGTTATTTGAGGGGTTTGGGCCCGGATTTTATGAACGATAGTGTCTGATTGGATAATATTTTGGCTGAAAGTGGGTTTGAAGAAACAAGTAATTTGTACTTTAGCAAAATACATTTGCTTGAAATAATTCAAAATCGATAAAATTGAAAATGAGATAAATTATATCTATTTATTTATCAAACTTATTAACCGTTTAACAATTTATAATTACTTTGAAGTAAAGACCTGTTATGTTGAAAAACCAAAGGAGAATAAGGAAAAGGAGAATAAGCAGAAAAGATTAAGGAAAAGAAGGGGGAGGAGGGGGAGGAGAAGAAAAAGACGACGAACAACAAGAAGAGGACGATGAAGAAGGAGGAGGGGGAGGGGAACGGGAAGAAATAGAACAAGAGAATCAAGAATAAGATGAGAAGGAGGAGAATGATGAGGAGGAATAGGAATAGGAAGAAAAAGATGAAGTGGAAGTGGAAGAAGAGGAAGGGAGGAACGAGGAGGAGGAGAATAGATCCAATATTTTTATAACAATACAGAATTATTCAAAACCTTTTTGAGGTACTTTTACCCGATAAATAGTAAAATTTCCTAGAAAATAGATTGAAAACATTTTAAATTTTAAGAAACAATTATTCAACTTTGCTTGTAACTAAAGAAGCCTGAAGAATTAATCAACCCTCTCCTTTTTAGCTACGGATGATAGAAAAGTGTTAGGGCCAAAAGTAGGTCACGACCCCGAATACACCCTAGACGTGACATGACATACAAGACCCCGCAAGGTCCTGCAAAACTCATTGCGCATACTTCATCAAAGATAATAGAAAATAGAGTTTTAAAGGTATTATTTCAAATAAAAGAGTTTTACAAAATATAGCAGAAGTCTAACATAGGTCTCAAAGCCATATATTACATCATAAAGGAGTGATTGGGACGTAAACCATAAATAACATACAAAATCTGAAAAGAAAATACATGATAGCAATAGAATAATCTCTGTCCTCGATACATGAGGACTTATCACCTTAAGGTAAAAGTACTCGTATTGAAATGTAACTGTTGCAACAAATAGGAGAATCTTAGTAGTTCAGTTGGTTGACTACCTAAACTCTCATCTTATTGGTAGGATTCAATTCCCCACATTGTAATATTAACCATTCATACAGTCTCTCGTCACCATCAAGTACCAAAGGGAAACAGGAAATTGTCGATTGAGTAAACTACCATAAATAGTATAATTTCAATCTATCTATATATAAAATAAATCTAAATATAGACAAAGTGATATGGTACCTCTCTATGGCCTCCATTTATATTTATCTTTTTTTCCTTTTTTTAATCTTTTCCTTCATTTTCTAACAAACAATTATGCATTTAATAATTAAATAAATTAACATATTTTCTATATCCAATTATGTTTCATGAATTACTAAAAATTTCTATCTATTTGCATTCTCTACTTAATCAATATATATTCTTCCTTTTAATGTTTTCTTTCGTTTAAAATAAAATTTTGAAGAATATATCTATAATCTTTATCAAAGTGATTAAAGATATATTCTTCAAAATTTTATTTTACGCCAAGCAAAAGTTCATCATATGAAAAGAAAGTTCGGTTGTAGTAAATTAATCAAAGAAAAATGGTCTGAGTTCTTTGATTCTGTTTCATCAGAAAATGTTCAATACGGTGGCCAAGATCATCAAGAGAGATAGTCAAATGGTTTAGATCGGAGGATAAGCTTGTGAAGGTCAACAATGATGGTAGGAAAGAGAGTCGAGCGATTTAGAATAAAGGGTAACTTATAGAAACTTCACTAGTCTAGGATTTAATTAGTTGCTTAGATGCATACTCGTATACAATATTATGATTTATCAGACATTGATGCGTCCAAATAGGATCAGATGCATGTACATCACGATACATGAGGTAAAATTAGCGGTAATTTGTTATAGATTATATTCAACTATGAATTGCATGTATATAGGATATATAGGCAAACCTTGATCATCTCCCTTGCTTTCCTCACATCTCGATCATCACACTCTATTGTATCTTGTATCTTATGAGACATGTGAAGATATAGTGTAATTCACATGTATCTGGGATATATAAAAAAAAATATGTTGCCTGATATATCTTACTTTGAAATATAGGATGAAATTATTAATTAATCATGTAAATATTAGTATTTCAAACTATAGAAAGAACTAGTAAATATGGTTTAAATATTGTGTAGTTAGGTATTTTTTCCTTGATTGAAGGAGTAGTTAGGGAGAATTAAGTCATTATTGCTCTATTTTAGGCTATTTTAATGAGTAATGCATCTCAATACATTTAACACTAAATTTGGTACATGATAAATAAAATGGTGGTATAATAAATAATTATGTGAATTTTTAGATTGGATTAGTAGATATGGAATGAATATAGGAGAAACTACTTAATTATAAAAACATTACTATCTTATTTACTAATTCTTTCTATGATTTGAAATAACTACATTTTAATCTCACTACACAATTTCATAGAAGATTTCAACTTAGATATAAATATGCGAAGATATACATTATATAACTGTATCTTGTCTGATCACATGTATCTGAGATGCAGATATGCAAGCGAGATACGAGAGTTGCGAGTGAAACGGGAGGGAGCAAGCAAAATTTTTCTATGTATCTCATATAAATGTGTATCCAGTTGGATACAATATATATAGAACAAATTATACCTAATTTTGATCTCATTTATCTCAAGATACATGAATCTGAAAACATATTTTGAACACACCAAAATTTGGTAAAGTTCATAATTTGCAAACTAGTATATCTCGTTAACGACCCTAAAAATGAAATAGGCTAACTAGAGCCTGTCATGTGTTTAAAGAGTTATTAAATAGTTAATTATGTTTTAAAATGATGAATAATGTATTAAGGGGTAATTTCTAAAGAGTTTGTATGTTGAACGTCAAAGAACGTCCAAGACGTTTGGAAGCTAGTATGGTATGTGCTAGTGTGCCTTTGCATGTTTTATGTGTTGTTTGGTATCCAAAATGATAGGGGAGGGTCCTAAGACCTAGATGAGCATGTTTATAGTAGAAACATCCGCGTATAACTCCCGAAGGACCACCCCAAGGGTCCTTGAGAAGGACCCAAACCTTAGCAAGAAAACAACCAAAGATTGTCAAACAACGACCCCTTATCGACGCTACTTATGTCAATCCACGCCCCGTCGTTTGGGGGAATAGCTCAACACTTAGTTGTGGGAGCTTATCCCCCAAAATATAACTTTCCAAACGACGCCCAGCAGGATGGGACGTCGTTCAAACGATGCAAAGTAGCTTGAGTCCGTCGTTTGGAGCCTGCAACACTGCCAATATTTTCTACAAGCTTAGCGGTGAATTGGGAAATTCATCCCATGTCCTAATTAACTAGTAATAGGTTGTTTTAGGGTTTTTTAGTTATTTTAAGTTAGCTTATACCCCTAAGATCTAAGTTAGACTTCACTTTTCAAAATCACAACCCCTCTCTTAAGACACCATCGGAGCTTGAACTCAATGAAGAGCTAGGATTGAAGATTTTGTGGGTTTTCTCCTATTAAGTTATGCTAGTTCATACTTTATTCTTCTCTCACTCAAGGAGCCAATCCAAAGGCTTTTCAAAAAGGTTTCAAATTCTTAAATTCTTATATTTTGAATTCTAAGCATGGGTCTTTGCATGAAAGGTTTTAATGGATGGATTATGATGTTCTCAATATAAAGTGATGGTTTTATGATCAAAAACTCAATGACCCCATGAACAGGCCAATTTTTAAAATTGAGCTTATGAAGTGGGTTTAATGTATATGATTAGACAATGTTAGAGTTTTGTTTTTATTATGTTGTATTGTGATTATGTACTTCCATTTATGCCTTATTGTGATGATTTTTTAAGAATTGAGAAAAGGTGATCAAGTCTTGGATGAAGGGTAAGTTGATCTATGTTGTTTAGTTCTTATTCAATTGATCTTGAGTGTTATGGTCCACTTATGGTGGCGGTGTTTACTTGATGTATATGATTATATATGTGAATTGTGATTATGGCTTTTAAGGCATAGAATATGAAGTAAAGTGATGTTATAATGTATATGGATGAGATGTTTTATGAAGTTGAGAAAATGTGTCTTGAAGATGCAATGTCTGAATGAATTACAATGTGAATGTGAAGCATGATAGTGTGTGAATAATGATTTATGTAGTATGATAATGCTTAAATTCAGTGTTATGAATATGGTGGTTATGTGAAGAATGTTGTCACGTATAGTCACATGCACACACTTTGAATGATGAATGAAGTTAATGAATGAAAATGGGGGATTCTAAGGTAGACACTATTCGTGAGTAGAGATGAATTGTCTAGTACCAACCCTACTATTCCTAAGAACTCTAGTGAATGAAAAACGGGGAGTTTGGTAGCAACCTCAGTATTCCCAAGAGCTTTCCAAAGAATGGCTGGAGGTTGGATACTCTTCGTGAGTTAAGATGTAGTATAAAAAATTAATGTCTAGAGATGAGTGATCTTCATGAGTTAAGATGTAGTACTTAATAACAATTTCTTAACCTATAGTTAATGAATGTCTAAGACTCAATCGAGGAGTCATGCTCAGCAACAAGAGAATTTGAAGAAGGGGTGGATACTCTTTGTGAGCAGAGATGTCGTATCCAATGTACCTCTAGAGATGAGTACTCTCGTGAGTTGAGATGTAGTATTTAGAATAAATCTCCTTATCCCTTAACTATGCGCCCACATATGGTTATCTATAGGAGATTCAAGTAAAGGCTAAGAGAATGACCCTACTTTAGGCAAGTAGGGATCCCTTATCCGGTAGGGGATATACCAGGATTCCATGTCTAGCTCTCATGGTCTATGTCGACTAAAGCTAGCCCCCACAAACGAACGTAATGAAATAAGTCTTCTTAAGGGTGTACTACTTAGGGTAGGTGGTGGAATGGGACGCTATTTATCCTTCACACAAGTAGACATTTTTGAGGAAGTTTTGGTGTGTCCTTATATGAAAATGTATGAATGTTCTTAGAAGGTCAAGCTTGGGAAGTTGATTCTCTCAAGATTTGTATGTCCTCATACAATGAGGACATGAACTATGTTTCTTTTAGTTTCTTTCTTTTAATATATTGTATAAGAATTAGTATGTTTCTTTCAATGTAAAGTGTCATAACCTTAAGATATTAAGATGTGTCTAAGATGGCTTGAGATTCATTCTGTCATTTTTGTATATATATTTTTTTATGAATCATTGAACCTCCTAAGAAAATTAAGGAGGAAGAGATGTAAAAAAAACAAAAATGAACAAAGAGAGACTACAAAATTATTCCATCTCTATTCATTATAAAGAACCCACAACTGACTTAGTTGATTAGATATGATGGATTTTATATTATTTTAGGCATAGACTAGTTTTTTGCTTGTTATGCCTAAGGCGATTATAGAACTCAAAATAGTCAAGTTTTAATTTCTTAGTGGTCTAGCCTCAGAGTGGAAACGTAGTATAGAAGTGCCTGAGGTTTGATATTTTTATACCTTAAGGCTAGGAAATTAAGTCTCCAAGGGATGAAATTTTGTAGTCTCTCTTTGTTCATTTGTGTTTTTTCTACCTCTATTCCTCTTAAGTTTGATTAGGAGGTTCAATGGTTCACTAGAAAACATTTTTACAAAAATAACCAAATTAATCTCAATTTATTCTTATACCCAACCAATATCATAGTATCCATTTAAAAAAACGACTAAATGCTACTCACATACCGAAAGTAGTAATTGGGATCTTCAGTGTCAATTCCTAAGTCTTGTTGTGGTTGCACAAAAGATTGGGACACAATTTTCTCACAACAAGATGCTAGCGCAGATGTAGAGCATGGGATTATTAGATAATGCTTATAATCCGTGTTCTGAATTTGCGCTAGCATCTTATTGTGAGAAAATATTTTCCCTATATTTTTGCAATCAAGAGAGAGTTCAGGATTGATATTGAAGATCCTAGTTCCTATTTGTGGAATATGCTAAGTTTTTCAGTCATTTTTTTTACTATACTTTTTGTGTAGAAGAACGGAACTAAGATTGATTTTTTCTTTTTTGTAAATCTACTTTCTAGTGAATGGTTGAACCTCCTAAATAGCCTGAGGAGGATGTGAGGTAGTAAAGGCACAAATGAAAAAAAAAATCCAGAGCAAATTTTTTAATAAAACTGGTAGTCAAAGGTAATGCTCAAAATTGAGGTGGATGTTCATGGAAAGTTCATTGTTGTTATCCAAAGACTTGGTGAAGAAGGAAAGTTTACCACACAAATCTACAACAATTTCCTTTGATATTGTCAAGTCCTGAAACTTATTGGCATATAGATCTCATCTAGCTAATAATTCTACGTTGAAATGCGGAGTTGGGACATTGATCTTTCTTGAATTATCTTTAGTCATTGTGTGTGCACGTTATGTATTTTTAAAATAAAGTTATCATGTATGGTGCCAGCTGTCTTAGTTTATCTCTTTTGGGTATAGTATCAAATAAACATTGCTTATTCTAGCTTCAACAACTCACACATAATTATACCCAACCTGAATATTATTATTACAGTGAACCTATCGGTGTCACCTTAAAGTTGGCATAAAATTTCACATAAACACTTTAATTATGCTTTGTTCATTTTGAACACCTGTAGTAGTCATTTACTGTGTTATTTCGACACGATTTATATTCCCAGATCCAACTAAAGCGCGTGTTGACTAATGCTTTTTCTAGAAAAATAGACAAATATTTAAGTGAAGTGTGGACTTTTTTCTTAAAATAAAAAAAATCACTTTTAATTCCTTTTTTTCTCCAGATCTGCAATCCCATGCCCTAGACCCCATTTATTCATCTTCTTCTTCCTAAACTCCACCAAGTACGTCATAATCTCTAAGCAATCTCTGTAATTTCATTATTCTTATTTTGTGCCATGAAATTATTATCTTTTTCTTTTCAGTAATTTTACAGCAATTTTTTTTAAAAAAAATAATTTCTTCTCATCCATTTTCTATATTTAGTCTCTCCTTATCATAGTCCATTTCCTCCATCTTTTATTTCTTTTCTATTAATTCTTTTTTCTTTTACAAAAACTCATTATATATGTAGTAGGAGATACAAATATAAGAACTCACTTTTTTGAAATATTTATTTCCATTGTAGTCATAGATGATCCGATAATTATCAATTAAATAATTTCATTTCTTATTTCTCCTCTAATTATATAGTGCAAAAGAAGTGGAAAAATATATTTTTTGTGTACTTTAAACTATTATTGAATGATGGATAAAAAAATATATTAGATATTCAGGGAACAAGAAAAATCATAGTAGTATAAATGCCCAACAAAAACTATATATTTCTCAAAATTTGGGTGGTGATGAGGGGTGATCTATGGTGGCAGAGAAAAAGAGCGAGCGGGAAGGACTAAAAAAATAATCAATGGAGAGTGGTGAAAGATTGCAGAGAGAAATAGTGAGGAAGAAGAAGAAAGAGAATAGGCGAGATGTCTTTGATAATATAACAAAGAGAGATGAATCAAGAAAGTTGTATTGAAAAGGATACCTCTAATTTTTAAGGATAAAGCTTGCGCACAAGAACTAAAGAGGATCCTAGAGATATTAGTGCTCCAGTTCCGTATTACAACCTAGAATTTTTAGCCGGAACGGATATGTGTAGCCATAAATTTTGGGGAATAACAACACTAGAAGAAATTCTTGTATATTTATGAGTTAAAATTACCTCGTTCATGAATTTGTTGCATGAACTTCATGAATTTGACATGAAAATTATATATTTATTTTATGCATTTTCTTCGTCTAATGGTCTTATTAATAGTACTGCTCTACCTTTTATTTTCTTCGTTAAAGACTATTTTGCTCAAAATGTTATTTTTTTCCACATTGGTGGGACAAAAGAACTTTTAAATGATTAAATATTGAAGAACTATTATGTTATTAACGGGGTTAAGAAGATGTGTAGTCTTGTTTTACCGTTGTCGGTCACTCGGCTCAAATTGGAGTTTAGCAAATATATCCATCGAGAAATTTTTGTTTTGGACAAAAAAAATAAACCCAAAATTTTTCTCCTGGCAGCATGAATTGAAGTTTGTGTGAAGAGACACATATCTTCAGTCAAGGGTGTGCACTAGAGGTGTCAACTGCACTAGAACATGTGTCACTGCTCAGATACAACACAACCTAAAAAATGTAACTTTACAAACTTTTTTGATGCGACGAGGAGCCTTCTGATGTTTACTACTACGATTATAAGTATACCTACTTGATATACTAACAACATAAGTTATATCAGGTAAAGTTCACCATGAGCATTACAGTCCCAATTATTTTAGCATATTTCGTTCGAGAAACACTAGAATCTTTATTGTATTACAATTGCGTGCTAGGATCATAAGGAGATCTCCCTAAACTACATCAAAATGAATAATTTTTTTGAACTTGATTTTAATGTAATGAGGCTGACACAAAGAGAAATCATCAATATTTCTTTTAATATTGATTCCTAAAATTACATCTACTTCATACTGATTTTCCATTCCAAACTTAAGAGATAAAAAGTTCCTAGTTTTATCAATAACATTCATTTTTGGACAAAACTGAACAAGTGATATACATATAATCACGTAATTTGAACCAATTATTTTGGAATAATCATAGGTATAAGATTAATTGACAAGAAAATCACTATCCACTAATGTGATATTAGACTTTTCATACCGCTGCTTAGGTGTCTATTTTAGCCTATACAAGGACTTACTCAACTTGAATAATTTATTATCTTCTCTTGGGACCACAAAACCTTTGGGTTGATTTAAATATATCTATTTGTCTAAGTCACCATTTAAAATATTTTCTTAACATTCATTTTATCACTAAATTATGAAAAGTGGAAAACGCAATAAGACTCACGGTCATTATTTTTGTCAAAATAGAATAAATATCAAAATAATCAACACCTTTCTTTTGGTTAAAAATTCTCATCAAAATTCTAGCCTTATATTTATCAATTGTAGCTTCGGGTCTCAATTTCTTCCTAAATATCCACTTGTTACATATGAATTAAAAACCTTTAGGCAAATCATAAAAGTCTCAAGTGTGATTCGAAACTGTAAAGTTTAATTCTTTTTTAACACCTTTGTTTAAAAATATCACATATATTGATCTCATACTATAGAGTTAAATTCATTTTTAATATCTTCTTTTCAAAATATCACATATGGTGCTATCTCTTAACCTATAATTAGTGAATGTAATGAATGTCTAAGACTCAGTAGGGGAGTTATGCTTACCACCGAGAGGGTTTGAAGAAGGGGTGGATACTCTTTGTAAGCAGAGATGTCGTATCCAATGTACCTCTGAAGATGAGTACTCTTCGCGAGTTGTGATATACCGTGGTTTCACGGTATTATTAATACTTTTCCTTATGTTTAGTGTGTCCAAATGCCTTTTTGTGCTAATTTTTTTGTAAGTTTCTCTTTATATGCATGATATCTTTCTAAAAGATGAATGCGGAGGTTTTTGAGCGAGAAATACAGAAAAGCACCACCTACAGAGCTTGTGACGGTTCGTCGTGCCAGTGACGGTCTGTAGGTGGCATCGTAGTGCAGTTGCAGAAGGAAGATGGTGAAGTCTGACCAAGTGTGGGGTTACGGAGTGCGTGACGGATCGTCTTAGCCATGACGGTCCGTCCTGCTAGTTCGTCAGGAAGTTCAGAGAAGTAGTCCCAGTACCCATATTCCAAGAGTTTAAGTGTTTTGGAACGGAGACCCTCGACGGACCGTTGTGCCTGTGACGATCCGTCATACCTGCCGTCAAGGGTAATGAAGCGAGCAGAAAAAGAAATTGCACAAGTATGGGACGACGGAGTCCATGACGGTCCGTCGTGACCACGTCAATCCGTCGCGAGGTCCATCGACCCAGCCACGTTTTGACAGATTTCCAGCTAATAGAGTCCTTATTTAATTAGTTTTTTTATAAATAGTTCGAAAAACCTCGTTTTTGATGTTAGACCCTTTATTTTTGTTAGACTCTTGATTATTTTTTAGACCCTTTGTGAGACTCTTGAATATTTTGAGACTCTTGTAATTGATTGTTGGTGATTTTTGTTGATTAATCAAGCGAACTTTCGGATTTTACTCTTTCTCATTGAAGTAAGTGCATGAATTCTTATACCATATATTTGAATATTGCGTTTATGACTATGGGTAACTAAACTCCATAACTAGGGTTGTGGGAACCATAGGCGAATAATGAGGTAAAAACTAACTAAAATAACAATTCTAGAATAGTGTCTTGCATGTATTGATAATTCTTTCGCTTAGAAGTCTTTTTAACGGAGGCCAACGTTAGAACTCGCCTTAATGCTACTTGCCGGACCAAGGAGTAGATAATAGGAAAAGAATTATCAACATAGATTTAGTGTATACTATCTAATAGGCTAGTATTGATTGGTACGAGGTAATAACTTAGTCAAATATCGAATACGATGCTTAATATGAGGTAAAGATAAGGGTTAGTATAGCAACACATGTAGCCGGACCAAGGTGCGGAGTGAAATTTTCAAGATGCCGGACCACGGATTTATAAATACATAACATATCATTTTGCATGCAAGATACTAGGAAAGAATTGTTATAGTCAGAATTATCAAGTTATGAACCTGCGGGGAACACGTAAACCCTTGTTACTTTTATTAATTGATTAAACTCCAACATTCGAAGCTGTTAGTTGTCTCCTTTAATTTCACTAGTTATTTTCATTTATTTAGAAATAGAAAACCCCCCCTTTTATCATTTTTGCATTCTAAGGAAGTAATCGGCTGAACGATAGTAATAATAGAATGAAGTTAAGTCTAAACTATTTTCCTCATGGGAACGATCCCAACCTCATTAGTTGGGTTATTTACTTGACACGACCGCTTTACTTCTTATTTGAGAAGTAAGTTTGAGAGTATCATATTTTGGCGCCGCTGCCGGGGAAAGTAGCTTTTAGATTAACTTAAACTTATTACTATAGTTTAGTTGATATTTTCTTGATTTTACTTTGTTTTATTGTTTTTGATTCTTGAAGAACCATCTTCCTTGTATGCCAAATACACAGAGAGGAAGAGAAACCTTGTTTCCCTACGATCATGAATTAGAGCGTACACTCGCAACATTAATCGAAACATGGGAATCAATGAAGATGATCCAAAACAAAACATCCCAGCTCCGGTTGATGTTCATGGTCAGTTGTTACCTGATGCTCCGGGTGAACACCAACAGAGGGGACAAAATCCCGCTCCACGGCCCCAAGAATACTACAGAGGCTATGGCAATATAGCAGACTCCGATGGGCCACTTGTCTTGCCCCCTCTACCACAAGGCCACACCTTTGTGGTAAATAGTAGCCTGATGCAATTGCTCACTGCCAGAGGTTTGTTTTCAGGGCTACCTTCTGAGAATCCACATGCCCATTTATCTAAGGTTAGGGCAGTGTGTAAAAGTTGTGTAGGGAGGCTTCACTTGGACTTGGATGTAATAGGGCTAAGAGTGTTTCCTCTCTCACTGACGGGAGAGGCTTCTATATGGTTCATTGAGCTCCCTTACAACTCAATTTTAACTTGGAACCAACTAAGGGACGTTTTCTTAGCACACTACTACACGGTCTCCAAGAAACTAAACCACAAAGACAGAGTGAAAAACTTTGTGGCACTACCACGAGAATCAATTAGTAGTTCTTGGGATAGATTCACCTCATTTTTGAGAAGCGTCCCAAATCACAGTATAGATGATGAGTCAGTGAAGGAATACTTCTATCGGGGACAAGATGATAATAATAAAGCGGTGTTGGACACTATAGTAGGTTGATCTTATGGGGAGTGTCCTTATGCTGAGATTGCTGAAAAATTAGAGAAATCTCCAGGAATAATAAAGATTGGAGTACTAGGAAGTCAGATACCGGGAGAAATACTTTCGTAGTGCAGTCCACTCACAACCAAGCCACAGATGAGATTCTTGAAGAAATGGCTCAGATGAGAGCTGAGTTTGGGATTGTACTAAAACATATCACTGGGGTGTAGAAAAGATAAATGCAGTTAACTACTTGTCGAAACCACCACCACCTAATGATGAATGCTATTATGCGGAGGATTCCTATGCGGTAAATGAGCAGACGGTGGGTTTCCGACCAAATTCCCAAGGCTCTAATCTGAAGAATTAGCGTCAAGGTCAAGGGAACCAAGGCGGAACTATGGTAACTATAACCGTGAGGGTCATTATGTCCCAGATTGAAACTACAACCGCGACAACAACTTCAACAGGGGTAACTACAGTAACAGAAATGATAGGAATGGGCCCTATGTTCCTCCTCAAAATCGTGATGTTACTCTTAGGGATGGTGGATATAGTATGGTGCTAGTTGAGGATATGTTGCACAAAATGATGAGGAGGTTCGATGCTAGTGATGAGCACATTAAAGAGTTAAGGAGTGATTTAGCGGGTATTGGGCAAAAAGTTGATACACATGCAATATCGATTAAGCAGATCGAGTTGCAAATGGCCCAATTATCTGCGACTGTGAATACATGGCAACCAGGCACTCTTCCTAGCAAGACTGTCAAAAATCCGAAAAATGATACACACTGTATGGCAATCACTACTCGGGGTGGTAAGCAAACCGTTGACCTACCTATGCCGTCTAATGAGGAAAAGGTGAGAAAGGATAATGATAAGGTAGTAGAGGGTAGTAGTGAAGCAGAAGATAGCACTGGAAAAGATGCAGAAGTCCCTATAAAGGTAATTCCCATTCCTAGACCACCACCCCCCGTTCCTCAGCGATTAGTGAAAAAGATCGAGGATGGTAAATATCGGAGTTTTATAACAATGCTGAAGAAACTTTCTATCAATGTCCCTTTGGTAGAAGCTCTAGAACAAATGCCCGGTTATGCCAAGTTTATGAAAGATCTGGTTACAAAGAAAAGATCGGTCACTTTTGAGGATGATGATCGAATGCAGCATTGTAGTGCTATTGCTACAAGATCTCTCGTACAAAAGAAAGAAGATCCGGGTGCGTTCACTATTCCTTGTACAGTCGGGTCATTACATTTTGCAAAAGTATTATGTGATCTGGGGGCAAGCATAAATCTCATGCCCCTCTCGATTTACAAAAAGTTTGGTTTGGGTGACCCAAAGCCCACTGCGATGCGGCTACTGATGGCTGATTGAATAGTGAAAAGGCCTATAGGGATACTCCACGATGTCCTAGTAAAAGTGGAGTCGGTCATATTTTCGGTAGATTTTGTTGTTATTGACTGCGAAGTCGATTTTGAAGTGCCTATTATTATTGGGAGGCCATTTCTTTCTACAGGTAGAGCCTTAGTTGATATGGAAAAGGGGCAGATGAAATTTCGGTTGAACAATGAAGAAGCGACCTTCAACATTTGTAGGTCCATGAGGTAGAGTGTTGAGCTCCAATCAGTATCTGCCATATCCCACAAAGAAAAGATTAAGATGGATAATGAACTAAAAAGTGAAAAACGAGCGTTTATGGTTGGGGATTTGGTGCTTTTAGACAGTTCTAGGTTGTGTTTGCTTCCGGGAAAGCTCAAGTCCAAACGGACTGGCCCTTACTTGATTACCCAAGTCCCCTCATGGAGTAGTTGAGTTAGAAACCAAGGAGAAAGTGCGGTTTAAGGTGAATGGAGAACGAATAAAACACTATTTTGGGCATACTGCATGGGTTAATGAAATGATAGAGGCATACCATCTTGATGAAGGCTCAGTCGTACCCCGACGTTAAATCAGGCGCTTGTTGGGAGGCAACCCAATACTTATAGTTTTTCTTTCTAGTAATGGTAGCATTTTCTACTAATGGGTTTTAAATTTGCAGGAACATCACCAGGAAATTCTGCAAAAAATTACTCTGCAGCAGTCACTGACGGATACAGCAACGGACCGTTGTGCCTGTTACGGAATGTCGCATGAATCTGTCGTGCCAGGTACGTCATTATGTTATTTTCAAACTAGGGAACACGCGACGGAACCAACGACGTACCGTCACAAACTAGACGGACCGTCATCGGGGAATTGTCGTGTCATTAATGAAGTGTACCCGACCCGACCCGGCTAGGGGTTTTTATAAAAATTCAACACTTAAAACCCCCACCCCTTCATTTCACCCCATTCCTTCACTCTTTCTTCCATTTCTCTCCCTTTTAAACTTCCAAAGATCATAACCCCTCCCTCTTACAACCGATCATTTTCCCCAAATTCTCCAAATTCCTAATATTCATCATCTACTAGTCGGAGCTGCTGCTGTGGGTCTCTAATTGATCACGAAGTACCTTTCTCTATTGTTTTTTCTCAAATTCTCAGGTATGTGTCTCTAATTTCTACTCATTTATATTGTATTTTTGTTTATCAATTAGTATTACCCTAGTTCTTCTTGATAGGTTCATTCTTTAATAAAATTCTGTCTGACCTAGGTTGAAAATCCTCAAAATTGCCGTGTTAAACTCGAGAAATAGGTGCTTTAGCATTGCTAGTTTACTAGGTATTTTGGGTAGACAAATGTAGGTTAAAACACTACCAATTCGATTTGGGTTATAGGGGATGAATGGGGCATCCCCAGTTCTGTCACTGAGTTACAGAACGAGACCCCGATAACGGACCCTCGTACCCACGACGGTCCGTCCTGCACAACAATTCTGGTTGTCAAAGATCCTATTCCTAAGGGTCTCACACTTTTTTTAAGTGTCCTCCAACGGACACATGCGATGGACCGTCATTCGTACGACGGTCCGTCCTGCATAACTGTTCTGGTTGTCAGAGACCCTGTTCCTAAGGGTCTCTCTCTATTTTTCTAAGTGTCTTACGAAAAACTATGACGGACCTACATAACCTCGACGGTCCCTCCTGCATGACCGTTATGATGGTCAGAGACCCCTCTCCTAAGGGTCTCCATATTTTTTTCAACTGTCCTCTGACGGACACCTACGACGGACCATCGTACCTGTGACGGTCCGTCCTGCATTTACCATCATACATGTCAGAAACTTTCCTTCAGGGTTCTTCATATAAACTTAGTCTAAGTAAGACACGACGGACCCCATGACGGTCCATCATACTCACGACGACCCATCAGTAGGTCCGTCGTGTTTCACTGTTACTATAGAAATGTCATTACATCTTAACTCTTTTATTTATTTTGTGTTGTTTTGCTAGTCTTGTCTGCTACTTTTAGTACTAATATTATTCTTTACAGGTACTATCTATTATGGCACCAAAACAAGATTGAGTCTTCGCACGCGGGCGACCGAAGTCTGTCGCCCCGTCTGCCCGCCTGGTCATTGGCTCTGATGATGAGCGTGACCCCGAGTACGTGCCCCCAGGAACTTCCACCCCATCCCGAGCTGCACGTGCTGCCATAGCCACACCCAAAAAGGCGGCATATGGCGTAGTCACTTCCTCCCAATCTGATGAGGAGCGCACACTGACCGGCACACCTTCTAGGTCAGCTACAAATGATGAAAGAGTGTCTGGCTCCTTAGGAGTTTCGTGGTCGGAGGAAGCCTCCAGATCTGCTGTGGTTCCCACACTCACCACCGCTGTAAAGTCTGCCTCGTCTGATGAGGCCGCCAGTTCGGAATCCACACCAGGTTCACCAAATCGTGCTCTCACCCCGGTAAGCGACCAGCCCAACCAGTGGTGTGTCGACGGGCAGTATCAAGTCTATTCCAATGCAAAGTTCTTGAATGACAAAAAAGTCATGACTCAGACACAAACAATGGAGCAGCGGGTCCTTACGGGAAGTCTCCCAACGATGACAGAGATCCACAATCTCTTCACCAGACATCGATTGGAGTGGACAGCGCGTCCATTGGGACGTTATAGTGAAGAGTTCGTCCGAGAGTTCTACGCCTCATACGTAGTGACTCTCAGATCACAGATTGATAGGTGGGTTGCCCCCGCCAAACAGGCCCCACTGGAGCAGGTGCGAGTACGTGGAATTCAGGTTGATATCTCCCTACCAGCCATCCGCCGGTATCTATACGGCAAGAATGTTGATGCAAATCGTACCCCTCCCACCGCCGAGTTTGACTACCAATGGCAGATTGTCAAAGATGGCCAATTTCTACGTTAGCCATCACTGAGAGAGACCACCAAGAGGTGGATGGCCTTGCATTTGTCCGTTGATGGAGAGGGTGCTGACTGGGTGACCGAGCCGAAGAGAGCCATTAAGAAGGCCAGCCTGACCTTCACGGCGAAGTTTTAGTGGTTGATTGTCCGCCACTGCCTTTGCCCCACAGCCGCTGATAATATAGTCACATGGGATCAAGCAGTACTGATGGCGGCGATGATAGCCGGATTTGAGGTGGATTTTGCTTGGCTTCTACAGGCAGTCATGCACGACATGGCTTTAAAGGTCACAAGTACCTACCCTTTCCCATGCATGATATTTCTCTTTGCAGGTCCGCAGTGCCTATATGGCACGTTGGTCAGCTCAAGACCCCGCTGGGCACTATTGATATCGGCCTCCTCAGGGATGAGGCCAATGAGTTGGCTCCACGCAGAGGGCCCCGTCCAGAGTTGCCTCCACTTGGTGACAATTTGGCTGATACGGTAGCACAGGCCTGCACAACTATTCAGGCGGCATCCACTGACACTACCCCGGTCAAGTCTATCCCGGGTAGTAGCACTGCCCTGAGCTCCTCTCGTTCAACCCCATTCCCCGCTTTGGTCCCGCTTGCTAGGATCCAGAAATTAGAGGCACAGATGGCTACACTTCTGCATCACATCCAGCCTTCGATGCAGAAGTCTATTGCTGAGGAAGAAGAGCGCTTGAGCGGAGAATGGTCCAGCACACAGAGCGGAAGATCGCTGAGGTTCAGCAGCGCTTGGATGCTTTTGAGTTCCGGGTGTTAGCCTGACCAGCCCCTCAGGTGGATGTGTCGATCCTTCAGGCTGCGGTCGATAGTCTTCGCAAAGACATCGACATGATCTTAGAGGCTAGGGTGCCAAGGTCTGAGGCCCCTTCTGCAGAGCCTGCTGAAGACACAATGATGGCGGCCCTATTCGCCACTTCAGAGATTCCACCACCTTCCCCTCGAGAGCATGCCAAGAGGAGTAGGGGTCGAGAGGAGGATGAAGATCGAGCACGGAAGAAGGAGCGCCGTGATATGGAGGCTGCGAGGAGAGCCTCGCTTGCTGAGGAGGAGACGCGTCAGATGAGAGTAGGAGAGTTCGCTGCTGGGGCGTCTAGATCAAGAAATGTGGAGATAGCGGGAGGCACTGCTGATAGTGCTGTTGATGCTGAGGACACCTGTGAGGGTGTCCAGATTACAGAGGTAGTGGGTTCCGGGGAACCGGACCCACCAGCTTGCTGATCGTCGGCGCTTTGCGCCCCAGGTTTGCTTCACCTACCACACTTGTATTTCAGTTTTTTTTATGCATTGGGGACAATTGCATGTCTTTTTGTTGGGGGTGGGGTAAATGGAAAGTGAGTGCTAGGGTGAAGTCTGAGTAGCCCAATTCACTATCCTCTTTTGGGGTTTTCTTGCCTGTGTTCTTTTGCCCAAAGAGACTGATTACTTTTTCTGTTAAACCGGCATGTCTATATCTTGTGTACATAGTTTAATTCTGAAGCATGATGGCTAAAATGATATCCTGAGAAAATGGAAAATGATGCATGATTAGGTATAATAATTGATAAATGTGTGGCTCTAAGCATGACATAGAGGTACACCACTACATGACACTATGTCTAAAATTCGAATTAGGTGTCTTATAATATGGTAGAGTAATGAGATGTCAAGTGAGTGTGTGGAAGATTTGAATAGTCCACTATTTGTACTGAGCTAGAACTTGCCTGGTTAGTCCTTTTAAAAGAAAGTTGTAATAGACAATTAGGAAAGGATCATAGACCCTTATTCAATATAGCCCATTTTTATCCTAAATAAAAGAAAACCAAATGAAATTTATCCTTCTTTGATCCAAATGATTTGACCTTAAACTAGACCTTTCTTTTTCACCCTAACTGATCTTTTCTAAGAATAATGTGTTGGCTCTGGTCCCTCCTTGGACATGTGCACCTCAACTTATGCCAAAAGCATAAGTTGAGGGTGGCTAATGCAGTAAACAACCCTTTTTATGGCTCTGACCCATCTTTGGGTATTGTGTACTTTGACTCATGGCAAAGCTATGAGTTGAGGGTGGCGTAAAGATAAAAAATATACAAGAAATAAAAGCAAGAAAAGAAGAGAGTCACTTACACAAATGAAGAAAAAAGGGAAAATAGCAAGGTGAAAGAATATGATTAACTGGGCAAAATAAAATGATAGAAAATGGTATGTTTAGCCGATATGTCAAGGAGGGAAAAAAGTCACTAAAGTATACCTAAATATACCCTCCCTGACCCTGAGCCTATGTTACAAGCTAAGAAAGTCCTATCGTGATCCTAAGAGTTGTATAGCGAACTTAAAGTAGTGAAAATAAGGGCAAGCTTATGGCAATATGTATGAATGAGTGTGAATTTGTTCTGAGAGTGAGTGTTGAAAAGTTATCCTCATACTCAAACTTGAATCATTGTGTGAAAAATGAGGATTTTGTTTTGAAGTGAGGACACTAGTTGCAATACCGGAAATATTAGCACCTCGGTGAGAAATTGAAGAGGATAGGTGTTAGTGCATGGTGAGTCTGTGTCATGGTGTGATGCCACATAATTCAAGCCTAAAAGTGATAACATGCATAAATATGATGAGATTTATCGGGATTGACAGCCAAATGATTGCGAAGGATAAAACATGGATACTATTGTACAAAGATTTTGTATTGAGTCATAGTGCGTCGCTTGAGGACAAACAACAAATTAAGTTGAGGGTGTTGATATACCGTGGTTTCACGGTATTATTAATACTTTTTCCTTAAGTTTAGTGTGTCCAAAATCCTTTTTGTGCTAATTTTTATGTAAGTTTATCTTTATTTGCAGGAAATCTATCTAAAAGATGAATGCGGAGGTTTTTGAGCGAGAAATACAGAAAAGTACCACCTACAGAGCTTGTGGCGGTTTGTCGTGCCCATGACGGTTCATAGGTGGCATCGTAGTGCAGCTGCTGAAGGAAGATGGAGAAGTCTGACCAAGTGTGGGGTTATGGAGTGCGTGACGGACCGTCATAGCCATGACGGTCCGTCCTGCTGGTTCGTCATGAAGTTCAGAAAAATAGTCCCAGTACCCAAATTCCAAGAGTTTAAGTGTTTTGGAACGGAGACCCTCATCGGACCGTTGTGCCTGTGATGATCCGTCATACCTGCCGTTGAGGGTAATGAAGAGAGCAGAAGAAGAAATTGCACAAGTATGGGACGACGGAGTCCATGACGGTCTGTCGTGACCATGTCAATCCGTCGCGAGGTCCATCAACCCAGCCGCGTTTTGACAGATTTCCAGCTAATAGAGTCCTTATTTAGTTAGTTTTTTTATAAATAGTTCGAAAAACCTCATTTTTGATGTTAGACCCTTGATTATTGTTAGACTCTTGATTATTTTTTAGACCCTTTGTGAGACTCGTGAATATTTTGAGACTCTTGTAATTGATTGTTGGTGATTTTTGTTGATTAATCAAGCAAACTTTTGGATTTTACTCTTTCTCATTGAAGTAAGTACATGAATTCTTATACCATATATTTGAATATTGTATTTATGACTATGGGTAACTAAACTCCATAACTAGGGTTGTGGGAACCATTGGCGAATAATGAGGTAAAAACTAACTAAAATAACAATTCTAGAATAGTGTCTTGCATGTATTGATAATTCTTTCGCTTAGAAGTCTTCTTAACGGATGGCCAACGTTAGAACTCGCCTTAATGCTACTTGTCGGACCAAGGAGGTAGATAATAGGAAAAGAATTATCAACATAGATTTAGTGTATACTATCTAATAGGCTAGTATTTATTGGTACGAGGTAATAACTTAGTCAAATATCGAATATGATGCTTAATATGAGGTAAAGATAAAGGTTAGTATAGCACCACACGTAGCCGGACCAAGGTGCGGAGTGAAATTTTCTAGATGCCGGACAAAGGATTTAGAAATACATAACATATCACTTTGCATGCAAGATACTAGGAAAGAATTGTTATAGTTAGAATTATCAAGTTATCAACTTGTGGGGAACACGTAAACCCTAGTTACTTTTATTAATTGATAAAACTCCAACATTCGAAGCTGATAGTTGTCTCCTTTAATTTCGCTAGTTATTTTCATTTATTTAGAAATAGAAAACCCCCCTTTTATCATTTTTGCTTTCCAAGGAAGTAACCGGCTGAACAATAGTAATAATATATTGAAGTTAAGTCTAAACTATTTTCCTCGTGGGAACAATCCCAACCTGATTAGTTGGGTTATTTACTTGACACGACAACTTTACTTCTTATTAGAGAAGTAAGTTTGAGCGTATCAAGTTGAGATGTAGTACTTAGAAGCAATATCCTTATCCCTTACCTATGTGCCCGCATATGTTTATCTATTGGAGATCCAAGTAAAGGCTAAGATAATGACCCTACTTTAGGCAAGTGGGGATCAATCATCCGGTAGGGGCTAATACCGGGATTCCAAGTCTAGTTTTCATGGTCTATGTCGGTTAAATCTATCCCCCACAAACGAATGTAATGAACTAACTCTTTTTAAGGGTGTACTACTTAGGGTAGGTGGTGGAATGAGAGGCTATTTATCCTTCGGACAAGTAGACATTTGAAAGATGTTTTGGTGTGTCCTTATATGAAAATGTATGAATGGTTTACTATATAATGTTAATGAGGTAAGTTGACTTTTTGTCTTATGTTAATGAAGCATGTTGGTCTTATGACTAAAGTGATGAAAGCTATGTAAATGATGAATGTGTTGTGCTTAGTCTATGATGATTCTCAAGGAGCACTAAGGTGGGAGTAGTAGTATGGGATGTTACTTTTACATTGCACTAAGTGTAACTAGGGGGTTGTCTTGGAGGATGGTCTTTATGTGAAGTTACTGAAGACATGTATGTTTCCTCTAGTGTTTTTAGTAATGAGTGTTGACATGTTAAATTGAAATGGAGCATGCTTATCTTTGGTAGTTTTAAGGATCCTTAGGTGTGTAATGAAGAGGTTGTATGGGTGGTCTCTTTATGTCTTACCTAGGTGAGTCTTAGGATAACTTTGCATAGGAAGGTCTAAATGATAAAAATGGATTACTTGATGAATGTGACTAAATGTTGAGGTTAAGGAAGTTTTAGTTGTATATGAAATGATGCTTTGTAAACTTGAATCGTGAAGGTTTTACTAAAATATCATGAAAATTATGTTTCAACTACAATGTCCTTTTTAGCATGTTTTTGCATATTACCATATTTAGTACAATGTTTGTACTAACTCCATATTCCTCTACATTTCTATAAGTATAGGTGGCAGACAAGTGAATGTTCTTAGAAGGTGAAGCTTTGGAAGTTGATTCTCTCAAGATTTATATGTTTTCATATGTTTGAGGACATGAACTATGTTTCTTTTAGTTTCTTTCATTTAATACATTGTTTTAGAGTTAGTACGTTTCTTTTAATGTAAAGGGTCGTGACCATATGATATTAAGACGTGTCTAAGATGGCTTGAGATGCATTTTGTCATTTTTGTATATTTTTTTTCTTATGAATCATTGAACCTCCTAAGCAAACAAAGGAGGAAGAGAGGTAGAAAAAACGCAAATGAACAAAGAGAGACGACAAAATTGTGCTATCTCTATTTATTATAAAGAACCCACAACTGACTTAGTTGATTAGATATGATGGATTTTTATATTATTTACGCATAGACTAGTTGTATGCTTGTTATGCCTCATGCGATTATAGAAACCAAATAGTGAAGTTTTAATTTCTTAGTGCTCTAGCCTCAGAGTGGAAACGTAGTATAGAAGTGCCTAAGGTTTGATATTTTTATACCTTAAGGCTAGAGAGTTAAGTCTCCAAGGGATGAAATTTTGTAGTCTCTCTTCGTTCATTTGTGCTTTTTCTACCTCTCTTCCTCTTAAGTTTGTTTAGGAGGTTCAATGGTTCACTAGAAAACAAATTTATAAAAATAACCAAATTAATCTCAAGTCATTCTCATACACAACCAATATCAGAGTACATATTCGAAAAAAAGGACTGAATGCCAATCACATACCGAAAGTAGTAATTGGTTCAGTGTCAATTCCTAACTCTTGTTGTGGTTGCACAAAATATTGGGACACGGTTTTCTCACAACAAGATGCTAGCACAGATGTAGAGAATGGGATTATTAGACAATGCTTATAATACATGTTCTGCATTTACGCTAGCATCTTATTGTGAGAAAATCTTTTCCCTATCTTTTTGCAATCATAAAGAGAGTTCAAGATTGATACTGAAGATCCTAGTTACTATTTGTGGCATATGCTAAGTGTTTCAGTCATTTATTTGAATATTCTTCTTGTGTAGAAGAACCGAATTAAGGTGGATTTTTTCTTATTTGTAAATCTAATTTCTACTGAATGGTTGAACCTCCTAAATAGACTGAGTAGGAAGTGAGGTAGAAAAAGCATAAATGAAAACAAAATCCAGAGCAAAGTTTAGGCAAAGGTAATGCTCAAAATTGAGGTGGATGTTCATGGAAATTTCATTGTTGTCATCCAAAGACTTGGTGAAGAAGGAAACATTACCACACAAATGTATTGCAATTTCCTTTGATATTGTCAATCCCTGAGATTTATGGGCATATAGATATAATCTAACTAATAATTCTAGGCGAAAATGTGAAATTGGGACAATGATCTCTCTTGAATTATCTTTAGTCATTGTGTGCACAAGTTATGTATTTCAAAAATAAAGGTATCATGTATGGTGCAACCTGTCTTAGTTTATCTCTTTTGGGTATAGTATCAAAGAAACCTGGCTTATTCCGGTTTCAACAACTCACTCATGATTATACCAAACCGGAACATTATTTTTAGGGTGAACCCATCGGTGTCCAGTAAAAGTTGGCATGAAATATCACATATACACTTTAATTATTCTATGTTCATTTTGAACACCTGTAATAGTCATTTACTATGTCATTTCGACACTTTATTTATATTCCCAAATCTAACTAAAGCGTGTGTTGACTAACGCTTTTGCTGGAAAAATAGAAAATCTTTAAGTGACAAGTGGACTTTTTTCATAAAAGAAAAAAGAATCAGTTTTAATTCCTTTTTTTCTCTGGGTCTGTAATCCCATGCCCTAGACCCCATTTCTTCATCTTCTTCTTTTTTAACCCCACAAAGAATGCATAATCTTTCACGAATCTCAGTAATTTCATTCTTGTTATTTTGTGCCTTGAAATTATAATTTTTTTCTTCTCAGAAAATTCATTGCAATTTTTTTTAAAAAAAATAATTTCTTCTCATCCATTTTCTATGTTTTATCTCTTCAATCCCAACCCATTTCCTCGATCTTTTTTTTCTTTTCTATTATGTATTTTATTCTTTTACGAATACTCAATACAATGTAGTAGGAGATACAAATAAAAGAACTAACTTTTTGAAATATTTATTTCCATTGTAGTCGGAGAGGATCCGATAATTATCACTTAAATAATTTCATTATTTATGTTTCCTCTAGTGGATATAGTGCAAAAGAAGTGGAAAAAATATTTTTTGGTGTATTTTAAATTAGTATTGAATGATGGATAAAAAATTAAATTAGATTTTCAGGGAATAACCAAAAAACTAACTAGTATACGCACAACTAAAATAATATATTTTCTTAAAATTTGGTTGGTGATAAGGGATGGTCTATGGTTGCAGAGAAAATGAGCGAGCGGGAAGGAGTAAAAAAAATAATCAATGGAGAGTGGTGAAAGATTGCAGAGAGAAACAGTGAGGAAGAAGAAGAAAGAGAAAAAATTACACAATTACTATGTTGAGTCAGCAAAAAGTATCGAAACGACAATGTGCAGCCCTACATAAGGTGTTTAAAATGAACAAAGTTTAATTAAAGTGTCTCAATGACATTTTGTGCCAAATTTACGAAGTCACCGATGGGTTTCCCCTTATTTTTATATTGATTAACATTTTGCATACTTTGTGATGTAGTTGATATGTTCTTAAGATGATAAAGGACATAAAATTTTGTTCACCTTTTGGGTCAACCAATAACCCTAAGGAGAAACTTCCTGCTCTTGAAGCTCCCAAACATAAGCAGTTGAATTACATTCATAAGATTATAGCTGATGAAAGTGTATAAAAGGAAATTGGTGATATGTCAGCCCACACGGGCTCTCTAGCAACATATATGCCATAAAATTAGTATCGCTAGTGTTCACAAATGCATCACCAATTTCATGTCATGTAACTTCATTAGCTACAATCTTAGTGATACAATTGTCACACCGTCCACCACTAATGTTTAGGAACTTAAAGGGGAGGAAGTTCGTCCTTGCGGTTACTATTTGATCCACAAGGTGAATAAATATGCATATACTTATTTCTTATCTAAACAATACATTGATTGTATCATAATGCATGTGAAATGTTAATTAGAAACAAAATAACATATGATTTGTTTATAATCAAGAGCGGGTTGATGACGCCAGAATAGGTCGGGATGTCTTTGATAGTACGCAAAAGAGAGATGAATCAAGAAAGTTGTATTTAAAAGGATACCTTTAATTTTTAAAGACATAGCTTGCGCACATGAACTAAAGAGGATCCTCGAGATATTAGTGCCTCAGTTCCGTATTACAACCTAGAATTTTAGTCGGAACGGATTTGTGTGGCCATAAGTTTCGGGGAATAACAACACTAGAAGAAATTCCAGTACATTTTTGAGGTAAATTACCTCATTCATGAATTTGTTGGATGAACTTCATGAATTTGACATGAAAATTACCTATTTATTTTATGCATTTCCTTCGCCTAATGGTCTTATTAAAAGTCCTACTCTACCATTTATTTTCTTCGATAAAGACTATTTTGCTCAAAATGTTTGTTTTTTCCACATTTGTGAAAGAAAAGAACTTTTAAATGATTAAATATAGAAGAAATTCTTGTTTTTAAAGGGGTAAAGAACATTTCAACTCTTGTTTTACCGTTGTCGGTCATTCGACTCAAGTTGGACTTTGGAAAATATATCCTTTGAGCAATTTTTATTTTGGACAAAAAAATAAACCACAATATTTCTCGTGGCTGCATGAATTGAAGTGCGTACAACACATTAATGCACGGTGAAGAGACACATCTTGCACTAGAAGTGTTAACTGCACTTGGACATGTGTCACTGCACAGATACAACACAACCTAAAAAATGTAATTTTACACAAATTTTAATGCGACGAAGAGCCTTCTAATGTTTACTACTAGGATTATAAGTATATCTACTTGATATACTAACAACATAAATTATATCAGGACAAGTAAAGATTACCATAAGCATTACAGTCCCATTTATTTTAGCATATTTCATTTGCGAAACACTAGAATCTTTATACTATTACAAGTGAATGCTAGGATATGAGGAGATCTCCCTAAACTACATCAAAATAATTAATTTTTTCAAACATGATTTTAATGTAATGAGACTGACACAAAGAGAAATCATCAATATTTCTTTTAATTTTGATTCCTAAAATTACATCTACTTCATAATGATTTTCCATTTGAAACTTTGTAGACAAAAAGTTCTTAGTTACATCAATAACATTCATTTTTGGACAAAAATTAACAAGTCATATACATATAATCAGGCAATTTGAACCTTTCAATTCGGAATAATCATAGGTATAAGATTAATTGACAAGAATATCACTATCCACTAATGTGATATTATACTTTTCATACCGCTTCTTAGGTGTCTAGTTTACTCCATACAAGGACTTACTCAACTTGAATATTTAATTATCTTCTCCTGGAACCATAAAACCTTTGGGTTGAGTTAAATATAACTATTCATCTAGGTAACCATTTAAAAATATTGTTTTGACATCCATTTTATCACTAAATCATGAAAAGTGGAAAAAGCAATAAGACTCCTAACGATCATTATTTTTTTCACAAGAGAATAAATATCAAAATAATCAACATCTTTCTTTTCGTTAAAACTCCTCACCAAAATTCTAGCCTTATATTTATCAATTGTAGCTTCGGTTCTTAATTTATTCTTATATGTCCACTTGCTACATATGAATTTACAACCTTAAGGCAAATCAAACAAGTCGGAAGTGTGATTCAAAACTATAAAGTTTAATTTATTTTTAACACCTTCTTTTCAAAATATCACATATATTGATATCATACTATAGAGTTTAATTCACTTTTAATATCTTCTTTTCAAAATATCACATATGGTGATCTCATTGCCTCATCATTAGATTTAGGTTCTATTAACTAGACAGACAATAAATCTTATACCAAAATTTTCAGTCAAAAATACAGTGATAAAATCATGACAAAGCTGTTGTCAATTCTACATCTTTTACTCCTTGTAAGTTAATTTGATGCTTCTTAGATATAACTTCATAAGAAGAAACAACATAATGATCAACAAACATAAATGTAGAAGCATCATTTTCATATCACTAAACACATTATTTTTCAAAGGAAATTTCCTAAAAATTCAGCAACTCAAGATTCACAAATAGAAAAACTACTTTAAAAACAAAAATCTATATGCAAAACTCTTTTCACATAACCAATAAAGAACAATGTCAAAAGTCTTACAACCTACATTTACTCATTTAAAATCAGGTTGCCTTACCTTAGCCAAAGACCTCAAAACATTCAGAAATTTCAAATTACGAGAAAACCCTTTCTAAAACATATATCAGGTCTTGTCTAACGTTTTATGAGGGACCATTAAGAATATAAAATGCAAATAAGAAAGCTTCCCCCTACATGTTGTTTCGTAGACCCAAGCTTAAAAGCATAGAATATATCATTTCGTCAAGGGTATTATATATTTGTTCAGCTACACCATCTTGTTGGAATATAATGAGCACTAAGCTCATCTATAATATCATTTTTCTCACAAATATACTCCAGAGTTTTCGTATTATATTTACTGCCCCTACCAGATCCAAAAATCTCTTGATTTTCCTGTCTAATTTATTTTCTACTTCGAATTTGAAGAACATAGTTTCAACCTCATCTATATATATTAGACTATATACCTTAGTGTATCTTGAAAATTAACACTTTTTTCCATTTTTTGAAACAGTATTCTTGATGCTTGTTGAATTTCCTTACATGTTTTGCTTTTACATATACAAGATTTTTGAAAAACCATCAATTTTTATCATAGAAATTAATTCTATTTTTCTAAGTCTTTTGATAGAAGCAATACTAACATGACATACTCTACCATAACACAAATTAATAGACGTAACAATATAAGCAGAATTTGAAATACTTGCATTATTGATAATCTACTGAACATTGTTCAATACAAATAATTGTCCACTAAGATATTCCTTCCCAATAAAGTCTCCTCCCTGAGAAATAATTATTATTATCACCTTTAAATATAGTTAAAGGCCTACTTTATTAAGAAGTACTCCAAAAATTATGTCTCTGCAGGTAAAGTACATACAAAACATTATTCAAGGCTAAAGTTTTTTTTGAAGTTACATTATGTAAAAAATTTCCTTTATCCATTATTCATGTAGAAGATAGCCCATGTAAAAACAATTGTCATTAGTTGACTCCTCAAAGTCATGGAATAACTCTTTGTTGGCACAAAAATGAATTGAAGGGTCTGTGTCCAACACCAATTAATATTGTTAGCCACTAGAACAACTACAATAATAATCACTTCATTTGCCTCACCAAGATGAGCTTGACCATCAACTTGTCTTTCTTACCGTAAGTTCTATCCTTGTCTTACTTATGAATGGCTAACATTATGACTATGTTTTTCGTAGACAAAGAAAGGATCCTTAGATTTTTGAATTTGAATCTTTGACTTGTAAAAGTAATTCTTTTTCTCTATATGTCCCTTTTTTTATGAAATTCTTCAGTTTGCCTTTGAACATGTCATTCATAGCATTACTGGAAAATTCAATAAGAATCTGTGGAAGAATTAAGTAAAAACCTTTCATCTTATTTTTTAGACGGTTCTTCTCTTCAGTTCTTATGTGACCAATAAGTTCTTAGGGAGATAACTTTATTTTCTTATATTTCAGTTGATATCTATAATTACTCCAAGTTTGTGGACATTTTTCAAGCACAACACATTAGCCTAAAAACTCTCAAACATCTTCATACACTTGTTGAGAACATCAACAGTCAAGTTCTCATATTCATAAATTTGTTCCATGATTAGCTTATTCACACCATTTGAAACTTAATCCATTGACCACCATATTTTTTCTTTCATGCATCATCAACACTATATTTTTTCTCGAACTAACATATATTTTCTAAGCAAATATTTGATTAACAAATAAATCAAATAAATGATAAGTAATTGGTTAAGTCGAGTCACTCTCAAAGCTTCTACAGATCTTCCAAACACATGTACTCGTGGTTGGAAGTTTGGAGTTGCACAAAAATAGTTGTCTAAATTTTCACAATAGGAAGAAAAATATTTCAGACAATACATGAATAGGTGAAAGAGATTAAATGAAAGAGAGATTTTTGTTTCGCTTCTATGTATTTAGTTCACAAATGATACTCCTTAAATAGGAAGAACATTTATGTTTTCATCAATCATAAGAATGTAAGTAGTTAAAGTAAAATTAATGAACTGAAATATTACTTTTTCTTTGATGAAAATTTTTTCATAATTCAAAGGAAATTCGAGTTTTCTGAATAGTTTCAATATTTTCTACGAAGTTAAAAATGCTATAACTTGAATAAATGTGAACCATATATAAAAGAGTAGTTCTCCTATTTCACATCACTTTAGGACTTAAATGTTCACATAGATTAATGACGGAGCATTCTTAGATGTTATTATCCTTTGAATTAAATAAAAAGGAATAAAATCTACAAAACTGAGCCACCAGAAGAACTGTTCGAACCAAGAATAGCTCTATAGGGAAAAAGCTTCTTAAGAAGGTAAGCAAAGCTTCTAAGAATCGTTATTGATATAAGGGTCTTCAAAGAACTAGTCTCCATTCATGGTCCTCTACCTTAAGGCAGCCTCCATAACTTCCAGATGATAACTACACATTAAAATCAACAAATATATGACATAATTATTACTCTATCGAGTACAAGCTCCTACTTGTAGGAGTTGATTACAATAGAGAATACAACTCATAGATTGATTACAAGAGTCCTAATTATACTTCAAATAAAATACTAAAAATTATTGTTAAATACGAGTAGGCCTTCACTACTACTAATAAATAAATAAAAATTAGTGTTTTTTTAAACTAAAATAGGCTCCAAAATAAACTCAAACAATACAAATGCATGTCATTTTGGCTTTGGATCTATTTTTTGTAACAAAATTACTTGAAATATCATACTCATTTGTTTATTTTGAAATATTTTTCCAATGGTAGGATCAATAGTGACAAAATAATTATAACTCATCTCCTTATAAATCATGAATGTAAAAGGAGTTGGTACCTCCATGAATGATGCAATGTGAAATAGTTCTTAAATTTACACTAAAAGGAAACATTGAAGCGTGAAACTTGATTTAAATTGAGTTTCTCATATAGTTAAGAAAGTAAAATCAAGGTAAATAGTTAGTAGATTTTGAGTTAATACAAGTCATTCAATTAAAATTCCAACCAATTACAAACATGCGTCAAACTAAATAACCAAAAGATAAGTAGAATATTGACGTAAATAATATGTTTGACAAAATACTATTTGTATCATTTTTTTTGTATTAAAAATGCAAAGAAATTTTTATTCCAACTCGAAATGTATATCAAACTCGGAGCAAAAAGAGACTAACCATTAGTCTTAACCAATTCATTTTTAATTTTTAAACTTAGAAGATAACTTACTACATGACATGTAACATACTAAAAAATAGCAGATCACGTCAAAAATCAAATAAAGGATCTTGGTGCAATATAATTTTTTAAGGAGCAATGAATTGAGATGATAAGTTAAGTATTGTACAAATTTGAAATTGAAAAAACAAAAGAAAATGATCGAGAAGTAACCTTGAATTATCTTCTGCATCTGATGGCAATGATTGAAAAATAATTGTTTGCTTTGAGAAAAACTTGTACAAGATAGATATTTTACAATTGAAGAGCTTTAACACAGGGGAAATTTTTTTCACTACATGTCCCCTTAAGTATATACAATTTAGGCTTCATTTATAACCAAAAAATTGAAGCCTAAAGAGTATTTGAAAACCAAAGAAGGGGGGATAATCTCAACAAAATTGGGGATCAAAAATTTGAATTGTTGATCTTTGAAGAGATAAATTCAGAAAAATAGGAGAAAAAATATCTTGAACAAAAGGTGACATGGGTGGGGCTATATTCCCCTAGAATAATTTTAGGGACATGGTGACGTTTTTGAGGGGGGTTTGCATTTTGCAAGGACACGGGCTGCTAGGGTTTCCAGTTCATTTGGGAAAGAAAGAAATGATAAAGAAAAGAAAAAGAATAGAGGTATTTATTTGAAGGGTTTGGGCCCGGGTTTTATGAACAAAGGTGTCTGGTTGGATAATATTTGGGCTGAAAGTGGGTTTGAAGAAACAATTCATTTGTACTTTAGCAAAATACATTTGCTTGAAATAATTCAAAATCGATAAAATTGAAAATGAGATAAATTATATCTAATTATTTATCAAACTTATTAACTGTTTAACAATTTATAATTACTTTGAAGTAAAGACTTGTTATGTTGAATAACCGAAGGAGAATAAGGAAAAGGAGAATAAGCAGAAGAAGATTAAGGAGAAGAAGGGGGAGGAGGGGGAGGAGAAGAAAAAGACAACGAACAAGAAGAAGAGGACGATGAAGAAGGAGGAGGGGGAGGGGCACCGGAAGAATTAGAACAAGAGGAACAAGAATAAGACGAGAAGGAGGAGAATGATGAAGAGGAATAGGAATAGGAAGAGAAAGATGAAGTGGAAGTGGAAGAAGAGGAAGGGAGGAACGAGGAGGAGGAGAATAGATCCAATATTTTTATAACAATACAGAAATATTCAAAACATTTTTTAGGTACTTTTACCCGATAAATAGTAAAATTTCCTGGAAAATAGATTGAAAACATTTTAAATTTTAATAAACAATTATTCAACTTTGCTTGTAACTAAAGAAGCCTGAAGAATTAATTAACCCTCTCCTTTTTAGCTAGGGATGATAGTAAAGAGTTAGGTCCTGCAAGGTCCTGCAAATACACCCTAGACGTGACATGACATACAAGACCCTGCAAGGTCCTGCAAAACTCATTGAGCATACTTCATTAAAGATAATAGAACAAAGAGTTTTAAAGGTATTATTTCAAATAAAAGAGTTTTACAAAATGTAGCACGAGTCTAACATAAGTTTCAAAGCCATATATTACATCATAAGGGAGTGATTGGGACGTAAACCATAAATTACATACAAAATCTGAAAAGAAAATACATGATAGCAATAGAATAATCTCTGTCCTCGATACATGAGGACTCATCACCTTAAGGTAAAAGTACTCGTATTGAAATGTAACTGTTGCAACAAATAGGAGAATCTTAGTAGTTCAGTTGGTTGACTACCTAAACTTCTCATTGTATTGGTAGAATTCAATTCCCCACATTGTAATATTAACCATTCATAAAGTCTCTCATCACCTTCAAGTACCAAAGGGTAACAAGAAATTGTCGATTGAGTAAACTACCATAAATAGTATAATTTCAATCTATCAATATATAAAATAAATCTAAATATAGATAAAGTGATATGATACCTCTCTATGTCCTCCATTTGTATTTATCTTTTTTTCCCTTTTTAATCAATTTCTTCATTTTCTAACGAACAATTATGCATTTAATAATTAAATAAATTAACATATTTGCTATATCCAATTATGTTTCATGAGTTACTAAAAAATTCTATCTATTTGCATTCTCTACTTAAATACCATGTCGACTGACCAACCTCCTTTTACCAAATTTTTCATGATTAAATCCATCTATAAACAACAATATTCCATAAAGTTGTTAGCTACTAATTTTATTTTCACATTATTCTATTTTTTAATCAATATATCTTCTTCCTTTTAAATGTTTTCCTTTGGTTCATCATCATGTGGTTAACAATCAAAAGAGATGATACAGAAAAAGTCTCCTCCACTTACTTTTACCAAATTTTCCATGATTTAATCCATCTATAAATAACAATCCACTATAAAGTTGTTAAGTACTCATTTTTATTTTCTCCTATTTTTTTAATAAATATATATTCTTCCTTTTAATGTTTTCTTTCGTTGAAATTTGGTTAATCAAGGTATGGTTAATAATCATTTAGAAAAAGATATGTGACAATTTATAATCACTTTGATAAAGATTATAGATATATTCTTCAAAATTTTATTTTACGCCAAGCAAAAGTTCATCATATGAAAAGAAAGTTCGTTTGTAGTAAATTCATCAAAGAAAAATGGTCCGAGTTCTTTGATTCTGTTTCATCAGAAAATGTTCAATACGGTGGCCATTATCACCAAGAGAGATAGTCAAATTAGTTTGATAATGTAAAAGTTTTAATACTATATATGTACATACACATTTTTTGTACTTATTTTAGTGCCCGTTAGATAGCAATATGTCCAGTGCAAGATGCTATTTCAAAATTTTGGGAACATTCTACTAGTCATAACATTGATGGACTGCAATTTTGGTGGATGTAGCTTGGGTTATTCTGCCACCCGAATGCTACTCTATGTAAGAGAACATATTTTGCTAGAAATTTTTTATGCTTTCAACTATGATATTCACATGTTTCTTGACAAATCTTACCCTACTCTTTAATGGCCCAACAAGTGGCAAAATCTTTACAGCCTATGTACGTAAAATGGTTTTGATCGGAGGATAAGCTTATGAAGGTCAACAATGATGGTAGAAAAGAGAGTCGAGCGATTTAGAATAAAGTGTAACTTATAGAAACTTCACTAGTCTAGGATTTAATTAATTGCTTAGATGCATACTCGTTTACAATATTATGAATTATCAGACATTGATGCGTCCAAATATGTTCAGATGCATGTACATCACGATACATGAGGTAAAATTAGCGGTAATTTGTTATAGATTATATTCAACTATGGATTGCATGTATATAGGATATATAGGCAAACCTTGATCATCTCCCTTGCTTTCCTCACATCTCGATTATCACACTCCGTTGTATCTTGTATCCTATGAGACATGTGAAGATAGAGTGTAATTCACATGTATCTGGGATATATAGAAAACATTTGTTGCCAGATATATCTTTTTTTTTAAATATAGGATGAAATTATTAATTAATCATTTAAATATTAGTATTTCAAACTATAGAAAAAACTAGTAAATATGGTTTAAAAATTGTGTAGTTAGGTAGTTTTTCCTAGATTGAAGGAGTAGTTAGGGAGAATTAATTTATTATTGCTCTATTTTAGGCTATTTTAATGAGTAATGCATCTCAATACATTTAACTCTAAATTTGGTACATGATAAATAAAAAGGTGGTATAATAAATAATTATGTGAATGTATAGATTGGATTAGTAGATATGGGATAAATATAGGAGAAACTACTTAATTATACAAACATTACTATATTATTTACTAATTCTTTCTATGATTTAAAATAACTACATTTTAATCTCACTACACAATTTCATAAAAGATTTAAAGTTAGGTATCAATATGCGAAGATATACATTATATAAATGTATCTTGTCTGATCACATGTATTTGAGATGCGGATATGCAAGCGAGATACGAGAGTTTCGAGTGAAAAGGTATGGAGCAACCAAATTTTTCTATGTATCTCATATAAATGTATATCCAGTTGGATACAATATATTTAGAACAAATTATACCTAATTTTGATCTCATTTATCTCAAGATACATGAATCTGAAAACATATTTGGAACACACCAAAATTTGGTAAAGTTCATAATTTGCAAACTAGTATATCTCGATAACGACCCTCAAAATGAAATAGGCTAACTAGAACCTCTCATGTGTTTAAAGAGTTGGTAAATAGTTAATGATGTGTTAAAATGATGATTAATGTCTTAAGGGGTAATTTCTAAAGTGTTTGTATGTTGAACGTCAAAGAACGTCCAAGACGTTTGGAAGCTAGTCTTGTATGTGCTAGTGTGCCTTTGCATGTTTTATGTGTTGTTTGGTATCCAAAATGATAGGGGAGGGTCCTAAGACCTAGATGAGCATGTTTATCGTAGAAACATCCGGGTATGACTCACGAACGACGCTCAGAAGGATGGGACGTCGCTCAAACGATGCACAGTAGCTTGAGTCCGTCATTTGGAGCCTGCAACACAGCCAAAATTTTCTACAAGCTTAGGGGTGAATTGGGAAATTCATCCCATGTCCTAATTAACTAGTAATATGTTGTTTTAGGGGTTTTTAGTTATTTTAAGTTAGTTTATACCCCTAAGACCTAAGTTAGACTTCACTTTTGAAAACACAACCCCTCTCTTAAGACACCATCGGAGCTTGAACTCAATGAAGAGCTAGGATTGAAGAGCATAAATTCTTATATTTTGAATTCTAAGCATGGTTCTTTGCATGAAAGGTTTTAATGGATGGATTATGATGTTTTCATTATAAAGTGATGGTTTTATGATAAAAAATCTCAATGACCCCATGAACATGCCAATTTTTAAAATTGGGCTTATGAAGTGGGTTTAATGTATATGATTAGACAATGTTAGAGTTTTGTTTTTATTATGTTGTATTGTGATTATCTACTTCAATTTATGCCTTATTATAATGATTTATTTAAGAATTGAGAAAAGGTGATCGAGTCTTGGATGAAGGGTAAGTTGATCTATGTTGTTTAGTTCTTATTGAATTGATCTTGAGTGGTATGATCCACTTATGGTGGCGGTGTTTACTTGATGTATATGATTATATATATGAATTGTGATTATGGCTTTTAAGGCATTGAATATGAAGTAAAGTGATGTTATAATGTATAGGGATGAGATGTCTTATGAAGTTGAGAATATGTGTCTTGAATATGTTATGTCTAAATGAAATACAATGTGAATGTGAAGCATGATAGTGTGTGAATTATGATTTATGTAGTATGATAATGCTTAAATTCAGTGTTATGAATATGGTGGTTATGTGAAGAATGTTGTCACATATACTCACATGCACTTTGAATGAATGAATGAAGTTAATGAATGAAAATGAGGGATTCTAAGGTAGAGACTATTCGTGTGTAGAGATGAAGTGTCTAGTACAAACCCTACTATTCCTAAGAACTTTACTGAATGGAAAAGGGGGAGTTTGGGGTGGACACTCTTCGTGAGTTGAGTTGCAGTGTTTAGTAGCAACCTCAGTATTCCCAAGAGCTTTCCAAAGAATGGTTGGAGGTTGGATACTCTTTCTGAGTTGAGATGTAGTATAAAAAAGTAATGTCTAGAGATGAGTGATCTTCATGAGTGAAGATGTAGTACTTAATAACAATTTCTTAACCTATAGTAATGAATGTCTAAGACTCAATCGAGGAGTCATGCTCAGCAACGATAGGATTTGAAGAAGGGGTGGATACTCTTTGTGAGCAGAGATGTCGTATCCAATGTACCTCTAGAGATGAGTACTCTCGTGAGTTGAGATGTATTACTTAGAACAAATCTCCTTATCCCTTAACTATGCGCCCACATATGTTTATCTATAGGAGATCCAAGTAAAGGCTAAGAGAATGACCCTACTTTAGGCAAGTAGGGATCCCTCATCCGGTAGGGGATATACCGGGAATCCATGTCTAGCTCTCATGGTCTATGTCGACTAAATCTAGCCCCCACAAACAAAAATTAATGAAATTAGTCATCTTTGGTAGTCTTAAGGATCCTTAGGTGTGTAATGAAGAGGTTGTATGAACGGTCTCTTCATGTCTTACCTAGGTGAGTCTTAGATAACTTTTGATAGGAAGGTCTAAATGATAAAAATGGATTACTTGATGAATATGACTAGATGTTGAGGTTAACGAAGTTTTACTTGTATATGAAATGATGCTTTGTAAACTTGATTCATGAAGGTTTTACTAAAATAGCATGAAAGTATGTTTCAACTACAATTTCCTTTTAGCATGTTTTTTCATATTACCATACTTAGTACAATGTTTGTACTAACTCTATATTCTTCTATTTTTCTATAAGTATAGGTGGAAGACAAGTGAATGTTCTTAGAGGGTCAAGCTTGGGTTGTTGATTCTCTCAAGATTTATATGTCCTCATATGTTTGAGGGCATAAACTATTTCTTTCATTTAATACATTGTTTAAGACTTAATATGTTTCTTTTAATGTAAAGGGTCATAACCTTAAGATATTAAGATGTGTCTAAGATGGCTTGAGATTCATTTTGTCATTTTTGTATATTTTTTTTATGAATCATTGAACCTCCTAAGCAAATTAAGGAGGAAGAGAGGTAGAAAAAACACAAATGAACAAAGAGAGAGTACAAAATTATGCCATCTCTATTATAAAGAACCCACAACTGACTTAGTTGATTAGATATGATGGATTTTATATTATTTTAGGCATAGACTAGTTTTGTGCTTGATATGACTAAGGCGATTATAGAACTCAAAATAGTCAAGTTTTAATTTCTGAATGGTCTAGCCTCAGAGTGGAAACGTAGTATAGAATTGCCTGAGGTTTGATATTTTTATACCTTAAGGCTAGAAAATTGAGTCTCCAAGGGATGAAATTTTGTAGTCTCTCTTTGTTCATTTGTGTTTTTTCTACCTCTATTCCTCTTAAGTATGTTTAGGAGGTTCAACGGTTCACTAGAAAAAAGATTTACAAAAATAACCAAATTAATCTCAATTTATTCTTATACACAAAATGACTGAATGCTAATCACATACCGAAAGTAGTAATTGGGATCTTCAGTGTCAATTCCTAACTCTTGTTGTGGTTGCACAAAAGATTGGGACACAATTTTCTCACAACAAGATGCTAGCGCAGATTTAGAGCATGGGATTATTAGACAATGCTTATAATCCATGTTCTGAATTTGCGCTAGCATCTTATTGTGAGAAAATATTTTCCCTATCTTTTTGCAATCATAGAGAGAGTTCAAGATTGATATTATATCTTTGTCTATGTCAACATACATAGTCATCCATTTGATTAAAAGCTAATAACGATGGCATCTTATATTTCAATGGCTATTGTCAAAAAATGTCTTCTCTGATTGTTGTTGTTTAGTGTCTGATTTAGGCATTTAATATTCTATTCATGCATGCTAAATAGGATTGCCCCCATTTGGTTAATTATTAATACCAATGTGATATTTTCTGGTGAAATGAACATGTCTGATGCATTTTCTTAGTATAACAGGTAGTGATTTCTCTTGGTTGATCAACTTAAGTGAAATGTGGTTTCTTAATTTTTTCTCTTTAAAATCCAATAAGTAACATTGGCTGTAGCTTTATTTTATTGTGAAGTGTCTTAGAGCACCTTGTTATGAATGAAAGTCCTACTTTATTTCTTTTTTTTAAAAAACAAAAGGATGCTATTCTTGCCATAAGGTTTAAGTTCAAATACTAATGTTATCCCTCTTTATTTGCTTGTGAAACTTGCCTCGAGTCTATTTCATAGTCTCATCTCCTATCATTGCATCCCCTCATTGGGCCAAAGGGCTATCTTTACCACTTGTCGAGTCAGCCAAAGAAATAGAAGTAAGACGCGGGCTGAAAATTGAAACACAAGTCTAAAAACGTCCAAAATGGACTGTATACATGTTTTATACAGCAGTATACATCTGTATATACGTTGATATATAGGACGAGGTGCCAATATACAGGTGTGCGGAAGCTGAAGTGGGCTGTAAACCTTTAGTACACAGTCCAATATACATGAAAAGGGGCTAAAATACGCGCTGTATACAGAAGTATACACTTAGTGTATACACAACTTTTCAATGGCAGAAATAGGGCTGGAGCCCAAATTAGTTGCAGCAGGCCCAAAAACGGCCCAAATCCTCTCTCTCCCTTACTCTTAAATTATTGGGAAAATTGTATATAATAGCAAACTAATAACCTAAAATAAATAGAGTAGCTAGGGTTTGATTTAATTGTGCTCCATAGCAAACATTAGCTAAAGTTTGCCAGGCGTCTCTCTCCCAAAAATCTCGCTCGCCACTCTCCATTCTCGCTCGCCACTCTCCATTCTCGCTCGCCTCTCTCGCTTCATATAAAGAAGTGTATAAATTCTGTTTCTGTTTTGTATAAAGCGAGAGAAAATTGTATATACACATGCAAAAATATATATCTTCGTGTTATACACTTAATTATACATATTACAAACATTTTACTTCAAATATTGCAGAGAAAAAGCCCAACGAATTATACAATTGTGAATTATACAATTGCAGTGAAATACAATTTTCTCTAGCTTTATACAACAGAAGTGTATATATTGTGTTTCTGTTTTTGTATAAAGCGAGAGAAAAACATATATCTTCTTGTTATACACTTACAATTATGCAATATACATACATTTTAATTCGATTCAACTGTATGCTAAGCAAATTTTATAAAAATATTTCAGCGAAATAGGCAGCGAATTATACAATTGTGCATTATACAATCGCAGTGAAATAAGATAGCGAATTATACAATTGCAGCGAAATAGGCCAGCGAATTATACAATTGTATATGTATAGCGAATTATACAGTTTTATGTTTGCTATGAAGCGCAATTATGCAAACTTTTCTATAGCATACAAATATGAATTTTTTGTTTGCTATATGTGAAAGTTGCCCTAAATTATTTGATTATGATTATTTATTGTTTGGTTTCTTTATTAACTCTAACTTTGGAATTACTAAATAACTTAATTAATTACGATGAACTATATTCTTTATGTTAGTATATTTAAATAACTTTCATTTTTATCTAACACGTGGTTTTTATTTATTTGAAAACTTTTACTTAACCTTCAATTAACTTAAAATAGTCTTTCATGCTTTAATTGACCAATTTGATTTGAAATATTATTTTAAAAAATGCGTCAAATAATTTTAACAAATCTAGTCTTGTTAAATTCAAGTCACTTGTATTATTCAAATGTTTCAACTAAGTACCAATTTTCTTAAAATTTTTTAAAAAATTGTTCTTTTAACTATTTTTTCAAGTTAATCAAATAATTTAAATTAATATCATTTTCATATATTATATCATTTTCTTGAAAAATAGTCAAAATATATTTAACCTAAGTCGTAGGATAACTGTAGGTTAGCAGACGCTTCAAATGCCTTAAAAACCATCTTGAAGTGTAAATAAGAACCTCTTACTCATTTTCTCTAAATTTATTAAGATTTAATATGTTAAGATCTTTTTAAATTAAGTTTTCTTAATTTCTTTAAAAAATAAAGTGATGACTCTTTTTCTAAGTATTTTTCTAAATTGTTTTATACTTAGAAACATTTAAACTAGGTACTACATCTCAACTCACGAACATTAATCATCTCTTGATGTACATTGGATACGACATCTCTGCTCACAAATAGTATCCACCCATTCTTCAAATCCTCTCGGTGCTAAGCATAACTCCCTCACTGAGTCTTAGACATTCATTAAATTTATTAACTATAGGTTAAGGTATTGTTGTTAAGTACTACATCTCAACTCACGAAGAGCACCCATCTCTAGAGATTACTTTTTTATGCTACATCTCAACTCATGAAGAGTATCCAACCTCCAACCATTCTTTGGAAAGCTCTTGAGAATTGTGAGGTTGCTACTGAACACTTCATCTAAACTCAGGAAGAGTGTCCAACCCAAAATCCCCCTTTTTCATTCACTAGAGTTCTTAGGAATAGTCGGGTTGGTACTAGACACTTCATACCTACTCAAGAATAGTGTCTACCCTAGAATCCCCCATTTTCATTCATTAACTTCATTCATTCATTCAAAGTGTGTGCATACGAGTATATGTGACAACACTCTTCACATAACCACCATATTCATAACGTTGACTTTTAAACATAATCATACTACATTAATCATAATTCACACACTATCATGCTTCACATTCACATTGTACTTCATTTAGACATAGCATCTTCAAGACACATATTCTCAACTTCATAAGACATCTCATGCATATACATCATAACATCACTTTACTTCACATTAAATGCCTTCAAGGCCATAATCACAATTCATATATATAATCATATACACAAAGTAAACACCTCTACCATAAGTAGACCATACCACTCAAGATCAATTCAATAAGAACTAAACAACATGGATCAACTTACCCTTCATCCAAGACATGACCAACTTTTCTGAATTCTCAAATAAATCATCATAATAAGATCTAAATGGCAGTAGATAATCACAATACAACATAAGAAAAATGCAACTCTAACATTGTCTAATCGTATACATTAAACCCAATTCATAAGCCCAATTTCAAAAATTTGCATGTTCATGGGTCCATTGAGTTTTTTTTATCATAAAAACATATTTATACCGAAAACATCATAATCCATCCATTAAGACCTTTTCATGTAAACACCCATGCTTAGAATTTAAAATATAAGAATTTAACATTTTGAAACCTTTTTGAAAAATCTTTGGATTGGCTCCTTGAATGAGAAGAATAAAGGATGAACTACCATACCTTAATAGAAGAAAACCCAAGATATTTGGTGAAGAAATCACTCAAAATCTTCAATCCTAGCTCTTCCTTGAGTTCAAGCTTCAATAAAGTCTTAAGAGAGTTTTTCTTGGTAGAGGGGTTTTGATTTTTAAAAGTGAAGTCTAACTTAGTCCTTAGGGGTATAAACTGACTTAAAATACCTAAAAATCCCTAAAACAACAGACCACTAGTTAATTAGGACGTGCGCTAAATTTTCCTAAGCTGGTAGAAATTGTTGGCAGTGTTGCAGGCTCCAAATGATGGATCCAAGCTACTGACTGTCGTTTGAATTACGACCTATCCTGCTGGGAGTTGTTTGGTTTAGAGAGTCAACTTCTGGGGGCTAAGCTCCCACAACTAAGTGTGGAGCTACATCCCCAAACGACGGGGCGTGGATTGACTTAAGGAGCGTCGATAAGAGGTAATTTTTGGCAGTCTTTGGCAGTTTTCTTGCCAAGGTTTGGTTCCTTCTCTAGGACCCTTAGAGTGGTCATTGAGGGGTCGTATCCGGATGTTTATACGCTAAACATTCTCATCTAGGTATTAGGTCCCTCCCCTATCATTTTGGATACCAAACAACACATAAAACATGCAAAGGCACACTAGCACATACAAGACTAGCTTCCAAACGTCTTGGACGTTCTTTGACGTTCAACATCCAAAATCTTTAGAACCTACCCCTTAAGAAATTACTCATCATTTAAACACATTATTAACTAGTTAATAACTCTTTAAACACATGATAGGCTCTATGTCACGCCCCGAGCTACCCCCGAGACGCGGACGCAGAACCTACGTCCACAAGTGATCCCAAGCTAACCCTTTTGGCATGATCATGAGCATACTAAAGATGATAAACCGAATGCGGAAGCTATATCATACTTTAAACTTAAAAGATGGGGGATACCTATATTCTATAACTGAGATAAATGAAATACTGATGAGTTTAATACAAAGAAAATATTAGATGTGGTGTTAAGTTGAAACTAACTATGTCTAAAATAAGCCTCTAACTGACTAGAGATACTGGGACAAGCCCCAGTAAAGTCTAGCAAAAAATGAAAATAAATGACTAAAAGACTGAAATGAACTCATGACTATTGTCCTCGGAGAATGAGAAATCACCACTGAATCTACTGAACTAGAGATTTAAGATCGATCTAAGCACGATCTGGATGCTGAGAACCTGAACCTACATCACGAGAAGTTGTAGCACACGTATGCTCAGTACTTGAAGGTACCGAGCATGTAAGATAGAGAAAAGCTGAAACAAAAACCTAACTGAATAAGAACAAAAGCAAGTATAATAATTTGAACATGATATACTGAATTTTGAGCTAACTGGATGCAATGACCAAATTTATAACATGCTGAGAATGAATACTAACTAATCTATAAATATGGTCAATGCAAGATAGTATGACTGAACTGTGGGAGCTACAAATAACTGATAATAAAACCCCATGAACTAAATCCGGAGTCCGATGTATACACCCTATTGAGGGGACCCAATATACCCTGCCAGAGGTATAAAGTCATGATGGCGTGATCACTAAAATGATGCCCAAAGAGGGGACTTACAACCTACTTGGCTAGTAGTTCTGGGACTAATTGGGTAGGCTAAACCCTAGTCCAACTCGGTATTATGCTACTCCTATTGATTTATGTAGTTAACTTATTATGTCTGAATTTTTGTAAATACTGGATAGCTCAAAACTGAACATGTAAACTGAGAATGCAACATTTAATCTGATAATGATGCATTAATAACTGAGGCATGTATAACTGAATAACTGAAATATCTGACCTAGCATGTGTAATTCAAGAACTAAAGAACTACATAACTAGGGTTCTGAAAAGTTCATGCGGTACACTGAATAATAACATGTACATCTAATTTGGAACATATAACTAATTAATTCATGAAGTTCTGTTGAGATTCTAGAAACTATAGGTCTATCAATCCACTATCTAGCTCAAAATTAGCCTCACGAACTACTAACACTATTATTCGCGTAGCCCTTTTTTGTTTTGTGCTATTTTATCATAGGCTGTCGGAACTTGCTTCTTAGCGCTACGTGGGAATCATGATATGAGAATCAAGAATCTGACTGAAAACTAGGGACTCAATGAGTGAAAGGAACCCACTAGTGAAACCCCACATACGTGGTAATGAAATTCACGGAGAAACACTTAGATTTCGGTTGCGTTCTTGAACTAGGGTTCTTGACCTTTTTCTCCTTTTCTGCTTTTAATTTTCTATGTTTTGATAAATGATTTGACTTAGATAAGTTTTAGTTATGTTTCGAGGCTTAAACTGACTAAAATCTGATGATTTAGGGTCAAAACGACGTATCTTATGGTTTAAACGAAGTGAGAAAGGACCAAAAAACCCCTGAGTTAATTGCTGTCGCACCAAACGATGACCTGGACTGACGTGCCGTCGTTCAATGGACTGTCCGTCGTTTGGGTCTCGTAGGTTGGGTTTGTTCAACATGCCTTTACTAAAACAGGCATAACATTTTATTCGGAGGTCTGATTTTAGCAAACTCGGAGGCTATGGAAAGATAATTCAATTATCTATCTTTTGATAGGTCATAGGAAACTTGGATCCTTCCTTTCTTCAAACGGAACGAAAAGAGATAGAATCAGGCCGATTCCCGAAATGCCTTTCTGGATATTCCTCAATGTCCCGGCTATTTACGGAACGTGAGAAGCAGATGATTAATCATCTGTTTTCGGAAGAAATCGAAGAATTTCTTGGGAATCCTACAAGAAAATATCCATATGGTACCTGTATTTACACATACACATATATGATATAGGAATGGTTCAATATAAGAAATTTATTTTTCTAAGATTTATGCCCATTTTAAGTTGACCCAATAACATTTCCCTTAACTGTCTGCTAATTTTCACCTATGGACCGTTAATCGAATGACTGTCCGTACTGGTCATCTGTCGTTCATGTCAGAGGTTGGGTTGTAAAAGTTTTAATCAACGGTCACCACCGATTAACATTAGTCAGATCCACGGACCGTCGGTCCGTCAATCGGTCGAGACTTAGTCGATTTTGCTGAGCTTAAATTTTGGGAGGGCTGCAATGACAATCTAAGAATCTCAGTATGGGCCGTAGATTACACTACGGTCCGTCGATGGTAACCGTCGATTAAACCTGCTATATTTTTTGAAAATCTGATTTTGGTCTATTTTGAGTGCTGGGTGTTACATTTATCTCCCCCTTGAGAACATTCATCCTCGAATGAAGACTAAACTATTTTAAATAGAGGGAGAGAGCTGCAATCCCTACTATTAAAAAAATGAGAACTGAGTTTCTGACTGAATTGAGTTTTGAGAACATGCAAATACGCTAAAAATGCAAGTACAAACTGAGGGAACATGATCCTAAGACCGAATTCACGCATGAATGACCGAAAAACTGAAGAGAAACTATTATCTCAAGCTAACGTGGAATTGGAAGGAAAAAGGTGTGGATACTTGGCTGTTGGGAAGTAGGAGAACATATAAAGTAGTTTTGATGATTGATAAAGTAAAGACATGGTTCACTACTTGGTGTTGTATGTGTACAATTATGAAAGATTGCGCCAAAGAAGAAAAAATATTGCGGCAAAGAAGAAAAAGTGCAGAAATAAAGAAGGAAAAGAAGGAAACAAATATGAAAAGAAATAAAGAAGGAAATAAATAAAAAAGTGGCAATTCAAGTAAAAGTGCGAAAGTAATAAAGAGGTTACAATTCAAGTAAATAAGACAAGAAGTAAATATAGAAAACTTTAAGCAGGTAAAGGATTTGTAATTCCTTTCCTTGTAGAAGTTGAAGACAAATCAAAATCTATAAAATGGTCAAGAAGTTAAGGGAAAAAAGCGTCTTTGCAATAACAAAAATCGAGAGAATTTTTTGAGAAAACCTAGAACGATAACTATTACATAATCAAAAAATATATCCTCTTGAGAGTAGTATTTACTGGAGAAAAAAATGAAGGCCTTCGTCACAGCAACGTAAGGACCAGATCCACGAAATATGTTCCACACTGAACAATTGAATGTTGATGTCCGATCAATTAAAGTCTAGCGTTATTAGTCTTTGTTGATTTTTTCTAGGTTTATTATTGAGTTAATAATTCATAGATTGTGTAACAAGAAGTGGGTTTAACTTCTTGGAAGTAGAGTCTTGAGAGAATTGTAACAAGAAGTGGGTTTGACTTCAAGGGAGAGAGGTTGTGATAATTGTAAACAAGAAGTGGGTTTGACTTCTTGGGTGGTTAGAGTTAAGAAGACTTGAGAGTTTTTGTAAACAAGAAGTGAGTTTGACTTCTTGTTGAGTGGAGAGTTTTCAATTATAGTTAATCAAAAAGGGTAGAAGTTTAGAGTTACATTTGTTGATGAACTGAGTTGTAAATCTTGAATTAATATAAAACTTCTGTGTGTTTTTTCCCTTCTTTGAGTTAGGAAGGTTTCCACGACAAATCTTTGTTTTATTGTGTTGCGACAGAATTACAAGAACCTGGTTCTTGTATCAGGGTAAGGTTTCTTCAATTACTATAAGAGCAGGTCTTTTCATTAAAAGACTAACATCTTTAAAAGGATCAATGACTCTACCACCTACACCACATGAAGGAGCTTCTCAAAGTCGACCACCACTGTTTTATTGAAAGTATTATGGATGGTGGAAGAATCGCATGATGAATTACTTACTAGGAGAAAATCCAGACTTATGGGGAGTCGTCTTGGATGGTCCAACCATACCTATGAAGAATGGAACTTATGGAACCACTCAAGTAACAAAGGATAGAAAAGAATGGAATATTGGAGATAAACTTGCAATTCTGAACAATGCTAAAGCAAAAGAGATCTTGATATGTGGAATAGGTCTAGATGAATACAATCTAATATCATCATGTCAAGATGCAAAAAAAATATGGGAAACTTTGCAAACTGCACATGAAGGAACAACTCTGGTAAAGAAGTCTAAAATAGAAACTTGAACAGACAATAGGAACTGTTTCGAATGACAGTATGTGAAACAATCCTAGAGATGCACACCAGGTTCATTGCTATCATTAATGAAATCTACTCACTAGGTGAAATAATTCCCAATGGGAAGGTAGCCAGAAAACTTTTGAGTGTTCTTCGATTATCTTGGGAAAGCAAAGTAGAAGCCATTACTGAAGCACGTGATCTAGATAAGTTAGCTATGGATGAACTCATTGGAGATCTCATTTCCTATAAAATCAAGAAAAAACAAGAAAAGGAAATTGTAGGAAAAAGAAAAGAGAAGAACCTGGTTCATACAGGCACAACACCAGAAGATTTTGAGGACAAAAACATTGTGTTAATGACCTAAAGGTTCTCAACAATGTTAAAAAAGGGACAAGTGTTCCACTTAAGGAACTCTAAAAAAATCACTGAAAATCCAATAGATCAAGTATGTCACAAGCGTGGAAGTCCGGATCACTTCGTAAAGTTTTGTCCATTAAAAGCTCTAGAGAAAAAGAGGAATAGTTCGGAGAAAGAAAAGAAAATCAAGAATGATAAGTACATTCCCACAAACAGTCGACCAATCAAGAAGCTGATCTTTCAATGAAAAGGCCTTTGCTGCTATGGGGGACTTATCAGAAAAAGAATCTGAGGATGGAAGGTTCGAAAATCAATCACTTCTTGCAATAGAACAAACAAATAAATATGATTTTCTTGCACTTATTGCTGAAACGGATTCAGAAGACGATGAAAAAGATTACAAACAAAGCAAGGTAAATTTTCATCATATTAAAGTAAATATTGAGTCATATTCTAAAAAATAACTAGAGTCCCTATTGAGTACTCTTATAGATGCATATCAGTCAATCAATTCTGAAAGAGAACAAATGATGGAAGACTATGCATCCTTAAGAGAAAAAAACGACAATCTTGAGAAAAACAATCAAAGTCTTCAAAATAAATTAAAAGAACAGATTCAGACCTTAATTTTATGTCACAAGGGCAAAAACTCTGCTAGTGAATTTCAATTAGCTCTGGAAGAAAAAATAAAATTGTTAACCATAAATTGTCAGACCTTAACTGAAAGAAATAGGTTGCTACAAGAAAATCTTGATCATACAAAACTTGATCTAGAACGAAATCTTAGATGGACCAGGTCCTCTGAAATTTTAACTCAGATTCAAGAAAGACAAACCACCAGTCAAAGTGGGATAGGTTTTAGAAAACAGAATAATCTTGTATATAGCACACACTATTCACATGTCTAAAAGTTTATGCACTCATTGTGGAAACTCAGTTGATTTAAAGAATCAATGTAAAGCTCTATTTGAGGCTTTTCTAAAAGATATTAAGTTCACCAAGAAGAAAAAGACTGATAGGGCTCAGAACCTTGTTCCAAATAAAAATGCTCCAGATAAAATGTTTTCTTATTTGCCATTATGGGATAGAAGAAATATTATTCATCCTCTTACACACATAAAGGGTCCCAAGCTAATCTGGGTTCCCAAGACTAATCTTTGACTAGTGTTTCAGGTGAAGGTGAGAGGAAAAAAGTCAACTTGGTACATGAATAATGCATTCTCCAAATATGTACTAAAAATGGTAGAAAATTTCCTCTCGCTCTTTGATTTTCAAGGCGGCCGTTTAGTCCTTGAAAAGGATGAGAAAAATGAAAGAGACAAGATAAAAAAAGGGTTGAATATTGAATAAAGTGAAATGATATCAAACATCTTTGATGATGCAAATTTAGGGAACATTGCATATGAATCTGGTTCACATCTAACAATCATTTATGCACCTGAAAGATGAATCATTGTCTAACCTATGGTCTTGGAGATAGGGGGAATAATAGAGCAATGGGGATAGTTAGACTATGACACACCTTCAAAGGGGAACTTCGTTGTGTTAACCTGGTCCTTGTTATTCATTAGAAGTTATTGAAAATTTACAAGGGTTGGTTCTCTGTGACATAGCTTGACAATTTTTGATTTGGGAGAGTATTATGATGTAGACATACTCATGAAGGCCTTGAATATGAAGAACTTGGGAAAAATCAACCAAAGCCTGGGCCTATCGAAACAAGCTGATGCATATCATGATTCTCTTTAATAATTGACTAGTAAATGAATAATCTTATGCTTGAGTAACTATACAATGAATATCTGCTAACTCAACCTTGTACTATAACAAGTACACACTCCAGTCACATCTCAAACAATGTTTAGAAGGTCTGTGGATATTATCTCTACTCTTTGCTAACACCATTAAGTAAATCATGGAGGAACACAAACACTGGGAACCTGGTTTCTCTGTAATACTCAGGTATTTACCATCCTTTTTACTGCATGAATTTCCTGATTTTGGGTCAAACATAAGCACTAATAAATCTAGTCGATCATCAAAAGTTCAACTTTTTTAAAAATCACCAAGAACCCTATTTGATTATAAGCATCGTTCAATCTCAAACTTCTCTAATCATGAAAATCTTAGTATTGAAGCCACTCATACTTTAATTTAGGGGGAACCATGCTTTACCACCCACATCTAAACTAGGTTCACAAACTCCAAATTGATATTTTATCCATTGCAAGTGTATAACCTGTCTATCTCTCAGGGGGAACAATTCTCATAGAAATAAATTGTTGCGTGCTTTCATTATTGATAAACATATCTCTTTGTGCACAAAAATGTGGTGAATCTTAATTGGCACTCCTTCAAAATGTCATCAAGAAAAAGGTATAAAAAATCATGGAGGAATGAAAATATTATGGAGTAGAGTTTCAAAAACAAAATAAAAATTTGATGATGTACCTCATGTTTCTCTTGATGAAATTTCACATTCTAAGAAAATTGATCAGAACGAAGGAGCTGGTGCACAATGGGCATACTGAAAAAAATTATTAATGTCAGTAAACATCTCTTTCTTCCTCATTTTATTAATCATTATCCCAATCCTTATCCTCAATTTTTTTGACTATCTGACTCATTGATGTGCTTATGTTTGTGTCATACTCATGATATCATATGCTTTTGATTTAGGGCTCTAAGTGCTTAAACTGGTACATATTTATTTATGTAGTTTCTCATTGAAGATCTTGATTGTGTGTGAGTTTAATATGAGTAATATTCTCATATTAACTTATGATATTGTTAGAAGAAATGTAATTGAAAGTTTTTCCCAAGTGACCATGAGTTAAAATGATATTGCACTTATTGAATGTTAATCGAGTTCTTTGGTTATTGATTTTCAATGATGCCAGTAACGGGAAATTATATATTGTGGATAGACATAATATGCACAGTTTGTCATCATCAAAAAGGGTGAAATTGTTGGGGAATGAGAAAACATGAAGTTTGTAGTTTTGATGGATGACAAAAAGTCTTGATGTGTAACAAATCATTGTTTACCATCATCAAAAAGGGGAAAAATGTTGGGAAGTAGGAGAACATATAAAGTAGTTTTGATGATTGGTAATGTGAAGACATGATTTACCACTTGATGTCGTATGTGTAGAATTATGAGAGATTGCGGCAAAGAAGAAAAGGTATTGCGGCAAAGAAGAAAAAGTGCAGAAAAAGAAGGAAAAGAAGGAAACAAACATGGAAAGAAATAAAGAAGGAAAGAAATAAAAAAAGTAGAAATTTAAGTCAAAGAAGGAAAGAAATAAAGAAGTTACAATTCAAGTCAAATAAGGAAAGAAGTAAATGTAGACAAATTCAAGAAGGAAAAGGATTTATAATTCCTTTCATTGTATAAGTTGAAGACAAATCAAACTCTATAAAAGGATCAAAAAGTTAAAAAGAAAAAAGCGTCTTTGTAATAACAAAAATCGAGAGAATTTTTCGAGCAAAGCCAGAACGATAACTATTGCATATTCACGAAATATATCATCTTGAGAGCAGTATTTATTGAAGAAAAAATGCAGGCCGTCATCATAGTAACGTAAGGACCAGGTCCATGAAATTTGTTCCACACTGAACAATTGAATGTTGAAGTCCGATCAATTAAAGTCTAGGGTTATTAGTCTTTGTTGATTTGTTCTAGGTTAATATTGAGTTGTAATAATGCATAGATTGTATAACAAGAATTGGGTTTGACTTCTTGGGAGTAGAGTCTTGAGAGAATTGTAACAAGAAGTAGGTTTGACTTAATGGGAGAGAGGTTGTGAGAATTGTAAACAAGAAGTGAGTTTGACTTCTTGGGTGGTTAGAGTTAAGAAGACTTGAGAGTTTTTGTAAACAAGAAGTGAGTTTGACCTCTTGTTGAGTGGAGAGGGTAGAAGTTTAGAGTTACATTCATTGATAAACTGAGTTGTAAATCTTGAATTAATATAAAATTTCGGTGTGGTTTTTCCCTTCCTTGAGTTAGGAAGGTTTCCACGATAAATCTTTGTTTTATTGTGTTGTGATAGAATTACAAGAACCTGATTCTTGTATTAGGGTAAGGTTTCTTCATTGGCTTTCATGGCGCTTCTGCTTCCCAAGTAACTCCCTTTACGGACTGACTCCTTCATAAAACCTTGACTGAAGCGACTTCTTTATTTCTCAACCTTCAAACCTGACAGTCAAGAATCTTAACTGGTATATCCTCATAAGAAAGACTATCTTTCACCGCCACGCTCTCTAATGGCACTACAGAGGATGGATCACCCACACACTTCTTCAAGAGCGAGATGTGGAAGACCGGATACACTGCTGCTAAGTCTGCTGGTAACTCTTACTCATATGCCACCTTGACAATCCTGTTCAAGATGTTGTAAGGGCCTACATATCTAGGACTGAGCTTCCCTTTCTTGCCAAATCTCATCACCCCTTTCATAGGTAACACTTTCAGAAAAACACAATAATCAACTTCAAACTCTATTTCCCTTCTCCTTACATCTGCATAAGATTTCTGACGAATTTGGGTTGTGTTAAATCTATCTCTAATGATTTGCACTTTCTCCATAGCATAAAGGACTGAATCTGGCCCTATCAAGGCTGCTTCACCTAATTCAAACCAACCAACGAGAGATCTACATCTATGCCCATATAAAGCCTCATAAAGGGCCATCTGAATGCTGGAATGGTAGCTATTGTTGAAGGGGAACAAATCAGAGGAAGGTGATCATCCCAACTACCCTTGAAATCGATCGCACAAGCTCTCAACATATCCTCTAGGGTCTGAATGGTACGCTCTACTTGTCCATCCGTCTGTGGATGAAATGTTGTGCTAAGGTTAACTTGAGTACCAAAACCCTTCTTAAATGACTTCCAAGAAAAAAAGGTATACTAAAGACCTCTATCTAAGATTATAGACAAAGGAACCCCATGTAACCTCACAATTTCATTAATGTAAATCTTGGCATAGTCCGCTGCCGAATATGTAGTCTTGATCGCTAAAAAGCGAGAAGACTTTGTTATCCTATCAACTATCACCCAAATGGAGTCATGTTGTCTGCGAGTACAAGGTAACCCTGTGATGAAATCCATATATATCACATCCCACTTCCAAGTAGGAATATCAATCTCTTGAGTCATACCTCCTGGTATCTGATGTTCTACCTTGACTTGCTGGCAATTGTGGCACAAAGTCTGCTATATCCCTCTTCATAGCCATTCCACCAATAGACTTCCTGCAGATCGCATTACATCTTAGTGGCACTTGGATGAATAAAATATCTGAAGTTGTGGGATTCTGCAAGGATGTGATTTCTCAACTCACCCACATCAGGAACACACGATCTAGTCTGGTAGCGAAGTACACCATCTCCCCTTGGGAGAAAACCTCCATTCTATGATTGTCTGCACCTTTAAGTTCAAGCAAGATTAGATCACTGTCTTGTTTTTCGTTAACCTCCACTACCAAAGAAGATTCTGCCCCATTCTGAATTGTTACACCACTTTGTAATATGCTCATAAGGCAAACTCCTAAGCGAGCAAGCTTGTGAACATCCTTCACTAGCTCCTTCCTTTCTTCCTCAACGTGGGCTACACTAGCCATAGATAATCTACTAAGAGAAATTGATACTACATTTTCCTTACCAGAATGATAATGCACACTCACATCATAATCCTTAAGGAAATCAAGCCATCTCCTCTGGAGAAGATTCAACTCTTCTGGGGTGAACACATACTGAAGGCTCTTATGGTCAGTGAACACATCTGCATGAACACCATACAAGTAGTGTCTCCCGATCTTTAGTGCAAACATCATTGCTCCAAGCTTGAGGTCATGAGTTGGATAGTTCCTGTCATGCACCTTAAGCTGTCTAGAGGCATAATCTATAACCTTATCTCGCTGCATCAACACACAACCTAGGCCAACTCTGGATGCATCACAATAGATCACATAACTATCTGAACCCTCAAGTAGAGTCAAGACAGGAGCTGTAGTCAATCTAGTTTTCAATTTTGCGAAGCTTTTCTCACAATGATCTGACCATTGAAACTTTACCCTCTTCCGAGTTAACCTAGTCAATGGTAATGCTATGGATGAGAATCCTTCAATTAACCTTCTAAATAAACCACTAGACCTAGGAAACTTCTGATATTTGTAGCAGAGGTATGTATGGGACATTGTTTCGCTGCTTCTATCTTTTGTGAATCCACTTGGATTCCTTCGCTAGATACAATGTGACCAAGGAAAACCACAGATTGCAACCAGAACTCACATTTGCTAAACTTAGCGAATAACTGGCGATCCTTGAGAGTCTATAGAAAAATTCTCTAATGATTCGCATATTCTTCCTAATTCCTCGAGTAAATGAGGATATCATCAATAAAAATGATAACGAACGAGTCCAAGTATTGTTTAAACATTCTGTTCAACAAATCAATGAAAGGTGCAGGAGAATTAGTTAGTCCAAACGACATAACTACAAATTCATAATGACTATACCGAGTTCTAAAGGCTGTTTTTGGAATGTCACTATCTCTGACTCTAAGATGACCACACCCAAAACATCCTTCTTTTCCTGCGAGACACTCGCCCGATGTTTCTTACCACACTTGGGGCAAGTTGAGTAAGTCTTGGTGCCTGAAACACTTCCTTGAGACTTAGAGCCTGGTGCTCTTACCTTCTGGTCAAACCTGTTCTTGGAGGATGAAACACTTGCTGATGAAAGGGTTGCGGCTGAAATCTTCTGCTGGCGCTGCGAGCTATTTCCACCACCTGATCTCTTCTAAGAATAGTCATAGTTCCATGTTCTATCCTTCTTATTATCCTTGGCCTATTCCCTAAGCTTATCACCCTCAACCTGCTGAGCATGAGTCATAAGCCTAGATATATCCATATCTCCCAGTAACATAGCATTTCTGCACTCAGTTTTCACCAAATTTGACACTCCATAAAAGAACATATTCATCTAAGTTCTAGAGTCAACAACCATGTGAGGAACATACCTGGAAAGTTGGTTAAACTTTAGCCTATACTCTTGGACCGTCATGTTTCCCTGCCTTATGTTCATGAATTCCTGAGCCTTTACTTCTCTCAACTCTATTGGGAAAAACCTATCTAGAAAGGTCTCACTAAAGAAATCCCAAGTGATGGGAGCTGCATCTGTACCCCTATTTTCCTTCCACTAAGTGTACCAAATATGAGCAACTTCCTTCAACTGGTCTGATGCCAACTCAACCCGATCATTCCCAGTTACTTGCATTACCTCAAAGATCTTCTTGATATCATGCAAGAAATTATGAGGTTCCTCATTAGTTTGTGATTCTAAGAACTAAGGCGGATTCATCCTAACAAAGTCACAGACCCTTGCTTCTGCTGATCTACCATTTGCATTAACAGGAGCATGAACCCGATTGTTCTGGTTGGTCATACACTGAGCCAACAACTGTATGGCAATCCGAAACTCGGCATTGGATACATCCTAATCTAGGACTAGAGGAGTTGCGTTTGCATTCCTGGCATTTTTATTCCTAGCATTAGCTCTACGAGGAGGCATGATTTGAAACATAGAACGTTAAGTTAGAATGGAATAAGATCATACCTTAAACGCACGATAAGAATAACAAGAAAATGAAGTTTTTCCTAAAATACTTTGTAGCCTCTCTATCATTAGATGTGGTTCACTTCACACCCATGAAAATGACTCTACTTAATGCGGATTTTCAGACATTTTAGGACTCTTAAACTTAGTGATCTGATACCAAGTTTTCTCACGCCCCGAGCTACCCCCAAGACGCGGATATCGAACCAGGACCACAACTGTTCCCAAGCTAACCCTATTGTCATGATCATGAGCATACTACAGATGATAAACTGAATGTGGAAGCTAAATCATACTTTTAACTTAAAGATGGGGATACTCATATTCTATAACTAAGATAATTGAAATACTGATGAGTTTAATACAAAAGAAATATTGGATCTGGTGCTAATGAAACGAACTATGTCTTAATAAGCATTTAACTGACTAGAAATACTGGGACAAGCCCCAGCTAAGTCTAGCAAAAATTGAAACTAAATTACTAAGAGACTAAAATGAAATCATGATTATTGTCCTCGGAGAATGAGGACTCACCACTGAATCTACTGAATTGGTGATCGGAAATTGATATAAGCATGATCTGGATGCTGAGAACCTGAACCTAGATCACGAGAAGATGTAGTGTACGTATGCGTCTTTAAGGTACTGAGCATGTAGGATTGAGAAAAGTTAATATAAAACATAATTGAACAAGCACAAAAGCAAGTATAATAATATGAACATGATATATTGAATTCTTAGCTAACTGGATGCAATGACCCAAATTTATAACATGCTGAGACTGAATACTAACTGATCTGTAAATATGGTCGATGCAAGAAAGTCTGACTAAACTGTGGGAGCTATTAATAACCTATAATAAAACCACATGAGCTAAATGTGGAGTCCGATGTATACGCCCCATCGAGAGGGCCCAAAATACCTTTCAAGAGGTATAAATGCATGCTGGTGTGATCACTAAACTGATGCCCACAGAGGGAATTACAACCTACTTGGCTAGTAGTTCTGAGACTAATTGGGTAAACCATAGTCCAACTCGGTATTATGCTTCTCACATTGATTTCTGTAGTTAACTGATTATGTCTGAATTTCTGTACATACTAAATAACTCAAAACTGAATATGCAAACTGAGAATGCAACATTTAATGAGATAATGATGCATTAATAACTCAGGTATATATAACTTAATAACTGAAATATCTGACCTAGCATGTGTAATTGAAGAACTAAAGAAATACATAGCTAGGGTTTTGAAATTCATGCTCTAAGCTGAATAATAACATGTATATCTAATTTGGAACATGTAACTAATTAATTCATGAAGTTCTGTTGAAGTTCTAGAAACCATAGGTCTAATCATGATATGGAAATCAATTATCTGACTGAAAACTATGGACCCAGTGGGTGAAAGGAACCCACTAGTGAAATCCTACATACCTGGTGATGAAATTCATGGAGAAAAACATAGATTTTGGGGCTAGAACATCTGTAGTATTGTTGCGTTCTTGAACTAGGGTTATTGACCTTTTTTCTCTTTTCTTGCTTCTAATTTTCTAAGTCTTGATTAATTATTTGACTTAGGTAAGTTTTAGTTATGTTTCTAGGCTTAAACTAACTAAAATCTGATAATTTAGGGTCAAAATGATGTATCTTAGGGTTTAAATGAGGTGATAAAAGACCAAAATAACCCTGAGTTAATTGGTGTCGGACCAAACGACGACGTGGACTAACGGGCCATCGTTCAATCGACTGTCCGTCGTTTGGATCCATCGGTTGGGTGTGTTCGATATGCCTTTACTAAAACGGGCATAACTTTTTACAAAGGGATTTGATTTTGTCAAACTCGATGGTTATGGAAAGATAATTAAATTATCAATCTTTGGATAGGTAATATGACATCTAAATCATTTTATGCTAAGAGTCATGACCATTTGAGGTTTACCCAATAGCATTTTCCCCGTAACTGTGTGCTGATTTTCACCTACGGTCATACATACGGACCGTAGATCGAACGACAGTCCATGCTGGTCATCTGTTGTTCGTGTCAGAGGCTGGGTAGTAACAGTCTCAATCCACGAACACCATCGACGGACCATAGTCTGATCTACGGACCGTCGGTCTGTCTCTGGGTTGAGACTTGATCGATTTTGCTGAGCTGAAATTTTTGGAGCGATGCAGTGACAATCTACGGACCTGCATCATGGGCCGTAGATTAGACTATGGTCCATCGATGGCAACCGTTGATTGGACTTGCAATATTTTATGAAAATCTTATTTTGGTCTATTTTGAGTGCAGGGTGTTATACTCTACTTACCCTATTTCATTTTGAGGGTCGGTACATATACTAGTTTGCAAATTATCAACTTTACCAAATTTTGGTGTGTTCCAAATATGTTTTAAGATTCATGTATCTTGGGATATATGAGATCAAAATTAGGTATAATTTGTTGTAGACGTATTGTAACCAACTGGATACGCATTAATATGATATACATAGAAAAATTTTGCTTGCTCCCTCCCGTTTCACTCGCAACTCTCGTATCTCGCTTGCATATTCGCATCTCAGATACATGTGAATTAGACAAGATACATTTATACAATATATATCTTCACATGTACCTATATAACTTGAAATCTTCTATGAAATTGTTTAGTGAGATTAAAATGTAGTTATTTCAAATCATAGAAAGAATTAGTAAATAAGATAGTAATGTTTGTAGAATTTAGTAGCTTCTCCTATATTCATCCCATATTTACTAGTCCAATCTATACTTTCAAATAATTATTTATTATACCACCTTTTTATTTATCATGTACAAAATTTAGAGTTAAATGTATTGAGATACATTACTCATTAAAATATCCTAAAAAATAGACCATAACGACTTAATTCTCCCTAACTACTCCTTCATTCTAGGAAAAACTACCTAACTACACAATTTTTTTAACCATATTTACTAATTCTCTCAATAGTTTGAAATACTAATATTTATATGATTAATTAATAATTTCATTCTATATTTCAAAGTAAGATATATCAGGCAACAACATTTTTTCTATATATCCCAGATGCATGTGAATTACACTGGATCTTCACATGTCTCTTAGGATACAAAATACAATGGAGAGTGATGATCGAGATGTGAGGAAAGCAAGGGAGACGATCAAGGTTTGCCTATATATCCTAGATATATGCAATCTATAGTTGGATATAATCTATAACAAATTACTACTTATTTTACCTCATGTATCGTGATGTACATACATCTGAACATATTTATATGCATCAATGTCTGATAATTCATAATATTGTAAAAGAGTATGTATCTAAGCAACTAATTAACGCCTAAACTAGTGAAGTTTCTATAAGTTACCCTTTATTCTACATCGCTCGACTCTCTTTACTACCATCATTGTTGACCTTCACAAGCTTAGCCTCCGATCAAAACCATTTACCTACATAGGCTGTTAAGATTTTGCCACTTGTTGGGCCATTAAAGAGTAGGGTAAGATTTGTCAAGAAACATGTGAATATCAGAGTTGAAAGCATAAAAAAATTCTAGCAAAATATGATCTCTTGCATAGAGTAGCATGCGGGTGGCAGAATAACCAAGCTACATCCACCAAAATTGCAGCCCATCAATGTTATGACTAGTAGAATGTTCCCAAAAATTTTTTATAGCATAGAGCATTTGACATATAGCTATCTAAAGGGGTACTAAAATAAGTACAAAAAATGTGTATGTACATATATAATCATTAAAACTTTTACTTTATCAAACTAATTTGACTATCTCTCTTGATGATCTTGGTCACCGTATTGAACATTTTTTGATGAAACACAATCAAAGAACTCTGATCATTTTTCTTTGATAAATTTACTACAACTGAACTTTCTTTTCATATGATGAACTTGTGCTTGGCGTAAAATAAAATTTTGAAGAATATATCTATAATCTTTATCAAAGTGATTATAAATTGTCACATCACTTTTTCTAAATGATTATTAACAATACGATGATGAACCAAATTCCAACGAAAGAAAACATTTAAAAGGAAGAATATATATTGATTAAAAATAACAGGAGAAATTAAAAATGAGTAGTTAACAACTTTATAGAGGATTGTTATTTATAGATGGATTAAATTATGGAAAATTTGGTAAAAGGGAGTTGAGGAGACTTTTTCTGTATCATCTCTTTTGATTGTTAACTACATGATGATGAACCAAAAGAAAACATTTAAAAGGAAAAAGATATATTGATTAAAATAGAATAAGGTGAAAATAAAAATTAATAACTAACAACTTTATGGAAGATTATTATTATAGATGGATTAAATCATGAAAAATTTTGTAAGAGGAGGTTGGTCAGACGACATATGGTATTTAAGTAGAGAATGCAAATAGATAAAAATATTTAGTAACTCATGAAACATAATTAGATATAGCAAATATGTTAATTTATTTAATTATTAGATGTATAATTGTTTGTTAAAAAAATGAAGGAAAAGATAAATAAAAAAGGAAAAAAAGATAATTTATGCAATCTATTTTCTAGACAATTTTACTATTTAATCGGATAAAAGTGCGTCAAAAATGTTTTGAATAATTCTATATTGTTATAAAATATTGAATCTATTCTACTCCTCCTCCTTCCTCTTATTCCACTTCCACTTCATCTTCCTCTTCCTATTCCTATTCCTCTTCATCATTCTCCTCCTTCTTGTTCTTCCTTCTCGTCCTCTTCTTCCTCTTCTTCTAATTATTCCCCTTCCCCTCTCCCTCTGCCTTCTTCATCGTCCTCTTCTTCTTGTTCTTCGTCTTCTTCTCCTCCTCCTCCTCCTCTCCCTTCTTCTCCTTAATCTTCTTCTGCTTATTCTCTAATAACAGATAGTATTAAATAAATAGTATTAAATAATATTAGTATTTACTGTGTACTAATCCTAGTCCTATTAGGATTAGTACTCCTTAATCCTAGTCCTATTAGGATTAGTACTCCTTCCTATATCTCCTATATATATCTCCCATGTATTCCCTTATTAGGTTAACACTTTAATACAATCAATATTCCTTCTTGGTATCAAGAGCCAGAAAACCTAGATCTTCTTTTCTCTAGGTTTTTTTTCTCTCTTTAGGGCACCGACCGTTCCCTCTCTTCTCTTGGGCGGCGGCAGCCATGAAAAATGAGGTGGATCCTCTCGATTCACTTCCTTCTGGCGTTAAACTCCTTCTCAGGCATCTTCATGCCCTGATTCCCGAAGAATTATCAGACATAAATTACCCTACATGGAAAATCACCGTTCTTACAGCCCTTGAGGCCAATTACCTTCTCAAATACGTCGATGGAAGCACAGAACCGCCGCCGGCAGTCATCACCGCCACGGACAAATCAGAAAAAACCAATCCGGCCCATGCCGCCTGGAAAGCCGTGGATGGCCAGATCCGATCATGTTTGATTGCGGTCATCACTCCCACGGTTCAGAAACACGTCCGATCCTACACAACTGCTTCAGCCCTGTGGACGGCCCTCGCAACACACTATGCATCAATTTCCCACTCTCATATTTTTCAATTGCGGGATCGTCTCCACACAATTACCAAAGGCACGAAAACTATGGCGGAGTATTTAGACGAGGTCTCTACAATCATCACAGCCCTCGACACCGTGAACAAAATCATTCCTGAAAAAGATCTCGTCATGTGCGTCGTTCGGGGGCTCCCAGCAGCTTACTCCTCCATTAAACAGGCGGTTCGCATCAGTCCAACGCCCGTTGACCTGGCTACTCTCTCCTCGTGGCTAAAAAGTGAAGAAATCAACGTGGATCTGGAGAGCAAACTTCTTCTCCGAGAAGCCGCTGTTATGGAGCCGGCCACCGCCCTCACCGCAAGCCAGAACTATCGCGGGGGGCGTGGTGGCGGCCGGCAGGGGAGCCGCGGCGGCTACGGCAGAAACAGCGGAGGCCGCGGGCGCGGCGGTCGGCAGGGCAGTCGTCCGCCGTACGACGGTCAGCAGCACGGCAGCAACAACAGCCTGCACTCCTTCGGCAGCGGCGGGCAGTCATCTTCCAGCGGCGGGCAGGGCACTTACGAGCGGGATCGTCCAACTTGTCAAATCTGTCAGAAAACAGGACACACCGCTGTTCGTTGCTGGTTTCGGTATGAGGAGAGCCGAAATAGTGATAACCGTGCCAATTATGCATCTCAAGCCGGCCCTTCCTCTGAATGGCTGTTGGATACTGGGGCCAACATGCACGTTACTTCTGATCTATCCAAGCTTAACGCTCCAAATCCATATCATGGCTCCAATGGTATTACTGTTGGCAACGGTGAGTCCCTTAATATTTCTCACACTGGCACGGGTACCATTAAAACCCCCACCGCTATCTTTCACCTAGGTAACCTTACCCACGTCCCTTCTATTAAATCCAATCTCCTTTCAGTTCACCAATTCACAAAAGACAATAATTGCTCACTCTTGTTCACCTCTAATGATTTTCAGATCCTAGACAATACTACCAAGAGGGTGATTTTTCAGGGCCCCTGTGAGCATGGTCTGTACGTTCTTTCTCGCACAAGTTCGTTTGCCCACCCAGTTTCAGAAAGAGTTCCCGTGGTTCCGGTGGCTCTTTCGGCTGATGGCCATAGTCTGTTGTGGCACAGTCGTCTGGGTCACCCGTCTACTCAAATAATAAATTCTTTAATGTCTCAATTAGGTTTTTCTTCCATTCATGTAAAAAATTGTGACTCCTGTTCAATTGCTAAATCTCATAAATTACCTTTTACTTTATCTGAGAAGCGTACAACTACACCCATTCAACTTATTCATTCTGACCTATGGGGTCCTACTGCTGTTCCTTCATTTGCTGGTTTTCGCTATTATATTTGTTTTGTGGATGATTTTACAAAATACACTTTGTTGTACCCACTAAAACACAAATCACAGGCATACACCACCTTTCTCACTTTTGAAAAAATGGTTAAAACACAATTCAATTCTCATGTTTAACTTTTTCGAAGTGACAATGGAAAGGAATATGTCAATAACATCTTTGGCCAGTTTCTGCAATCCCTGGGAATTATACATCAAACCTCCTGTCCATACACTCCCGAACAGAATGGGGTGGCTGAGCGTAAGAATCGCCATCTCATTGAAACGGTGGTTACTCTTCTACATCAATCTCATCTCCCTGTCTCCTTTTGGGTAGAAGCTCTAGCCACCGCAAACTACCTCATTAACAGAATGCCCAGTCACACTCTCTCCAACAAATCACCCTATCAACTCCTTTACCAAGAACTTCCCAATTATACCAACCTCCGCGTCTTTGGGTGTCTTGCCTACCCTTGGCTACGCCCTCATATTACTCACAAATTACAACCTCGATCATGTTGCTATCATCCTACCTCCAAGGGTTATCGCTGTCTTGACCCACAAACTCATAAAGTCTACATATCTCGTCATGTCAAATTTGTCGAAAATGAGTTTCCCTACGAATCTATTTCCTTCTCCACAAATACATCATTCATTGGCGTCCTTCCCCTTTTTCAAACATACTCAAAGGGTCCCTCACCACCTTCCCCCACACCTCCACCCACTACCCAACCACCCCTCATCACCCCTTCGACCGTCACCCACAATACACCCGCAACCACCACCCACACTCACAACCAACCCGAACCACCCCATACCCACAACATCTCCAGCCCGATCCGTTTTGGGTCCTTCCCGGCCACCCCCGAATCACCACCGCCCGTGCCACCCCCCAATACTCATCCCATGTTAACCCGTGGCAAAGCCGGTATCTTTAAACCCAAAACCTTTCAGGCTACCATACTACCAAATACACCCCTTCCCGATAGTGAACCAACAACCTACTCTGTTGCCTCAAAAAATGCTTATTGGCGTCATGCTATGGATGACGAGTTTAAGGCTTTGACTGATCAGAAAACTTGGGTTCTTGTACCTAAGCCCCATGGGCGGCACCCAGTGGGCTGTAAATGGGTGTACAAAATTAAACACAATGCGGATGGCAGTATTTCCAGGTACAAGGCTCGTTTGGTTGCTAAAGGCTACAATCAGGAGTATGGGCTTGATTACTCCGAGACATTCAGTCCTGTTATTCGGCAGGAAACCATTCGCCTGGTACTGTCACTCGCCGTGCGCAACAATTGGCTCATCAATCAGTTGGATGTTTCCAATGCTTTTCTTCATGGCATGCTTGATGAAACTATCTACATGACGCAACCACCGGGCTATGTTGATCCCCGCTTCCCTCAACATGTTTGCAAACTCCAGAAGTCTCTGTATGGGCTCAAGCAAGCCCCCCGTGCTTGGTACACACGTCTGAAAACGTTCCTCCAGGGACTCGGCTTCACGTGTTGCGTACACGACACGAGTCTGTTTACTCGACATTCAGCACACGGTACAGTCATTCTTCTTGTCTATGTAGATGATATCATTATTACAGGCTCTACTGCAGCTCTCATTCAGGATGTCACTCGAGCTATGCATACTACCTTCAAAATGAAGGACCTTGGCCCGTTACATTATTTTCTGGGAATGGAGGTTTCTCGGACAGGCAGCGGCTTGTTTCTTCATCAGTCAAAATATGCTCGAGATCTGTTGCAGAAAGCTGGACTGGAAAAATGCACCAGTCAACCAACACCGATGGCAGTCTCTTCGTCTACGAATGGAGCCGACACCCCCTTTGCCGATATCACCCACTTCCGCAGCCTCATTGGGGCTCTACAGTATCTGGCCATTACCCGTCCTGACATCCAGTTTGCTGTCAACCGAGTTGCTCAGCGCATGTATCAACCAAGTGAACATGATTACCATTGTCTAAAACGCATTCTCAAGTACATATTTGGCACTCTTGGTCGTGGTTTACTCTTTCGACCCGGGGACTTGGAGCTTCGGGGTTTCTCAGATTCAGATTGGGCGAATGATAAAAATGACAGGAAATCTACATCGGGGTTTCTCGTTTTTTTTGGGACCGAACTTGATCTCCTGGTGTACAAAAAAACAACCCAAGGTCTCTCTGTCCTCGACTGAAGCGGAATACCGCGCCCTTGCTCTTCTTGCTGCTGAGACCATGTGGGTCACATATATTCTTCGCGAACTCCGCGCCACTCACACTGTTCCTGCTCTCTATTGTGACAACAAATCAACCATCTGTGTGGCCAAGAATTCCGTCCTACACACCAGAATGAAGCATGTTGATACCGATTGTCTCTTTCTTCGCGATGAAGTTCAGGCCGGCACCATGACTCTGCAGTATGTACCCACTGAAGAACAACCGGCTGATATTCTCACCAAGCCTCTTCCGAGCCGACAGAACGATTACCTCAGTTCCAAGCTTCCGCTCGCTTCCGCTCTGCTCAGCTTGAGGGGGGATAATAACAGATACTCTATTGTGACAACAAATCAACCATCTTAGTATTTACTGTGTACTAATCCTAGTCCTATTAGGATTAGTACTCCTTAATCTTAGTCCTATTAGGATTAGTACTCCTTCCTATATCTCCTATATATATCTCCCATGTATTACCTTATTAGGTTAACACTTTAATACAATCAATATTCCTTCATTCTCCTTTTCCTTATTCTCCTTCAATTATTTATCATAACATGTCTTTCCATCAAAGTAATTATTCTACATTGTTAAAAGGTTAATAAGCTTGATATATAATTAGATATAATTTATCTCATTTTCAATTTTATCGATTTTGAATTATTTCAAGCATATGTATTTTGCTAAAATACAAATGACTTGTTTGTTCAAACCCACTTTCAGCCCAAATATTATCCAATCAGACACTATCATTCATCAAACCCGGGCCCAAACCCCTCAAGTAAATACGTCTATCCTTTTTCTTTTCTTTGTCATTTCTTTCTTTCCCAAATGAACTGGAAACCTTAGCAGCCCCTATCCTTGAAAAATGCAAACCCCCAAAACTTCACCGGATTTTGAGCTCAATCCATCAAGTTTTCTACCTCCAAAACGTCACCATGTCCCTAAATTATTCTAGGGGCAGATAGCCCCACCCATGTCACCTTTTGTTCAATATATTTTTTTTCTATTTTTCTGAATTTATCTCTTCAAAGATCAACCATTCAAATTTTGGATCCCCAAGTTTTGTTGAGATTATTCCCCCTTCTGTGCTTTTCAAATCGAAAATTCTTTGGGCTTCAATTTTTTGGTTATAATAAAAGCCTAAATTGTATGTACTTAAGGGGACATGTAGTGAAAAAAATTCCCTTGTGTTAAAGCTCTTCAATTGTAAAATATCTATGTTGTAGAAGTTTTTCTCAAAGCAAACAATCATTTTTTAATCATTGCCATCAGATGCAGAAGATAATTCAAGGTTACTTCTCGATCATTTTCATCTTTTTTTTTCAATTTCAAATTTGTACAATTCTTAACTTATCATCTCAATTCATTGACCCTTAAAAAGTTATATTTCACGAAGATCCTTTATTTGATTTTTGATGTGATCTGCTATTTTTTGGTATGGTACATGTCATGTAGTAAGTTATCTTCTAAGTTTGAAAATTAAAAAGGAATTGGATTAGACTAATGGTTAGTTTCTTTTTTCTCCGAGTTTTCTATACATTTCGATTTGGAATAAAAATTTCTTTGCAACTTTAATACAAAAATAAATGATACAAATAGTATTTTGTCAAACATATTATTTACGTCAATATTCTACTTATCTTTTGGTTATTTAGTTTGACGCATGCTTGTAATTGGTTAAAATTTTAATTGAATGACTTGTATTAACTCAAAATCTACTAACTCTTTACCTTGATTTTACTTTCTTAACTATATGAGAAACTCAATTTAAATCAAGTCGTCAAGCTTCAATGTTTCCTTTTAGTGTAAATTTAAGTACTATTTCACTATGCATCATTCTTGGAGGTACCAACTCCTTTTAAATACATGATTTATAAGGAGATGAGTTATAATTATTTTGTCACTATTGATCCTACCATTGGAAAAATATTTAAAAATAAACAAATGAGTATGATATTTTGAGTAATTTTGTTACTAAAAATAGATCCAAAGCCAAAATGACATGCATTTGTATTGTTTGAGTTTATTTTGGAGCCTATTTTAGTTCAAAAAAAACACTAATTTTTATTTATTTTATTAGTAGTGAAGGCCTACTTGTATTAACATAATTGTTAGAATTTTATTTGAAGTATAACTAGGACTCTTGTAGTCAATCTATGACTTGTATTCTCTAGTGTAATCAACTCCTATAAGTAGGAGCTTGTACTCAATAGAGTAATAATTATGTAATATATTTGTTGATTTTATTGTGTAGTTATCATCTGAGAGTTATGGAGGCTGCATTAAGGTAGAAGACTATGTTTTCATGGAGACTAGTTCTTTGAAGACCCTTATATCAATAATGATTCTTAGAAGCTTTGCTTACCTTCTTCAGAAGTTTTTCCCCCGTAGAGCTATTCTTGATTCCAACAGTTGTCCTGGTGATTCAGGTTTGTAGATTTTATTCCTTTTTATTTAATTCAAAGGATAATAACATCTAAGAATTCTCCGTCATTAATCTATGTGAACATTTAAGTCGTGAAATGATGTGAAATAGGAGAGCTACTTCCTTTTATATGGTTCACATTTATTCAAGTGATATTTTTTCACTTCGTACGAAAATATTGAAACTATTCAGAAAACTCAAATTACTTTGCATTATGAAAAAAATTTCATCAAAGAAAAAGTAATATTTCAGTTCATTAATTTTACTTTGACTACTTTCATTCTTACGATGGATGAAAACATAAATGTTCTTCCTATTTAAGGAGTATCATTTGTGAACAAAATATGTAGAAGAGAAAAAAAAATCTCTCTTTCACCTATTCATGTTTTGTTTGAAATATTTTTCTTCCTATTGTGAATATTTAGACAACTGTTTTTTGCAACTCCAAACTTCCAACCACGAGTACACGTGTTTGGATGATCTGTAGAAGCTTGGAGAGTGACTGGACTTAACTATTAACATCAAAGTCAGGCCAAAATTACTTTCATGGCAGTGACTTGTCATTACGTAGTGTTTGTCATAATTCACTTAATATTTTAATTCTTGTCCGATATCAATATTATATTATTTCCCTAATAATTTGAAAGCAATTTTCCAAATACAATATTTATAAATGACTATTTCGTTGAATAAAATTTTTTCTTATCTTTCAAAGCTTGAGTATTTGGATGATAATAATTCTAAACGCTGGTTACATAAACATCTTAGTTTATTTGATGATTTAGAAGTTGATTATATTTTGTTTAACAAACCTTGTACTGGCGATTTTTAACCAATTACTTATCATTTTTTTGATTTATTTGTTAATCAAATATTTGCTTAGAAAATATATGTTAGTTTGAGAAAAAATATACAGTTTATGATGCATGAAAGAAAAAATATGATGGTCAATGTATTAAGTTTCAAATGGTGACAATAAGCTAATCATGGAACAAATTTGTGAATATGAGAACTTGACTGTTGATGTTCTCAACAAGGGTATGAAGATGTTTGAGACTTTTTAGGCTAATGTGTTGTGCTTTAAAAATGTCCACAAACTTGAAGTAATTATAGATATCAACTGAAATATCAGAAAAAAGTTTAGCCATAAATAATGTTTTGTATGTACTTTACCTGTAAAAACATAGTTTTTGGAGTACTTCTTAATAAAGTAGGCCTTTAACTATGTTTAAAGGTGATAAAATAATTATTTCTTAGGGAGGAGACTTTATTTGGAATGGATATCTTAGTGGAGAATAACTTGTGTTTAACATTGTTCAATAGATTATCAATAATGCTAGTATTTCAAATTCTGCTTATATTGTTAAGTCTATTAATTTGTGTTATGGTAGAGTATGTCATGTTAGTATTGCTTCTATCAAAAGACTTAGAAAAATAGAATTAATTTCTATGTAAGGAAACGTTTGAAATCTATTATTAGTACAAAAATTCAATTTTTTGAACTAATATATTCAAATTCAACAAACTTCAAGAATACTGTTTGAGAAAGTGGAAAAAAGTATTAATTTTCAAGATACACTAAGGTATATAGTAAAGTATCTATAGATGAGGTTGAAAGTATGTTCTTCAAATTCCAAGTAGAAAGTAAATTAGACAGGAAAATCAATAGATTTTTGGATCTGGTAGGGGCAGTAACTATAATACGAAAACTCTGGAGTATATTTGTGAGAAAAATGATATCATACATGAGCTTAGTGCTCGTTATATTCCAACAAAATGGTGTAGCAGAACAAATATATAAAACCCTTGACGAAATGATAAATTCTATAATCTTAAGCTCGAGTCTGTCAAACAACATGTAGGGGGAAGCTTTATTATTTGCATGTTATATTCTTAATGGTCCCTCATAAAACGTTAGACAAGACATGATATATGTTTTAGAAAGGATTTTCTCCTAATTTGAAATTTGAGAAAGTTTTGAGGTCTTTGGCTAAGGTAAGACAACCTGATTTTAAATGAGTAAATGTAGGTTGTAAGATTTTTGACATTGTCTTTATTGGTTATGTGAAAAGAGTGCTGCATATAGATTTTTGTTTTTAAAATAGTTTTTCTATTTGTGAATCTTGAGTTGCTGAATTTTTAGCAAATTTCCTTTGAAAAATAATGTGTTTAGTGATATGTAAAATGATGCTTCTACATTTATGTTTGTTGATCCTTATGTTGTTTCTTCTTACGAAGTTATTTCTCAGAAGCATAAAAATGAACATACAAGGAGTAAATGATGTAGAATTGACAACAACTTTGTCATGATTTTATCACTGTATTTTTGACTGAAAATTTTGATATAAAATTTAGTGTCTGTCTAGTTAATAGAACCTAAATCTTATGATGAGGCAATGAGATCACCATATTTGATATTTTGAAAAGATGATATTAAAAATGAATTAAACTCTATAATATGAGATCAATATATGTGATATTTTAAAAAGAAGGTGTTGAAAATGAATTAAACTTTATAGTTTCGAATCACACTTCAGACTTGTCTGATTTGCCTAAAGGTTGTAAATCCATATGTAGCAAGTGGACATATAAGAAGAAATTGAGACCCAAAGCTACAATTGATAAATATAAGGCTATAATTTTGATGAGGAGTTTTAAAGAAAAGAAATATGTTAATTATTTTGATATTTATTCTCTTGTGACAAAAATAATGACCGTTAGGAGTCTTATTGCTTTTTCGACTTTTCATGATTTAGTGATAAAATGGATGTCAAAACAATATTTTTAAATGGTTACCTAGATGAATAGTTATATTTAACTCAACCTAAAGGTTTTGTGGTTCCAGGAGAAGATAATTAAATATTCAAGTTGAGTAAGTCCTTGTATGGAGTAAACTAGACACCTAAGAAGCGGTATGAAAAGTCTAATATCACATTAGTGGATAGTGATTTTCTTGTCAATTAATCTTATACCTATGATTATTCCGAAATGAAAGGTTTAAATTGTGTTATTATATGTATATGACTTGTTAATTTTTGTCCAAAAATGAATGTTATTGATGAAACTAAGAACTTTTTGTCTACTAAGTTTGAAATCGAAAATCATTATGAAGTAGATGTAATTTTAGGAATCACAATTAAAAGAAATATTGACGATTTCTCTTTGTGTCGGTCTCATTACATTAAAATCAAGTTTAAAAAAATTAATTATTTTTATGTAGTTTAGGGAGATCTGCTCATGATACTAGAATTCACTTGTAATAGTATAAAGATTCTAGTGTTTTTCAAATAAAATATGCTAAAATAATTGGGATTGTAATGCTTATGGTGATCTTTACTTGTCCTAATATAATTTATGTTGTTAGTCTATCAAGTAGATATACTTATAATCCTAGTAGTAAACATTAGAAGGCTCTTCGTCGAATTAAAAAATGTGTAAAATTGCATTTTTTTAGGTTGTGTTGTATTTGTGCAGTGACACATGTCCAAGTGCAGTTAACACTTCTAGTGCACACCCTTGACTTAAGAGATGTGTCTCTTCACCGTGCATTAATTTGTTGTACGCACTTCAATTCATGCAGCCACGAGAAATATTTTGGGTTTATTTTTTTGTCCAAAAAAAATAATTCTCAATGGATATATTTGCCAAAGTCCAACTTGAGTCGAATGACCGACAATGGTAAAACAAGAGTTCAAATCTTCTTAAACCCTTCAACAACATAGAATTTCTTCTATATTTAATCATTTAAAAGTTCTTTTCTCCCACCATTGTGGAAAAAATTAACATTTTGAGCAAAACAATCTTTAACGAAGAAAATAAAAGGTAGAGTAGTACTATTAATAAGACCATTAGGCGAAGGAAAGGCATAAAATAAAAATAGGTAATTTTCTTGTCAAATTCATGAAGTTCATGCCAAAAATTCATGAATGAGGTAATTTACCTCACAAATATACTATAATTTCTTCTAGTGTTGTTATTCCCCGAAATTTATGGCCACACAAATCCGTTCTGACTAAAGTTCTAGGTTGTATTACGGAACTGGGGCACTAATATTTCAAGGATCCTCTTTAGTTCATTTGTGCAAGCTATGTTTTTGAAAATTAAAGATATCCTTTTCAATACAACTTTCTTGATTCATCTCTCTTTTGTATACTATCAAAGACATCCCGACCTATTCTGGCGTCATCAACCCGCACTTGATTATAAACAAATCATTTGTTGTTTTGTTTCTAATTAATATTTCGCATACTTTATGATACAATCAATATATTGTTTAGATAAGAAATAAGTATATGCATATTTATTCACCTTTTGGATCAAATAGTAACCGCAAGGACGAACTTCCTCCCGTTTATGTTCCCAAACATTAGTGGTGCACGGTGTGACAATTGCATCAATAAGATTGTAGCTAATGAAATTACATGACATGAAATTGGTGATGCATTTGTGAACACTAGATCTACTAATTTTATGGCATATATGTTGCTAGAGAGCCCATGTGTACTGACATATCACCAATTTCCTTTTATACACTTTAATCAGCTACAATCTTACCAACAATTCGACTGCTTATGTTTGGGAACTTCAAGAGCAGGAAGTTTCTCCTTAGGTTATTGGTTGACCCAAAAGGTGAACAAATTTCATGTCATTTATCATCTTAAGAACATATCAACTACATCACAAATTATGCAAAATGTTAATCAGTATAAAAATAAGAGGAAACCCATCAGTGACTTCTTAAATTTCACAAAAAAATTCACTTAGACACTTTAATTAAACTGTGATCGTTTTAAAAATCTTATGTAGGCTGCACATTTTCATTAATACACTTTTTGCTGACTCAATATAGTAATTGTGTACCACGTATTTTATACGCGTTTGAGAGCCTTTTTGGTGAGTTTTTTTTCTCTTTCTTCTTCTTCCTCATTGTTTCTCTCTGCAATCTTTCACCACTCTCCATTGATTATTTTTTTTACTCCTTCCCGCTCTCTCATTTTCTCTGCAACCATAGACCATCCCCCATCACCTACTAAATTTTGAGAAAATATATTATTTTAGTTGGGCATGTATACTACTTAGTTTTATGGTTATTCCCTGAAAATATAATTTAATTTTTTATCCATCATTCAATACTAATACAAAATACACAAAAAAAAAAAAATTCCACTTCTTTTGCACCATATCCACTAGAGGAGACATAAATAATGAAATTATTTAGTTGATAATTATCGGATCCTCTCCGACTACAATGGAAATAAATATTTCAAAAAAGTTAGTTCTTTTATTTGTATCTCCTACTACATTATAATGAGTGTTCGTAAAAGAAAAAAATACATAATAGAAAAGAAAAAACAGATGGAGGAAATGGGTTGGGATAGAAGAGATTAAGCATAGAAAATGGATGAGGAGAAATTATTTTTTCTAAAAACAAAATTGCAGTGAAATTACAGAGAAGAAAAGAAAAATTTCAAGGCACAAAATATGAAGAATGCAATTACTGAGATTAGTGATAGATTATGCGTTCTTGGTGGAGTTAAAAAAGAAGAAGATGAAGAAATGGGGTCTAGGGCATGGGATTACAGACCCGGAGAAAAAAAGGAATTAAAAGTGATTCTTTTTTCTTTTAAGAAAAAAGTCCACTTGTCACTTAAAGATTTGTCTATTTTTCCTGCAAAAGCATTAGTCACAAACGCTTTAGTTGGATCTGGGAATACAAATAAAGCGTCGAAATGACACAGTAAATGACTATTATAGGTGTTCAAAATGAACATAGAATAATTAAAGTGTATATGTGATATTTCATGCCAATTTTAACGGGACGCAGATGGGTTCACCCTAAAAATAATATTCGGGTCAGGTATAATCATGTGTGAGTTGTTGAAACCGGAATAAGCCAGGTTTCTTTGATGCTATACCCAAAAGAGATAAACTAAGACAGGTTACACCATACATGATACCTTTATTTTTTAAATACATAACGTGTGCAGACAATGACTAAAGATAATTCAAGAGAGATCAATGTACCAATTTCGCATTTCAGCCTAGAATTATTAGCTAGATTATATCTATATGCCCGTAAATCTCAGGGATTGACAATATCAAAGGAAATAGCAATACATTTCTGTGGTAAAGTTTCCTTCTTCACCAAGTCTTTGGATGACAACAATGAACTTTCCATGAACATCCACCTCAATTTTGAGCATTACTTTTGCCTACTAGTTTTATTAACAACTTCGCTCTGGATTTTGTTTTCATTTATGCTTTTTCTACCTCATTTCCTCCTCAGTCTATTTAGGAGGTTCAACCATTCACTAGATAGTAGATTTACAAATAAGAAAAAATCCACCTTAGTTCCGTTCTTCTACACAAGAAGTATATTCATAAAAAATGACTGAAACACTTAGCATATGCCACAAATAGTAACTAGGATCTTCAGTATCAATCTTGAACTCTCTTTATGATTGCAAAAAGATAGGGAAAAAATTTTCTCACAATAAGATGATAGCGTAAATGCAGAACATGTATTATAAGTATTGTCTAATAATCCCATTCTCTACATCTGTGCTAGCATCTTGTTGTGACAAAACCGTGTCCCAATCTTTTGTGCAACCACAACAAGAGTTAGGAATTGACACTGAACCAATTACTACCGGTATGTGATTGGCATTCACACCTTTTTTTTCGAATATGTATTGTGATATTGGTTGTGTATAAGAATGAATTGAGATTAATTTGGTTATTTTTGTAAATTTGTTTTCTAGTGAACCATTGAACCTCCTAAACAAACTTAAGAGGATGAGAGGTAGAAAAAACACAAATGAAGAAAGAGAGACTACAAATTTTCATCCCTTGGAGACTGAACTCTCTAGCCTTAAGGTATAAAAGTATCAAACCTTAGGCACTTTTAGACTACGTTTCCACTCTAAGGCTAGACCATTAAGAAACTAAAACTTGATTATATAGGTTCTATAATCGCATGAGGCATAACAAGCATACAACTAGTCTATGCCTAAAATAATATAAAAATCCATCATATCTAATCTAGTAAGTGATAGGAAAGAAACTAATTCCAGAGATATATTGTTGTGTGAGTAAAACACAATGGAGAAGAAGAGAGGACTGATAGAAGAGAATTTTTTATTGACTGAAAAAAAACTGCAATGCAGTCATTCTTATATGCAAAAACATAGTAAACGTTAAGCTAATATATAGTAACTATCCAACAAGATTTTCTCCTAAAAACTAGGTAACATCCCACGTTTAAACTACTTCCTAAAGACTAGGACAAACAAAACAGATAAGAATTTATTTTCTAACAGAACTCTAATTTACTAAACTGAATTATTAAACTAACACCCTCCCTTAAACTGAAAACTCTCAAGCTTCAGTTTAACTTCAGCTTCTTGAACTCTTCCATTGTGTTGATGCCCATCAACCTCCTCAGCTTTTGGTAAGGGAGAGACCTGAGAGGTTTAGTAAAAATGTCCGCCAACTGATCTTCACTTCGGCAGTACTGCAGCTCTACTGTTCCTTCGTTATTGAGATCTCGCAGGAAATAATACTTCACATCAATGTGCTTGCTTCTTCCATGTAGAACAGGATTTTTCGATAGCTTAATGGCAGAGTTGTTGTCGCAGAAAATTATAGTTGCTCCTTTTTGTTTGAATCGTAGTTCTTCAAGAATTTTCCTCAACCAAATAGCTTGACAAGCGCAGGCTGTAGCAGCAACAAATTCTGCTTCAGTAGTCGATAAAGTGACAATTTTTTGCTTCCTGGAAGACCATGAAATAGCCCCTGTGCCTAGCACAAAAACATAACCTGAAGTGCTCTTTCTGTCGTCTTGATCACCTGCATAATCGCTGTCAACAAAACCAATCAAATCAGATTTTTCACCCTTCTTGTAGAACAAACCGAAATCCTTAGTTCCTTGTAAGTAGCGAAGGATTCTCTTGGCAGCTAGCAGGTGAATTTCTGTCGGGCTCTCCATATACCTGCTTATAAGACTTACACCATACATGATGTCGGGCCTTGTGGCAGTAAGATACATCAAATTACCTACAATTTGCCTGTAGAGTGTGTTGTCTACCTTAGCTCCTCTTCCAGCTTTGTTTAGCTTCAGGCCAAACTCAACTGGAGTATCGGCGGAATTGCAATTCTTCATCTTGAATCGGTTTAAAATTTCCCACACATATTTCTTTTGGGAAACAAATATACCATCATCAGATTGCACTACTTCAAAACCAAGAAAATAATGCATCTTACCAAGATCAGACATCTCGAATTCATCCATCATAGATTTCTTAAAATCAGAAAACATGGCACTATCATTCCCGGTAAATATAAGATCATCAACATATAAACACACAATGAGCATTTTCCCAAATTCTCCAATTTTAACAAAAAGAGAGTGCTCATATGGACATTTCAGGAAACCAACTTTTAGAAAGTAAGCCTCAATGCGACTATACCAAGCTCGTGGAGCTTGTTTTAGTCCATAGAGAGCCTTTTTCAACTTGTATACCTTATGCTCATCTCCAATTTTAATATAACCAGAAGGTTGTTCAATAAATACCTCTTCCTCCAAGTATCCATGTAGGAAAGCTGATTTGACATCCAATTGAAAGATTGGCCACGAATTTTGTGCCGCCAAGGCAATTACCATTCTAATGGTGTCATGCCTTGCGACTGGAGCAAACACTTCAGTGTAGTCCACACCATGCTCCTGCTTGTATCCCTTAGCCACCAATCGCGCCTTATACTTGTCAATTTCACCATCTTCTTTCAATTTTGTCTTATAGACCCACTTGACACCAATGGTTTTCTGCCCCTTCGGAAGATCTGATAACTCCCAGGTTCCATTTCTTTCAATAGCATCAATCTCATCATCCATAGCTTTCCTCCATTTCTCCTCTTTGACAGCATTCTCAAAAGTTGTAGGATCACAATCTGCAAACAATGCAAAATGGGAAACATCTTCATTAACATCAATTCCTGTTACCTTGTAATCCGTCATCCATGCGGGCCTTCTGCGAGCACGACGAAGAGGCTGTTCAGCTGCATCAGTCTCTTCTAAAGTTGCTGGTACAGTTTCAGCAGTTGGTGAAATTTCAGCAACAGCTGGTAGAATTCCAGCAGCTGTAGAAGCTGAATTCTCTGCACTTTCAGGCATCGCAGCTACTTCTTCGGCTCCAGTATCAAACACAATTGGAGTAGACTTCTCCATACTCCATTCCCAAGTGTTTTCTTCATCAAAAATGACATCTCTGCTGGTCACAACTTTTTTTGTCAAAGGATTGAACAGCTTGTATGCCTTGGATGTGTCGCTAACACCAATAAAAACACATCTCTCACCTCTATCGTCAAGCTTCTTTCTTTTTGCTTCTGGGACATGTGCATAAGCAATGGACCCAAAAATTTTAAAGTGGTCTACTGCCGGTTTCCTTCCGCTCCAAGCTTCCTCAGGTGTAACATCTCGAAGAGCAAAAGTGGGACATCTATTCAAGATGTGAATGCTCCAATTCACTGCTTCTGGCCAAAATTCCTTTGGAACTCTTCCCCGAGCTAGCAAGCTACGAACCATATTGAGAATGGTTCTGTTCTTTCTCTCTGCCACACCGTTTTGTTGCGGTGTATATGCTGTTGTGAGCTCTTTCCGAATGCCACTAGTCTCACAAAAATCAACAAATACCTTAGAGCAATATTCTCCTCCGCGATCTGTTCGAAGGTTCTTAACAGTTCTTCCAGTCTCATTCTCCACGCGAGCTTTGAAGATTTTAAATACATTAAAGGCCTCCGACTTTTCTTGCAGAATATACACCCAAGTCTTCCTGGAATAATCATCAATAAAAGTAATAAAATACTTTTTACCTCCATTCGAGATCGGTGTTATTGGCCCGCAAATATCTGAGTGTACCAACCCCAATACCTCTTTGGCTCTCCACGACTTACTTTTTGGAAACTGAGAACGATGTTGTTTGCCAACAACACATTCTTCACACACTTGGGAGGGAACAACAATTTCAGGAAGCCCCGTCACCATACTCTTCCTTTGAAGGATCTTCAAGCCACCAAAGTTCAAGTGACCATATCGAAAATGCCACAACCATGATGGGTTTTTCACTTCTGCCATAGAGCAAGAATGAACATTTTCAATCTTCAAAGGAAACAACCTATTTTGGCTCATTTTCACAATAGCAATAATTCCTTTGGAAGAATTAGAAATTTCACATGCATCATTCCTTAAGATGATGACATATCCTTTTTCTAACAGTTGACCGACACTCAGCAAATTGCTTTTCAAAGCTGGAACATAGAACACATTAGATATGATCTCCACACACCCATTTTTTGTTCTAAAATTTATATTACCCTTTCCCATCACATTCACAGTAGATAGATCACCAAAACTAACTGTCGATCGGAAGCTTTCATTTAAATAAGTAAAAGAAGACTTACTTCCAGTCATGTGGTTACTACAACCAGTATCCACATACCAAAGAGCTTGTTGGTCAGGCTCTTTTTCAACATGAACTGCCATTAACAAAGTTTCTCCTTCTTTGTTCTCAACGAAATTTGACTTCTCTTGTTTCTCATCAGGCAGCCTAGTATAACATTCAGAACGATAATGACCAAATTTATGACAACGATAACATTCTACCTTGGATTTATCGAAATCCCTTCCTCTGCCTTTACCGTAGTCATTACCTCTAAAATTTCCGCAGCCTTCTTTGTTGCCTCCGTCTCTATTTCCACGATCTGCTCTTCCTCTTCCTCTTCCTCTACCTCTACCCCTTCCTCTAGAATTGGAAGAAATAAAAGTATAAGCCTTCAAGGCCTGCTCCTCAGAAGTTGAATTTCGATTCATCTTCTGTTCATGTACCAATAAAGAGCTTTGCAATTCATCAAGCGATAACTCATCTATATCTTTTGACTCCTCAATAGAGCAAACAACATAATCATACTTCGGCGTTAAAGAACGCAATATCTTTTCAACAATTGTGACATCGTTCATCTTCTCTCCATGGAATCGCATTTTGTTGCTAGTCTCCATCGTTCTAGCACAGTAACTCATTACAGACTCTCCTTCCTTCATCTGCAAAGTCTCAAAATCCCTTCTTAAGGCTTGAAGCTGTGCGCGCTTCACTCTAGCAGTACCTTGATATTTCTTTCTCATGGAGTCCCATATATCCTTGGAAGTTTCTTTACAAAGAATAGTTTCCAAGATAGGACGCTCAATAGCCTGAAAGAGGTAATTTTTTGCCTTCAAATCTTTCAACTTTCTTGCTTCGAACTCCATCTTTTGAGCATTCGTCAAAGCCTCGACTTCCGTTGGAGCGCTGATGCCATCCTCGATAATTTGCCAATACTCTTTTGACCGTAAAAAATTTTCCATCAGCATACTCCAATGGTCATAATGACCATCAAAACGAGGAATGGCTGCTTGCACGAAGTTGTTCTCTGAAGCCATAAACTCACAATATCTCTCTTTGTTTTCTTTTTGAAACTAACCTGCAGCTCTGATGCCACTGATAGGAAAGAAACTAATTCCAGAGATATATTGTTGTGTGAGTAAAACACAATGGAGAAGAAGAGAGGACTGATAGAAGAGAATTTTTTATTGACTGAAAAAAAACTGCAATGCAGTCATTCTTATATGCAAAAACATAGTAAACGTTAAGCTAATATATAGTAACTATCCAACAAGATTTTCTCCTAAAAACTAGGTAACATCCCACGTTTAAACTACTTCCTAAAGACTAGGACAAACAAAACAGATAAGAATTTATTTTCTAACAGAACTCTAATTTACTAAACTGAATTATTAAACTAACAGTAAGTCAGTTGTGGGTTCTTTATAATAACTAGAGATCGCACACTTTTTTTGTCTCTCTTTGTTCATTTTGGTTTTTTCTACCTCTCTTCCTCCTTTGTTTGCTTAGGAAGTTCAATGATTCATAAGAAAAAAATATACAAAAATGACAAAATGCATCTCAAGCCATCTTAGACACGTCTTAATATCATAGGGTCACGACCCTTTACATTAAAAGAAACATACTAAGTCTTTAACAATGTATTAAATGAAAGAAACAAAAAGAAACATAGTTCATGTCCTCAAACATATGAGGACATACAAATCTTGAGACAATCAACTTCCCAAGCTTACCCTTCTAACAACCTTCACTTGTCTTCCACCTATACTTATTGAAATATATAAGAATATGGAGTTAGTACAAACATTGTACTAAGTATGGTAATATGCAAAAATATGCTAAAAAGTACATTGTAGTTGAAACATACTTTTCATGCTATTTTAGTAAAACCTTCATGAATCAAGTTTACAAAGCATCATTTCATATACAACTAAAACATCATTAACCTCAACATTTAGTAACATTCATCAAGTTATCCATTTTTATCATTTAGACCTTCCTATCCAAAGTTATCCTAGGACTCACCTAGGTAAGACATAAAGATACCGCCCATACAACATCTTCATTACACACCTAAGGATCCTTAAGACTACCAAAGATAAGCATGCTCCATTTCAATTTAACATGTCAACACTCATTACTAAAAACACTAGAGGAAACATACATGTCTTTAGTAACGTAATATAAAGACCATCCTCCAAGACAACCCCCAAGTTACACTTAGTGCAATGTGAAAGTAGCATCCCATACTACTACTCCCACCTTAGTGCTCCTTTAGAATCACCATAGACTAGGCAAATCACATTCATCATTTACATAGATTTCATCACTTTAGTCATAAGACCAACATGCTTCATTAACATTAGACATAAAGTCAACTTACCTCATTAACATTATATAGTAAACCATTCATATATTTTCATATAAGGACACACCAAAACTTCCTTCAAATGTCTACTTTTACGAAGGATAAATAGCGTCTCATTCCACCACCTACCCTAAGTAGTACACCCTTAAGAAGAGTTAGTTCATTACATTCGTTTGTGGGGGCTAGCTTTAACCGACATAGACCATGAAAACTAGACATGGAATCTCGGTATTAACCCCTACCAGATGATGGAACCCCACTTGCCTAAAGTATGGTCATTATCTTAGCTTTTACCTTTGATCTCCAATAGATAAACATATGCGGGCACACAGTTAAGTTATAAGGAGATTGCTTCTAAGTACTGCATCTCAACTCACGAAGAGTACTCATCTTCAGAGGTGCATTAGATACGACATCTCTGCTCACAAAGAGTATCCACCCCTTCTTCAAATCCTCTAGGTGGTATGCATAACTCCCCCACTGAGTCTTTGACATTCATTAACTATAGTTTAAGAGATTGCTATTAAGTACTTCATCTTAACTCACGAAGAGCACTCATCTCTAGAGGTTACTTTTTGATACTTCATTTCAACTCACGAAGATTATCCAACCTCCAACCATTCTTTGGAAAGCTCTTGGGAATAGTGAGGTTGCTACTAAACACTTCATCTCAATTGACGAAGAGTGTCCACCTCAAAATCCCCCTTTTTCATTCACTGGAGTTCTTAGGAATAGTAGGGTTGGTACTATACACTTCATCTCTACTCCCGAATATTGTCTACCCTTGAATATCCCATTTTTATTCATCAACTTCATTCATTCATTCATTCATTCAAAGTGTGTGTGTGTGAGTATATGTGACAACACTCTTCACATAACCACCATATTCATAACATTAACTTTTAAACATAATCATACTGCATTAATCATAATTCACACACTATCATGTTTCACATTCACATTGTACTTCATTTAGGCATAGATTTGCAAGACACATATTCTCAACTTCATAAGACATCTTATGCATATACATCATAATGAAGCCTAAATTGTACTTAAAGGGACATGTAGTGAAAAAATTTCCATGTGTTAAAGCTCTTCAATTGTAAAATATCTATGTTGTACAAGTTTTTCTTAAAGGAAAAAAATCATTTTTCACTCATTCCCATCAGATGCAGAAGATAGATCAAGGTTACTTCTCGATCATTTTCTTACTTTTTGAATTTCAAATTTGTACAGTACTTAACTTATCATCTCAATTCGTTGCTCCTTAAAAAGTTATATTTCACCAAGATCCTTTATTTGATTTTTGATGTGATCTGCTATTTATTGGTATGTTATCTGTCGTGTAGTAAGTTATCTTCTAAGTTTAAAAATGAAAAAAGGAATTGTTTAAGACTAATGGTTTGTTTCTTTTTTGCTCTGAGTTTCATATACGTTTCAAGTTGGAATAAAAAATTCTTTGCATTTTTAATACAAAAAATGATACAAATAGTATTTTGTCAAACGTAGTATTTATGTCAATATTCTACTTATCTTTTGATTATTTAGTTTGAAGCATGCTTGTAATTGGTTGGAATTTTAATTGAATGACTTGTATTAACTCAAAACGTACTAACTCTTTACCTTGATTTTACTTTCTTAACTATATGAGAAACTCAATTATAAATCAAGTTGTCACACTTCAATGTTTCCTTTTAGTGTAAATTTAATTACTATTTCACTTTGCATCATTCTTGGAGGTACAAACTCCTTTTAGTTTCATGATTTATAAGAAGATGAGTTACAATTATTTTGTTATTGATCCTACCATTGGAAAAATATTTAAAAATAAATAAATGAATATGAGATTTCGAGTAATTTTGTTACTAAAAATAGATCAAAGCCAAAATGACATGCATTTGTATTGTTTCGGTTTATTTTGGAGCCCATTTTAGTTCAAAATAAAATACTATTTTAGTGAAGGCCTACTTGTATTTAACAGTATTTTTAGTAGTTTATTTGAAGTATAACTAGGACTCTTGTAATCAATTTATATCTTGTATTCGCTAGTGTAGTCAACTCCTATAAGTAGGAGCTCGTACTCGACGGAGTAATAATTATGTAATATATTTGTTGATTTTATTTTTTAGTTATCATCTGGAAGTTATGGAGGCTGCATTAAGGTAGATGACCATGTTTACATGGAGACTAGTTCTTGGAAGACCCTATATCAATAATGATTCTTAGAAGCTTTTCTTACCTTCTTCAGAAGCTTTTTCCCTATAGAGCTATTCTTGGTTCGAACAGTTGCTCTGGTGACTCAGGTTTGTAGATTTTATTCCTTTTTATTTAATGCAAAGGATAATATCATCTAATTATTCTTTATAATTAATTTATGTGAACATTTAAGTCATGAATTGAAGTGAAATAGGAGATCTACTTCCTTATATATGGTTCACATTTATTCAAGTGATAGTTTAACTTCATAAGAAAATATTGGAACTATTCGGTAGACTCGAAATTACTTTGCATTATGACAAAATTTCGTCAAAGCAAAAGTAATATTTCAGTTCATTAATTTTACTTTAACTACTTACATTCTATGATGGACGAAAACATAAATGTTATGCTTATTTAAGGACTATGATTTGTGAACTAATATATAGAAGAGAAACAAAAATCTCTCTTTCATTCAATCTCTTTTCCCTATTCATGTATTGTCTGAAAAATTTTTCTTCCTATTGTTAATATTTAGATAACTGTTTTTTTGCAACTCCAAACTTCCAACCACGACTACACATGTTTAGAAGATCTGTAGAAGCTTGGAGAGTGACTGGACTTAACTATTAACATCAAAGTCGGGCCAAAATTTCTTTAATGGCAGTAACTTGTCATTATGTAGTGTTTGTCATAATTAACTTACTATTTTAATTCTTGTCCGATATCAATATTATATTATTTCCCTAATAATTTGAAAGCAATTTTCCGAATATAATATTTATAAATGACTATTTCGTTGAATAAACTTTTTCTAATCTTTCAAAGTTCGAGTATTTGGATGAAAATAATTTTAAACGCTGGTCACATAAGCGTCTTAGTTTATTTGAAGATTTAGAAGTTGATTATATTTTGTTTAACAAACCTTCTACTGATGATTTTTAACCAATTACTAATCTTTTATTTGATTTATTTGTTAATAAAATATTTGCTAAGAAAATATATGTTAGTTTGGGAAAAAATATAGTGTTGATGATGCTGAAAGAAAAAATATGATGGTCAGTGGATTAAGTTTCAAATGGTGACAATAAGCTAATCATGGAACAAATTTGTGAATATGAGAACTGTTATTCTTATAATAACCTGTATTTATAAGGTTAATAAACAAAAACAGAAATGAGATGAAGCAGAAAAATTATAAAATACAAGAATTAATCCGAGTCCACAGAAACTACTGTGTGTCCTTAAGAAATTTAATCCCCTCACTGTACCCAAGGTTATGGATTAATGTCTCCAAGATAAAACGGATTAAACCTGTTAAAGAAATAGCGGTACCTCAAACTTCTTTAACTTCAACGAACTTAAGAACAGCAACAAGTCACAGAGACTCAGTCGATCGACACTTTGATTTTATTTGATAGAAAAAATAAATGCAGAGAAAGAAAATTTTTTGAGTGTTTTAAAAAATCAAAAATTGACTTCCTTTTATAGCCATTTTAAGCAAGGAACATGTCTTTTCAGTGAAATCTGTTCAAACCCATTTTATCCAGAAAGTTGTGTCTTTTGGAAAAAATAACAACTTTTCGGAAAACTGTGTCTGTTAGGAAAATAACGACTTTTCGGAAAGTAACGACTTTTCGGAAAGTGTAACAACTTTTCAGAATGTTACCGTTACCTGACTTTTCATATTCTCTCTTTTCTTTTCCCATTCACACTTGCTAAATCCCAACAATCCCCCACATGAATGGGGAAGGCTATTGTTAAAACATATGCATGAAAAAAAAAACTTGTGTGTCTTGTAGGTAAAGGTTAATCGTTTCTGGATAAGTAGGTTTCCCTTTAAAGTTTCCATAGTGAACATATATCGGATATACTCGGTCAATCGGTAGATTTGATATCTTTGAACCGTCGAACTTTGGTGTATACCTAGACAACATATGTCACACAATCAACCCTTGAACTATTCTTAGTTCTCATTGTTTTGTTCGTTTCAGCCATGAACACATCTTGGATAGTAAGTGCTTAAAGAACTGGCCTTACCGGATTCTCCTTGAAGCGGCTTACACTTCACACTTACATAGGTGATTTCTAAATGTGTTATCCCATAGATACACCATTTGATATTCCCTGTATCAAACTTAGAAACCATTAAAAAGTCCTTAACAACTTTCCGGAAAATTGTGTCTGTTAGGAAAATAACGACTTTTCGGAATGTAATGACTTTTCGGAGAGTAACGACTTTTCGGAAAGTGTAACAACTTTTCAGAATGTTACCGTTACCTGACTTTTCATATTCTCTCTTTTCTTTTCCCATTCACACTTGCTAAATCCCAACAATCCCCCACATGAATGGGGAAGACTATTGTTAAAAAATATGCATGAAGAAAAAAAAATTGTGTGTCTTGTAGGTAAAGGTTAATCATATCTGGATAAGTAGGTTTCCCTTTAAACTTTCCATAGTGAACATATATCGGATATACTTGGTCAATCGGTAGATTTGATATCTTTGAACCGTCGAGCTTTGGTGTATACCTAGACAACATATGTCACACAATCAACCCTTGAACTGTTCTTAGTTCTCATTGTTTTGTTCGTTTCAGCCATGAACACATCTTGGATAGTAAGTGCTTAAAGAACTGGCCTTACCGGATTCTCCTTGAAGCGGCTTACACTTCACACTTACATAGGTGATTTCTAAATGTGTTATCCCATAGATACACCATTTGATATTCCCTGTATCAAACTTAGAAACCATTAAAAAGTCTTTATGTCTTTATCCTGGTTACTAAACATTGTCTCATCATGAGAATGGATCATAAAATAATAATAATTTTTTCTTTTCTTTTGACAATGTTGAACCGTCATCAATGACTTTGTTTTATCTCCTTGAACCTAGATCTTGGGATCTCCCGTCTTCTAGGTAGAGTTACCGCCACGATGACTTGTTCTCGGCCATAGTCCCATTCCCATCAATGATTTCTCAACTCCCTCTCTATTTAGGCCTTTTGTAAGTGGATCCGACACAATATCTTTTGACTTCACATAGTCAATTGTGATTATTCCACTAGAGAGTAGTTGTCTCACAGAGTTATGTCTTCGTCTTATGTGACGAGACTTGCCGTTATACATAATGCTTCTGGCCCTTCCTATTGCAGCTTGACTATCACAATGTATGCATATAGGGGCCATTGGATTGGGCCAAAATGGAATATCTTCTAAGAAATTCCGGAGTCATTCAGCTTCTTCACCGTCCTTGTCTAAAGCAATGAATTCAAACTCCATTGTAGAGCGAGCTATACATGTTTGTTTGGATAATTTCCAAGATATTGCTCCTCCACCAATAGTAAAAACGTATCCACTTGTGGATTTTGTTTCAGTTGACCCAGTAATCCAATTTGCATCACTATATCCTTCAAGAACGGCTGGATATTTGTTGTAATGTAAAGCATAGTTTTGAGTGTCATCTAAGTATCCCAAAACTCTCTTCATTGCCAACCAATGATTATGATTAGGATTACTTGTGTATCGACTCAGTTTACTGATAGCGCAAGCTATGTCTGGTCGTGTACAAATCATGACATACATTAAGCTTCCCAATACGCTAGCATAGTCCAATTGAGACTGACTTTCACCTTTTTTCTTTGCAAGATGAAGGTTTACATCAATTGGAGTCTTTGCCCTTTTAAAACTCAAAAATTTGAATTTTTCAAGTATCTTTTGAATATAATGAGTTTGAGACAATGCTAGACCGTTAGGAGTTTTAAGAATTTTATTCCTAATATCACATCAGCAACTCCTAAATCTTTCATATCAAACTTACTAGCAAGCATACGCTTTGTAGCTTTTATATTATCAATGTCTTTGCTCATTATAAGCATATCATCTACATATAGGCATAAAATAACTTCATGATTTGGAGTATCTTTAATGTAAACACATTTATCACATTCATTGATCTTAAATCCATTTGACAACATGGTTTGATCAAACTTTGCATGCCAATGTTTTGGTGCTTGTTTTAGTCCATAAAGTGACTTAAAAAGTTGCACACTTTCTTTTCTTTACCAGGAACTACAAAACTCTTAGGCTGTTCTATGTAAATTTCCTCTTCAAGCTCTCCATTTAAGAAGGTTGTTTTCACATCCATTTGATGAATTTCAAGACCGTATACTGCAGCTAGTGCATTTAACATCCGAATTGATGTAATCCTAGTCACTGGCGAGTATGTGTCAAAATAATCAAGACCTTCTTTTTGTCTAAAACCTTTGACAACAAGTCTTGCTTTATATTTGTCAATAGTTCCATCGTCTTTCATCTTCCTTTTAAAGATCCATTTTGAACCCAAGGGTTTGTTCCCTGTAGGAAGATCAACCAACTCCCAAGTATGATTGCTTAAGATTGATTCAATATCACTATTAACAGCCTCCTTCCAAGAGCTTGAGTCGCTAGACAACATTGCTTCCTTGAATGTTTGAGGCTCACTTTCAAGAAGAAATGTTACAAAATCTGATCCAAATGAAGTAGATGTCTTTTGACGTTTACTGCGTCTTGGACTTTCTTCATTTTGTTCATTCTCTTTTGGTTCTTCTCTGGGTTGTTTAGATCTACCTCACTTCCTCCTCAGTCTATTTAGGAGGTTCAACCATTCACTAGAAAGTAGATTTACAAATAAGAAAAAATCAACCTTAGTTCCGTTCCTCTAAACAAGAAGTATTCAGAAAAATGACTGAAACACTTAGCATATGCCACAAATAGTAACTAGGATCTTCAGTTTCAATCTTGAACTCTCTTTTATGAATGCAAAAATATAGGGAAAAGATTTTCTCACAATAAGATGCTAGCGTAAATGCAGAACATGTATTGTAAGCATTGTCTAATAATCCCATTCTCTACATCTGTGCTAGCATCTTGTTGTGAGAAAACCGTGTCCCAATCTTTTGTGCAACCAGAACAATAGTTAGGAATTGACACTGAACCAATTACTACTTTCGATAGTGATTGGCATTCAGTCCTTTTTTTCAAATATGTACTGTGATATTGGTTGTGTATGAGAATGAATATAGATTAATTTTGTTATTTTTATAAATTTGTTTTCTAGTGAACCATTGAACCTCCTAAACAAACTTAAGAGGAAGAGAGGTAGAAAAAGCACAAATGAACAAAGAGAGACTACAAAATTTCATCCCTTGGAGACTGAAATCTCTAGCCTTAAGGTATAAAAATATCAAACCTTCGGCACTTCTAGACTACATTTCCACTCTAAGGCTAGAACACTAAGAAATTAAAACTTGACTATTTGGGTTCTATAATCGCATGAGGCATAACAAGCATACAACTAGTCTATTCCTAAAATAATATAAAAATTCATCATACCTAATCAACTAAGTCAGTTGTGGGTTCTTTATAATAAATAGAGATAGCACAATTTTGTCGTCTCTATTTGTTCATTTGCGTTTTTTCTACCTCTCTTCCTCCTTTGTTTGCTTAGGAGGTTCAATGATTCATAAGAAAAAATATACAAAAATGACAAAATGCATCTCAAGCCATCTTAGACACGTCTTAATATCATAGGGTCACGACCCTTTACATTAAAAGAAACATACAAAGTCTTAAACAATGTATTAAATGAAAGAAACTAGAAGAAACATAGTTCATGTCCTCAAACATATGAGGACATATAAATCTTAAGAGAATCAACTTCCCAAGCTTCACCTTCTATGAACCTTCACTTGTATTCCACCTATACTTGTAGAAAGGTAGAAGAATATGGAGTTAGTACAAACATTGTACTAAATATGGTAATGCGCAAAAACATGCTAAAAAGGACATTGTAGTTGAAACATACTTTTCATGCTATTTTGGTAAAACCTTCATGAATCAAGTTAACAAAGCATCATTTCATAAACAACTAAAAAACTTCCTTAACCTCATGTCACATTCATCAAGTAATCCATTTTTATCATTTAGACCTTCCTATCCAAAGTTATCTTAAGACTCACCTAGGTAAGACATAAAGAGACTGCCCATACAACATCTTCATTACACACCTAAGGATCCTTAAGACTACCAAAGATAAGCATGCTCCATTTCATTTTAACATGTCAACACTCATTACTAAAAACACTAGAGGAAACATACATGTCTTTAGTAACTTCACATAAAGACCATCCTTCAAGACAACCCCCAAGTTACACTTAGTGCAATGTGAAAGTAGCATCCCATACTACTACTCCCACCTTAGTGATCCTTGAGAATCACCATAGACTCGGAACATCAGATTCATCATTTACATAGCTTTCATCACTTTAGACATAAGACAAACATGCTTCATTAACATTAGACATAAAGTCAACTTACCTCATTAACATTATATAGATAAACCATTCATACATTTTCATATAAGGACACACCAAAACTTCCTTCAAATGTCTACTTGTGCGAAGGATAAATAGCCTCTCATTCAACCACCTACCCTAAGTAGTAAACCCTTGAAAAGAGTTAGTGCATTACATTCGTTTGTGGGGGCTAGCTTGAACCGACATAGACCATGAAAACTACACATGGAATCCCGGCATTAACCCCTACTAGATGATGGATACCCACTTGCCTAAAGTAGGGTCATTATCTTAGACTTTGCTTGGATCTCCAATAGATAAACATATGCAGGCACATAGTTAAGGGATAAGGAGATTCCTTCTAAGTAGTACATCTCAACTCACGAAGAGTACTCATAACTCTCGGTGGTAAGCATAACTCCCCCACTGAGTCTTACACATTCATTAACTAAAGGTTATGAAATTTTTATTAAGTACTACATCTTAACTCATGAAGATCACTCATCTCTCGATATTACTTTTTTATACTACATCTCAACTCACGAAGTGTATCCAACCTCTAACCATTCTTTGGAAAGCTCTTGGAAATACTGAGGTTGCTACTAAACACTGCTTCTCAATTCACGAAGAGTGTCTACCCCAAACTCCACCTTTTTCATTCACTAGAGTTCTTAGGAATAGTAGGGTTGGTACTAGACACTTCATCTCTACTCACGAATAGTGTCTACCTTAGAATCCCCCATTTTCATTCATTAACTTCATTCATTCACAGTGTGTGCATATGAGTATATGTGACAACATTCATCACATAACCACCATATTCATAACACTGCATTTTAAGCATTATCATACTACATAAATCATAATTCACACACTATCATGCTTCACATTCACGTTGTACTTCATTTAGACATAGCATCTTCAAGACACATATTCTCAACTTCATAAGACATATATCTCATCCATATACATCATAACATCACTTTACATCATATTCAATGCCTTCAAATCCATAATCACAATTCACATATATAATCATATACATCAAGTAAACACCACCATCATAAGTGGACCATACCACTCAAGATCAATTCAATAAGAACTAAACATCATAGATCAACTTACCCTTCATCCAAGACTTGATCACCTTTTCTCAATTATCAAATAAATCATCATAATAAGGCATAAATGGAAGTATATAATCACAATACAACATAATAAAAACAAAACTCTTACATTGTCTAATCATATACATTAAACCCACTTCATAAGCCCAATTTTAAAAATTGGCATGTTCATGGGGTCATTGAGTTTTTGATCATAAAACCATCACTTTATATTGAAAACATCATAATCCATCCATTAAAATCTTTCATTCAAAGACCCATGCTTAGAATTCAAAATATAAGAATTTAAGAATTTGAATCCTTTTTGAAAAGCCTTTGCATTGGCTCCTTGAATGAGAGAAAAATAAAGGATGAACTAGCATACCTTAATAGGAGAAAACCCAATGGATTTCTGTCACGACCCAAAACCGAGCCGCGACTGGCACCCACACTTACCCTCCTATGTGAGCGAACCAACCAATGTAAGCCCTAACATTTCAATTTAATATCAACAGAAAGTAATGCGGAAGACTTAAACTCATTAATAAAAACCAATTCAATAACTTCTAAAATTCAACATCTATTATTCCCCAAAATCTGGAAGTCATCACCACAAGAACATCTATGATCAAATTACTAAACTAAGAGTATTCTAAGAAGCTAAAATAAACAAAAGCTAGTCCATGCCGGAACTTCAAGGCATCAAGACATGAGGAAGAAGATCCAGTCCAAGCTAGAAGCATTAGCT
>NC_028641.1:12104300-12115737 GCF_001406875.1 Solanum pennellii | reverse complement strand
TCTAAGTCTTTTGGAACGAGACCCCCTCGACGGCCCGTCGTGCCCATGACGGTCCGTCGTGGGTTCCGTCGAATCACACAGTTTTTCCAGAAATAAAATCTGCTGCTCAAAACGACTAAACAGGTCGTTACAATTTCGTGAAGAAACCACTCAAAATCTTCAGACCTAGCTCTTCATTGAGTTCAAGCTTCGATGGTGTGTTAAGAGGATGGGGGTTATGATTTTGAAAAGTGAAGTCTAACTTAGGTCTTAGGAGTATTAACTAACTTAAAATAACTAAAAACCCCTAAAACAACCTATTAGTAGTTAATTAGGACATTCCATGAATTTCCCAATTCAACCCTAAGTTTGTAGAAAATATTGGCAGTGTTGCAGGCTCCAAACGATAGACTCAAGCTACTGTACATCGTTTGAACGACGTCCCATCCTGATGGGCGTCGTTTGGAAATTCAAATTCTGGGGGATAAGCTCCCACAACTAAGTGTTGAGCTATTCCGCCAAATGACGGGGCGTGGATTGACATAAGTAGCGTCGATAAGGGGTCGTTGTTTGACAATCTTTGGTTGTTTTCTTGCTAGGTCCTTTGGGAGTCGTACCCGGATGTTTCTATCATAAACATGCTCATCTAAGTCTTAGGACCCTCCCCAATCATTTTGGATACCAAACAACACATAAAACATGCAAAGGCACACTAGCACATACAAGACTAGCTTCCAAACGTCTTGGACGTTCAACATACAAACTCTTTAGAAATTACCCCTTAAGACATTATTCATCATTTTAACAAATCATTAACTATATAGTAACTCTTTAAACACATGACCGGCTCTAGTTAGTCTATTTCATTTTGAGGGTCGTTATCGAGATATAGTAGTTTGCAAATTATGGACTTTACCAAATTTTGGTGTGTTCCAAATATGTTTTTCAGATTCATGTATCTTGAGATAAATGAGATCAAAATTAGGTATAATTTGTTCTAGATATATTTTATCCAACTGGATACACATTTATATGAGATACATAGAAAAATTTTGCTTGCTCCCTCCTGTTTCACTCGCAACTCTCGTATCTCGCTTGCATATCCGCATCTTAGATACATGTGATCAGACAAGAAACATTTATGTAATGTATATCTTCGCATATTTATATCTAACTTGATATCTTCTATGAAATTGTATAGCGAGATTAAAATGTAGTTATTTCAAATCATAGAATGAATTAGTAATAAAATAGTAATGTTTTTATAATTAGGTAGTTTCTCCTATATTCAACCCATATCTACTAATCCAATCTATACTTTCAAATAATTATTTATTATACCACCTTTTTATTTATCATGTACCAAATTTAGAGTTAAATTCATTGAGATGCATTACTCATTAAAATATCCTAAAATAGAGCAATAATGACTTGATTCTCCCTAACTACTCCTTCAATCTAGGAAAAACTACCTAACTACACAATTTTTCAACCATATTTACTAGTTCTTTCTATAGTTTGAAATACTAATATTTACATGATTAATTAATAATTTCATCCTATATTTCAAAGTAAGATATATCAGGCAACAATTTTTTTCTATATATCCCAGATACATGTGAATTACACTATATCTTCACATGTCTCATAGGATACAAGATACAATGGAGTGTGATGATCGAGATGTGAGAAAAGCAAGGGAGATGATCAAGGTTTGCCTATATATCCTATATACATGCAATCCATAGTTGAATATAATCTATAACAAATTACCGCTTATTTTACCTCATGTATCGTGATGTACATGCATCAGAACATATTTGGATGCATCAATGTCTGATAATTCATAATATTGTAAACGAGTATGCATCTAAGAAACTAATTAAATCCTAGACTAGTGAAGTTTCTATAAGTTACCCTTTATTCTAAATCGCTCGACTCTCTTTCCTACCATCATTGTTGACCTTCACAAGCTTAGCCTCCGATCAAAACCATTTACCTACAAAGGCTGTTAAGATTTTGCCACTTGTTGGGCCATTAAAGAGTAGGGTAAGATTTGTCAAGCTACATCCACCAAAATTGCAGTCCATCAATGTTATGACTAGTAGAATGTTCCCGAAATTTTGTAATAGCATCTAGCACTAGACAAATAGGTATCTAACGGGTACTAAAATAAGTACAAAAAATGTGTATGTACTTATATAATATTAAAACTTTTACTTTATGAAACTAATTTGACTATCTCTCTTGATGATCTTGGCCACCGTATTGAACATTTTCTGATGAAAGAGAATCAAAGAACTTTGACCATTTTTCTTAGATTAATTTACTACAACCGAACTTTCATTTCATATGATGAACTTTTGCTTGGCGTAAAATAAAATTTTGAAGAATATATCTATAATCTTTATCAAAGTGATTATAAATTGTCACATCACTTTTTCTAAATTATTATTAACCATACGTTGATTAACCAAATTCCAACGAAAGAAAACATTAAAAAGAAGAATATAAAAAAACAAGAGAAATAAAAATGAGTAGTTAACAACTTTATAGAGGATTGTTATTTATAGATGGATTAAATAATGGAAAATTTGGTAAAAGGAAGTTGAGGAGAAATTTTCTGTATCATCTCTTTTGATTGTTAACCACATGATGATTAACCAAAGGAATACATTTAAAAGGAAGAAGATATATTGATTAAAAAATAAAATATTGTGAAAATAAAAATTAGTAGCTAACAACTTTATGGAAGATTGTTATTTATAGATGTATTAAATCATGAAAAATTTGGTAAAAGGAGGTTTGTCAATCGACATGGTATTTAAGTAAAGAATGCAAATAGATAGAATTTTTTAGTAACTCATGAAACATAATTGGATATAGCAAATATGTTAATTTATTTAATTATTAAATGCATCATTGTTTGTTAGAAAATTAAGGAAAAGATTAAAAAAAAGGAAAAAAGATAAATATAAATGGAGGCCATAGAGAGGTGTCATATCACTTTGTCTACATTTAGATTTATTTTATATATAGATAGATTGAAATTATACTATTTATGGTAATTTACTCAATCGACAATTTCTTGTTACCCTTTGGTACTTGAAGGTGATGAGAGACTTTATGAATGGTGAATATAACAATGTGGGGAATTGAATCCTACCAATAAGATGAGAGTTTAGGTAGTCAACTAACTGAACTACTAAGATTCCCCTATTTGTTGCAACAGTTACATTTCAATACGAGTACTTTTACCTTATGGTGATGAGACCTCATGTATCGAGGACAGAGATTATTCTATTGCTATCATGTATTTTCTTTTCAGATTTTGTATGTAATTTATGGTTTACCTCCCAATCACTCCCTTATGATGTAATATATGGCTTTGAGATTTATGTTAGACTTCTTCTACATTTTGTAAAACTCTTTTATTTGAAATACTACCTTTAAAACTCTTTGTTCTATTATCTTGGATGAAGTTTGCTCAATGAGTTTTACAGGACCTTGCCAGGTCTTGTATGTCATGTCACGTCTAGGATGTATTTGGGGTCGTGACCTACTTTTGGCCCGAACTCTTTTCTATCATCCCTAGCTAAAAAGGAGAGGGTTGATTAATTCATCTGGCTTCTTTAGTTCCAAACAAAGTAGAATAATTTTTTCTTAAAATTTAAAATGTTTTAAATCTATTTTCTAGGAAATTTTACTATTTATCAGGTAAATGTATATCAAAAATGTTTTGAATAATTCTGTATTGTTATAAAAATATTGGTTTTATTCTCCTCCTCCTCGTTCCTCCCTTCCTCTTCTTCCACTTCCACTTCCTCTTTCTCTTCCTATTCCTATTCCTCTTCATCATTCTCCTCCTTCTCATCTTCTTCTTTTTCCTCTTGTTCTAATTCTTCCCCTTCCCCTCCCCCTCCTCCTTCTTCATCGTCCACTTCTTCTTGTTCATCGTCTTTTTCTTCTTCTCCTAAATCTTCTTATGCTTATTCTCGTTTTCCTTATTCTCCTTCGGTTATTCAACATAACACGTCTTTAATTCAAAGTAATTATTAATTGTTAAAAGGTTACTAAGTTTGATAAATAATTAGATATAATTTATCTCATTTTCAATTTTATCGATTTTGAATTATTTCAAGCAAATGTATTTTGCTAAAGTACAAATGACTTGTTTCTTCAAACCCACTCTTAGCCCAAATATTATCCAATCAGATACTATCGTTCATAAAACGCGGGCCCAAACCCCTATTCTTTTTCTTTTCTTTATCATTTCTTTCTTCCCCAAATGAACTGGAAACCCTAGCAGCCCCTGTCCCTGCAAAATGCAAACCCCCCAAAACTTCACCGGATTTTGAGCTCAATCCATCTAGTTTTCTACCTCAAAAACGTCACCATGTCCCTAAAATTATTCTAGGGGAATATAGCCCCACCCATGTCACCATTTGTTAAAGATATTTTTTCTCCTAGTTTTCTAAATTTATCTCTTCAAAGATCAACAGTTAAAATTTTGGATCCCCAATTTTGTTGAGATTATCCCCCCTTCTTTGCTTTTCAAATATTCTTTAGGCGTCAATTTTTTGGTTATAAATGAAGCCTATATTGTATGTACTTACGGGGACATGTTGTGAAAAAAATTCCCCTGTGTTAAAGCTCTTCAATTGTAAAATATCTATGTTGTACAAGTTTTTTCAAAGCAAACAATCATTTTTCAATCATTGCCATCAGATGTAGAAGATAATTCAAGGTTACTTCTCAATCATTTTCTTTTATTTTTTCAATTCCAAATTTGTACAATACTTAACTTATCATCTCAATTCATTGCTCCTTAAAAAGTTATATTTCACCAAAATCCTTTATTTGATTTTTGACGTGATCTGCTATTTTTTAGTATGTTACATGTCATGTAGTAAGTTATCTTCTAAGTTTATAAATTAAAAAGGAATTGGTTAAGACTAATGGTTAGTTTCTTTTTTCTCCGAGTTTGACATACATTTCGAGTTTGAATAAAAATGTCTTTTGCATTTTTAAAACAAAAAAATGATACAAATAGTATTTTTTCAAACATATTATTTACGTCAATATTCTACTTATCTTTGGTTATTTAGTTTGACGCATGCTTGTAATTGGTTGGAATTTTAATTGAATGACTTGTATTAACTAAAAATCTACTAACTATTTAGCTTGATTTTACTTTCTTAACTATATGAGAAACTCAATTTAAATCAAGTCGTCACGCTTCAATGTTTCCTTTTAGTGTAAATTTAAGTACTATTTCACTTCGCATCATTCATGGAGGTACCAACTCCTTTAAAATTCCTGATTTATAAGGAGATGAGTTATAATTATTTTGTCACTATTGATCCTACCATTGGAAAAATATTTAAAAATAAAAAAAATGAGTATGATATTTCGAGTAATTTTGTTACTAAAAATAGATTTAAAGCCAAATGACATGCATTTGTATTGTTTGAGTTTTTTTTTGGAGCCTATTTTAGTTTAAAAAAAACACAAATTTTTATTTATTTATTAGTAGTGAAGGCCTACTTGTATTTAATACTAACTTTTAGTATTTTATTTGAAGTAAAACTAGGACTCTTGTAATCAATTTATGACTTGTATTCTCTAGTGTAATCAACTCCTACCAGTAGGAGCTTGTACTCGATAGAGTAATAATTATGTAGTGTATTTGTTGATTTTATTGTGTAGTTATCATCTGGAAGTTATGGAGGCTGCATTAAGGTAGAGGACCATGATTTCATGGAGACTAGTTCTTTGACTACCCTTATATCAATAATGATTCTTAGAAGCTTTGATTACCTTCTTCAAAAGATTTTTCCCTATAGCGCTATTCTTGGTTCCAACAGTTGTTCTGGTGACTCAGGTTTGTAGATTTTATTCCTTTTTATTTAATTCAATGGATAATAACATCTAAGAATGCTCCGTCATTAATCTATGTGAACATTTAAGTCCTAAATTGATGTGAAATAGGAGAGCTACTTCCTTTTATATGGTTCACATTTATTCAAAAGATAGTTTTTTTAACTTCGTAAGAAAATATTGAAACTATTCAGAAAACTCGAAATTACTTTGCATTATGAAAAAATTTTCATCAAAGAAAAAGTAATATTTCATTTCATTAATTTTACTTTAACTACTTACATTCTTATGATTGATGAAAACATAAATGTTTTCCTATTTAAGGAGTATCATTTGTGAACTAAATATATAGAAGAGAAACAAAAATCTCTCTTTCATTTAATCTCTTTCACCTATTCATGTATTGTCTGAAATATTTTTCTTCCTATTGTGAATATTTAGACAACTATTTTTGTGCAACTCCAAACGTCCAATCACGAGTACACGTGTTTGGAAGATCTGTAGAAGCTTGGAGAGTGACTCGACTTAACTATTTACTTCAAATGAAAGGTTTTTACTTAATTCTTCCACAGATTCTTATTTAATTTTCTTGTAATGCTATGAATTACATGTTCAAAGGCAAACTAAAGAATTTCATAAGAAAGGGACACATAAAGAAAAAGAATTACTTTAACAAGTCGAAGATTTAAATTTAAAAATCTAAGGATCCTTTCTTTGTCGACGGAAAACTTAGTCATAATGCTAGCCACTGATAAGTAAGACAAGGACAGAACTTACGCTAAGAAAGACAAGCTGATGGTCAAGCTCATCTTGGTGAGGCTAATGAAGTAATTATAGTTGTAGTTGTTCTAGTGGCTAACAATATTAATTGGTGTTGGACACAGACCCTTCGATATATTTTTGTGCCAACAAAGAGTTATTCCATTACTTTGAGGAGTCAACTAATGAAAATTGTGTTTACATGGGTTCTCTACTACAGGAATAAAGGATAAAGGAAATTTTTTTACATAATATCACTTCAGAAAAAACCTTAGCCTTGAATAATGTTTTGTATGTACTTTACCTGTAGACACATAGTTTTTGGAGTACTTCTTAATAGAGTAGGCCTTTAACTTTATTTAAAGGTGATAAAATAATTATTTCTCAGGGAGGAGACTTTATTGGGAAGGGATATCTTAGTGGAGAATCATTTGTGTTGACAATCTCTGGTTGTTTTCTTGCTAGGGTTTGGGTCCTTCTCAAGGACCCTTGGGGTGGTCCTTCGAGACTCGTACCCGGATGTTTCTATGATAAACATGCTAATCTAGGTCTTAGGACCCTCGCCTATAATTTGTGATACAAAACAACACATAAAACATGCAAAGGCACACTAGCACATACAATATTAGCTTCCAAATATCTTGGACGTTCAACATACAAACTCTTTAGAAATTACCCCTTAAGACATTATTCATCATTTTTTAACACATCATTAACTATTTAATAACTTTTTAAACACATGAGAGGCTCTAGTTAGCCTATTTCATTTTGAGGGTCGTTATCGAGATATACTAGTTTGCAAATTATAAACTTTACCAAATTTTGGTGTGTTCCAATATGTTTTCAGATTCATGTATCTTGAGATAAATGAGATCAAAATTAGGTATAAATTGTTCTAGATATATTGTATCAACTGGATAGACATTTATATAACATACATAGAAAAATTTTGCTTGCTCCCTCCCGTTTCACTCGCAACTCTCGTATCTCGCTTGCATATCCGCATCTCAAATACATGTGAGCAGACAAGATACATTTATATAATGTATATCTTCGCATATATATATCAAACTTGAAATCTTCTGTGAAATTGTGTAGTCAGATTAAAATGTAGTTATTTCAAATCATAGAAAGAATTAGTAAATAAGATAGTAATGTTTGTATAATTAAGTAGTTTCTCCTATATTCATCCCATATCTACTAATACTTTCAAATAATTATTTATTATACCACCTTTTTATTTATCATGTACAAAATTTAGAGTTAAATGTATTGAGATGCATTACTCATTAAAATAGCCTAAAATAGAGCAATAATGCTTTAGTTCTCCCTAACTACTCCTTCAATCTAGGAAAAACTACCTAACTACACAATTTTTAAACCATATTTACAAATAGTTCTTTCTATAGTTTGAAATATTAATATTTACATGATTAATTAATAATTTCATCCTATATTTCAAAGTAAGATATACCAGGCAAAAAATATTTTCTATATATCCCAGATACATGTGAATTACACTATATGTTCACATGTCTCATAGGATACAAGATACATGGGAGTGTGATGATCGAGATGTGAGGAAAGCAAGGGAGATGATCAAGGTTTGCCTATATATCCTATATACATGCAATCCATAATTGAATATAATCTATAACAAATTACCGCTAATTTTACCTCATGTATCGTGATGTACATGCATCTGAACATATTTGGACGCATCAATGTCTGATAATTCATTATATTGTAAACGAGTATGCATCTAAGCAACTAATTAAATCCTAGACTAGTGAAGTTTCTATAAGTTACCTTTTATTATAAATCGCTCGACTCTCTTTCCTACCATCATTGTTGACCTTCACAAGCTTAGCCTCCGAGCAAAACCATTTTACCTACATAGGCTGTTAAGATTTTGCCACTTGTTGGGCCATTAAAGAGTAGGGTATGATTTGTCAACAAACATGTGAATATCATAGTTGAAAGCATAAAAAAATTCTAGCAAAATATGATCTCTTGCATAGAATAGCATGCGGGTTGCAGAATAACCCACGCTACATCCACCAAAATTGCAGTCCATCAATGTTATGACTAGTAGAATGTTCACAAAATTTTGTAATAGCATCTAGCACTGGACATATAGCTATCTAACGGGTCCTAAAATAAGTACAAAAAATGTGTATGTACATATATAATATTAAAACTTTTACTTTATCAAACTAACTTGACTATCTCTCTTGATGATCTTGGCCACCGTATTGAACATTTTCTGATGAAACAGAATCAATGAATTCTGACCATTTTTCTTTGATTAATTTTCTACAACCGAACGTTCTTTTCATATGATGAACTTTTGCTTGGCGTAAAATAAAATTTTGAAGAATATATCTATAATCTTTATTATAAATTGTCACATCACTTTTTCTAAATGATTATTAACCTTACGTTGATTAACCAAATTCCAACGAAACAAAACATTAAAAGGAAGAATATATATTGATTAAAAAAATAGGAGAAAATAAAAATGAGTAGTTAACAACTTTATAGAGGATTATTATTTATAGATGGATTAAATCATGAAAAATTTGGTAAAAGGAGGTTGGTCAGTCGACATGGTATTTCAGAAGAGAATGCAAATAGATAGAATTTTTTAGTAACTTATGAAACATAATTGGATATAGCAAATACGTAAATTTATTTAATTATTAAATGCATAATTGTTTGTTAGAAAATGAAGGAAAAGATTAAAAAAAGGAAAAAAAGATAAATATAAGTGGAGGCCATAGAGAGGTGTCATATCACTTCATCTATATTTAGACTTATTCTATATATAGATTGATTGAAATTATACAATTTATGGTAGTTTACTCAATCGACAATTTCTTGTTACCATTTGGTACTTGAAGTTGATGAGAGACTTTATGAATGGTGAATATAACAACGTGGGGAATTGAATCCTACCAATAAGATGAGAGTTTAGGTAGTCAACCAACTGAACTACTAAGATTCTCCTATTTGTTGCAACAGTTACATTTCAATACGAGTACTTTTACCTTATGGTGATGAGTCCTTATGTATCGAGGACAAAGATTATTCTATTGCTATCATGTATTTTCTTTTCAGATTTTGTATGTAATTTATGGTTTACGTCCCAATCACTCCCTTATGATGTAATATATGGCTTTGAGACTTAGGTTAGACTTCTGCTACATTTTGTAAAACTATTTTATTTGAAATACTACCTTTAAAACTCTTTGTTATATTATCATTGATGAAGTATGCTCAATAGGTTTTGCAGGACCTTGTGGGGTATTGTATGTCATGTCACGTCTAGGGTGTATTTGGGGTCCTGACCTACTTGTGGCCCTAACTCTTTTCTATCATCCCTAGCTAAAATGGAGAGGATTGATTAATTCTTCAGGCTTTTTTAGTTCCAAACAAAGTAGAATAATTGTTTATTAAAATTTAAAATATTTTCAATCTATTTTCTACGAAATTTTACTATTTATCGGGTAAAAGTACCTCAAAAATGTTTTGAATAATTCTGTATTGTTATAAATATATTGAATCTATTCTCCTCCTCCTCCTTCCTCCCTTCCTCTTCTTCCACTTCCACTTCATCTTTCTCTTCCTATTCCTATTCCTCTTCATCATTCTCCTCCTTCTCGTCTTCTTCTTGTTCCTCTTGTTCTAATTCTTCCCCTTCCCTTCCCTGTCCTCTTTCTTCATCGTCCTCTTCTTCTTGTTCGTCGTCTTTTTCTTCTCCTCCTCCTCCTACTCCCCCTTCTTCTCCTTAATCTTCTTCTGCTTATTCTCCTTTTCCTTATTCTCCTTCGGTTATTCAACGTAACAGTTCTTTACTTCAAAGTAATTATTAATTGTTAAAAGGTTAATAAGTTAGATAAATAATTAGATATAATTTATCTCATTTTCAATTTTATCGATTTTGAATTATTTCAAGCAAATGTATTTTTCTAAAGTACCAATGACTTGTTTCTTCAAACCCACTTTCAGCCCTAATATTATCCAATCAGACACTATCGTTTATAAAACCCGGGCCCAAACCCCTAAAATAAATACCTCTATTCTTTTTCTTTTCCTTATCATTTCTTTCTTTCCCAAACGAACTGGAAACCCTAGCAGCCCCTGTCCTTGCAAATGCAAACCCCCCAAAACTTCACCGGATTTTGAGCTCAATCCATAAAGTTTTCTACCTCAAAAACGTCACCATGTCCCTAAAATTATTTTAGGGGAATATAGCCCCACCCATGTCACCTTTTGTTCAAGATATTTTTTCTCCTATTTTTCTGAATTTATCTCTTCAAAGATCAACAATTCAAATTTTGGATCCCCAATTTTGTTGAGATTATCCCCCCTTATTTGCTTTTCAAATATTCTTTAGGCGTCAATTTTTTGGTTATAAATGAAGCCTAAATTGTATGTACTTAAGGGGACATGTAGTGGAAAAAATTCCCGTGTGCTAAAGCTCTTCAATTGTAAAATATCTATGTTGTACAAGTTTTTCTCAAAGCAAACAATCATTTTTCAATCATTGCCATCAGATGCAGAAGATAATTCAAGGTTACTTCTCGATCATTTTCCTTTATTTTTTCAATTTCAAATTTGTACAATACTTAACTTATCATCTCAATTCATTGCTCCTTAAAAAGTTATATTTCAGCAAGATCCTTTATTTGATTTTTGACGTGATCTGCTATTTTTTAGTATGTTACATGTCATGCAGTAAGTTATCTTCTAAGTTTATAAATTAAAAAGGAATTGGTTAAGACTAATGGTTAGTTTCTTTTTGCTCCGAGTTTGA
>NC_028641.1:12067752-12104201 GCF_001406875.1 Solanum pennellii | reverse complement strand
GTGAATATTTAGACAACTATTTTTGTGCAACTCCAAACTTCCAACCACGAGTATACGTGTTTGGAAGATCTGTAGAAGCTTGGAGAGTGACTCGACTTAACTATTAACATGAGAACTGAAGAGGCGAACTGTCTAGAAAATAAGATGAAAGGTTTTTACTTAATTCTTCCACAGATTCTTATTGAATTTTCTGGTAATGCTATGAATGCCATGTTCAAAGGCAAACTGAAGAATTTCATAAGAAAGGGAACTATAAAGAAAAAGAATTACTTTAACAAGTCGAAGATTCAAATCCAAAAATCTAAGGATCCTTTCTTTGTCTACGGAAAACTTAGTCATAATGCTAGCCACTGATAAGTAAGACAAGGACAGAACATACGCTAAGAAAGACAAGCTGATGGTCAAGCTCATTTTGGTGAGGCTAATGAAGTAATTATTGTTGTAGTTGTTCTAGTGGCTAACAATATTAATTGGTGTTGGACACACACCCTTCAATACATTTTTGTGCCAACAAAGAGTTATTCCATGACTTTGAGGAGTCAACTAATGACAATTGTGTTTACATGGGTTCTCTACTACAGGAATAAAGGATAAAGGAAATTTTTTACATAATATCACTTCAGAAAAAACCTTAGCCTTGAATAATGTTTTGTATGTACTTTACCTGTAGACACATAGTTTTTGGAGTACTTCTTAATAGAGTAGGCCTTTAACTTTATTTAAAGGTGATAAAATAATTATTTCTCAGGGAGGAGACTTTATTGGGAAGGGATATCTTAGTGGAGAATCATTTGTGTTGAACAATGTTCAATAGATTATCAATAATGCTAGTATTTCAAATTCTGCTTATATTGTTATGTCATTAATTTGTGTTATGGTAGAGTATGTCATGTTAGTATTGCTTCTGTCAAAAGACTTAGAAGAATATAATTAATTTCTATGATAAAAATTGATGATTTTTCAAAAATCTTGTATATGTAAAAGCAAAACATGTAAGGAAACCTTTGAAATCTATTATTAGTACAAAAATTCAATTGTTTAAACTAATATATTCAAATTCAACAAACTTCAAGAATACTGTTTGAAAAAGTGGAAAAAAGTATTAATTTTCAAGATACACTATGGTGTAAAGTCTAATATGTACAGATGAGGTTGAAAGTATGTTCTTCAAATACGAAGTAGAAAATAAATTAGACATGAAAATCAAGAGATTTTTGGATCTGGTAGGGACAGTAAATATAATACGAAAACTCTGGAGTATATTTGTGAGAAAAATGATATTATACATGAGCTTAGTGCTCGTTATATTCCAACAAATTTGTGTAGCTGAACAAATATATAAAACCCTTGATGAAATGATAAATTCTATGCTTTTAAGCTCGAGTCTATCAAACAACATGTAGGGGGAAGCTTTCTTATTTGCATTTTATATTCTTAATGGTCCCTCATAAAACGTTAGACAAGACCTGATATATGTTTTAGAAAGGTTTTTCTCCTAATTTGAAATTTCTGAAAGTTTTGAGGTCTTTGGCTAAGGTAAGACAACCTGATTTTAAATGAGTAAATGTAGGTTGTAAGACTTTTGACATTGTCTTTATTGGTTATGTGAAAAGAGTGCTGCATATAGATTTTTGTTTTTAAAATAGTTTTTCTATTTGTGAATCTTGAGTTGCTGAATTTTTAGAAAATTTCCTTTGAAAAATAATGTGTTTAGTGATATATAAAATGATGCTTCTACATTTATGTTTGTTGATCCTTGTGTTGTTTCTTCTTATGAAGTTATTTCTACGAAGCATTAAATGAACTTACAAGGAGTAAAAGATGTAGAATTGATAACAGCTTTGTCATGATTTTATCGTTTTTTTTTACTGAAAATTTTAGTATAAGATTTAGTAACTTTCTAGTTAATAGAACCTAAATCTTATGATGAGGCAACGAGAACTCCATATGTAATATTTGAAAAGAAGATATTAAAAATGAATTAAACTCTTTAGTATGAGATCAATATATGTGATATTTTGAAAAGAAGGTGTTAAAAATAAATTAAACTTTATAGTTTTGAATCACACTTCAGACTCGTCTGATTTGCCAATGGTTGTAAATTCATATGTAGCAAGTGGACATATAAGAAGAAATTGAGACCCGAAGCTACAATTGATAAATATAAGGCTAGAATTTTTATGAGGAGTTTTATCGAAAAGAAAGATGTTGATTATTTTGATATTTATTCTCTTGTGACAAAAATAATGACCGTTAGCAGTCTTATTGCTTTTTCCACTTTTCATGATTTAGTGATAAAATGAATGTCAAAACAATATTTTTAAATGGTTACCTAGATGAATAGTTATATTTGACTCAACCCAAACGTTTTGTGGTTCCAGGAGAAGATAATTAAATATTCAAGTTGAGTAAGTCCTTTTATGGAGTAAACTAGATACCTAAGCAGCGGTATGAAAAGTCTAATATCACATTAGTGGATAGTGATTTTCTTGTCAATTAATCTTATAACTATGATTATTCCGAAATGAAAGGTTCAAATTGCGTGATTATATGTATTTGACTTGTTAATTTTTGTCCAAAAATGACTGGTATTGATAAAACTAAGAACTTTTTGTCTACTAAGTTTCAAATGGAAAATCATTATGAAGTAGATGTAATTTTAGGAATCAAAATTAAAAGAAATATTGACGATTTCTCTTTGTGTCAGTCTCATTACAATAAAATCAAGTTTACAAAAATTAATTATTTTGATGTAGTTTGGGAGATCTCCTCATGATCCTAGCATTCACTTGTAATAGTATAAAGATTCTAGTGTTTCTCAAATGAAATATGCTAAAATAATTGGGACTGTAATGCTTATGGTGATCTTTACTTGTCCTGATATAATTTATGTTGTTAGTATATCAAGTATATATACTTATAATCCTAGTAGTAAACATTAGAAGGCTTTTCGTCGCATTAAAATTTGTATAAAATTACATTTTTTAGGTTGTGTTGTATCTGTGCAGTGACACATGTCCAAGTGCAGTTAACACCCCTAGTGCACACCCTTGACTAAAGAGATGTGTCTCTTCACCTTGCATTAATGTGTTGTACGCACTTCAATTCATGCAGCCACGAGAAATATTGTGTGTTTATTTTTTTGTCCAAAAAAAAAATTTCTCTATGGATATATTTGCTAAAGTCCAACTTGAGTCGAATGACCGACAACGGTAAAGCAAGAGTTGAAATCTTCTTAACCCCTTTAACAACATAGAATTTCTTCTATATTTAATTATTTAAAAGTTTTTTTCTCCCACCAATGTGGAAAAAATTAACATTAGGCGATGGAAATGCATAAAATAAATATGTAATTTTCATGTCAAATTCATGAAGTTCATGCAAAAAATTCATGAATGAGGTAATTTACCTCACAAATATACTAAAATTTCTTCTAGTGTTGTTATTCCCCAAAAATCATGGCCACACAAATCCGTTCGGACTAAAATTCTAGGTTGTAATACGGAACTGGGGCACTAATATCTCTCGGATCTTCTTTAGTTCATGTGCGCAAGCCATGTCTTTAAAAATTAAAGGTATCCTTTTCAATATAACTTTCTAGATTCATCTATCTTTTGTATACTATCAAAGACATCCCGGCCTATTCTGGCGTCATCAACCTGCACTTGATTATAAACAAATCATATGTTATTTTGTTTCTAATTAACATTTCACATGCTTTATTATACAAACAATATATTGTTAGATAAGAAGTAAGTATATGCATATTTATTCACCTTTTGGATCAAATAGTAACCGCAAGGACGAACTTCCTCCCCTTTAAGTTCCGAAACATTAGAGGTGCACGGTGTGACAATTGCATCAATAAGATTGTAGCTAATTAAATTACATGACATGAAATTGATGATGCATTTGTGAACACTAGCTCTACTAATTTTATGGCATATATGTTGCTAGAGAGCCCATGTGTGCTGACATATCACCAATTTCCTTTTATACACTTTCATCAGCTACAATCTTACGAATGCAATTCAACTGCTTATGTTTCGGAACTTCAAGAGCAGGAAGTTTCTCCTTAGGGTTATTGGTTGACCCAAAAGGTGAACAAAATTTCATGTCCTTTATCATCTTAAGAACATATGAACTACATCTCAAAGTAAGCAAAAAGTTAATCAGTATAAAAATAAGGGGAAACTCATTGGTGAATTCGTAAATTTGGCACAAAATTTCACTTAGACACTTTAATTAAACTTTGTTCATTTTAAAAACCTTATGTAGGGCTTCACATTGTCATTTATACACTTTTTGGTGACTCAAAATAGTAATTGTGTAACACGTATTTTATGCGCGTTTGAGAAGCCTTTTTTGGCAAATTTTTTTCTCTTTCTTCTTCTTCCTCACTCTTTCTCTCTGCAATCTTTCACAACTCTCCATTGATTATTTTTTTTACTACTTCCCGCTCGCTCATTTCTCTGCAACCATAGACCATCCCTCATCACCAACCAAATTTTGAGAAAATATATTATATTAGTTGGGCATGTATACTACTTAGTTTTCTGGTTATTCCCTGAAAATCTAATTTAATTTTTTATCCATCATTCAATACTAATATAAAATACACAAAAAAAATATTTTTTCCACTTCTTTTGCTCTATATCCACTAGAGGAGATATAAATAGTGAAATTATTTAATTGATAATTATTGGATCCTCTCCGACTACAATAAAAATAAGTATTTCAAAAAAATTAGTTCTTTTATTTGTATCTCCTACTACATTATAATGAGTATTCGTAAAAGAAAAAAATACATAATAGAAAAGAAAAAAAAAGATGGAGGAAATGGGTTGGGATAGAAGAGATTAAACATAGAAAATTGATGAGAAGAAATTATTTTTTGAAAAAAAAATTGCAATGAAATTACTGAGAAGAAAAAAATAATAATTCCAAAGCACAAAATAAGAAGAATGAAATTACTGAGATTAGTGAAAGATTATCCGTTCTTGGTGTAGTTAAAAAAGAAGAATATGAAGAAATGGGGTCTAGGGTATGGGATTACAGACCCGGAGAAAAAAAGGAATTAAAAGAGATTCTTTTTTCTTTAAAGAAAAAAGTCCACTTGTCACTTAAAGATTTGTCTATTTTTCCAGCAAAAGCATTAGTCAACACACACTTTAGTTGGATCTGGGAATATAAATAAAGCGTCGAAATGACACAGTAAATGACTATTACAGGTGTTCAAAATGAACATAGAATAATTAAAGTGTATATGTGATATTTCATGCCAACTTTAACTGGACACCGATGGGTTCACCCTAAAAATTGTGTTCGGCTTGGATATAATCATGTGTGAGTTGTTGAAAATTGAATAAGCCAGGTTTCTTTGATACTATACCCAAAAGAGATAAACTAAGACAGGTTGCACCATACATGATACCTTTATTTTTGAAATACATAACGTGTGCACACAATGACTAAAGATAATTCAAGATAGATCAATGTCCCAATTTTGCATTTCAGCCTAGAATTATTAGCTAGATTATATCTATATACCAATAAGTCTCAGGGATTGACAATATAAAAGGAAATTGCAATACATTTGTGTGGTAAAGTTTCCTTCTTCACCAAGTCTTTGGATGACAACAATGAACTTTCCATGAACATCCACCTCAATTTTGAGCATTACTTTTTCCTACTAGTTTTATTAACAACTTCGCTCTGGATTTTGTTTTCATTTATGCTTTTTCTACCTCACTTCCTCCTCAGTCTATTTAGGAGGTTCAACCATTCACTAGAAAGTACATTTACAAATAAGAAAAAATCCACCTTAGTTTCTTTCTTCTACACAAGAAGTATATTCATAAAAAATGACTGAAACACTTAGCATATGCCACAAATAGTAACTAGGATCTTCAGTATCAATCTTGAACTCTCTTTATTATTGCAAAAAGATAGGGAAAAGATTTTCTCACAATAAGATGATAGCGTAAATGCAGAACATGTATTATAAACATTGTCTAATAATCCCATTCTCTACATATGTGCTGACATCTTGTTGTGACAAAACCGTGTCCCAATCTTTTGTGCAACCACAACAAGAGTTAGGAATTGACACTGAACCAATTACTACCGGTATGTGATTGGCATTCACACCTTTTTTTTCGAATATGTATTGTGATATTGGTTGTGTATAAGAATGAATTGAGATTAATTTGGTTATTTTTGTAAATTTGTTTTCTAGTGAACCATTGAACCTCCTAAACAAACTTAAGAGGATGAGAGGTAGAAAAAACACAAATGAAGAAAGAGAGACTACAAAATTTCATCCCTTGGAGATTGAACTCTCTAGCCTTAAGTAATACAAATATCAAACCTTAGGCACTTCTAGACTACGTTTCCACTCTAAGGCTAGACCATTAAGAAACTAAAACTTGATTATTTAGGTTCTATAATCGCATGAGGCATAACAAGCATACAACTAGTCTATGCCTAAAATAATATAAAAATCCATCATATCTAATCTAGTAAGTCAGTTGTGGGTTCTTTATAATAAATAGAGATAGCACACTTTTGTCGTCTCTCTTTGTTCATTTGGGTTTTTTCTACCTCTCTTCCTCCTTTGTTTGCTTATGAAGTTCAATGATTCATAAGAAAAAAAAAACAAAAATGACAAAATGCATCTCAAGCCATCTTAGACACGTCTTAATATCATAGGGTCACGACCCTTTACATTAAAAGAAACATACTAAGTCTTTAACAATGTATTAAATGAAAGAAACTAAAAGAAACATAGTTCATGTCCTCAAACATATGAGGACATACAAATCTTGAGACAATAAACTTCCCAAGCTTACCCTTCTAACAACCTTCACTTGTCTTCCACCTATTCTTATTGAAATATATAAGAATATGGAGTTAGTACAAACATTGTACTAAGTAGGGTAATATGCAAAAATATGCTAAAAAGGACATTGTAGTTGAAACATACTTTTCATGCTATTTTAGTAAAACCTTCATGAATCAAGTTTACAAAGCATCATTTCATATACAACTAAAACATCATTAACCTCAACATTTAGTAACATTCATCAAGTTATCCATTTTTATCATTTAGACCTTCCTATACAAAGTTATCCTAAGACTCACCTAGGTAAGACATAAAGATACCGCCCATACGACATCTTCATTACACACCTAAGGATCCTTAAGACTACCAGAGATAAGCATGCTCCATTTCAATTTAACATGTCAACACTCATTACTAAAAACACTAGAGGAAACATACATGTCTTTAGTAACTTAATATAAAGACCATCCTCCAAGACAACCCCCAAGTTACACTTAGTGCAATGTGAAAGTAGCATCCCGTACTACTACTCCCACCTTAGTGCTCCTTGAGAATCACCATAGACTAGGCAAATCACATTCATCATTTACATAGCTTTCATCACTTTAGTCATAAGACCAACATGCTTCATTAACATTAGACATAAAGTCAACTTACCTCATTAACATTATATAATAAACTATTCATATATTTTCATATAAGGACACACAAAAACTTCCTTCAAATGTCTACTTTTACGAAGGATAAATAGAGTCTCATTCCACCACCTACCCTAAGTAGTACACCCTTAAGAAGAGTTAGTTCATTACATTCGTTTGTGGGGGCTAGCTTTAACCGACATAGACCATGAAAACTAGACATGGAATCTCGGTATTAACCCCTACCAGATGATGGATCCCCACTTGCCTAAAGTAGGGTCATTATCTTAGCTTTTACTTGGATCTCCAATAGATAAACATATGCGGGCACATAGTTAAGTTATAAGGAGATTGCTTCTAAGTACTGCATCTCAACTCACGAAGAGTACTCATCTTCAGAGGTACATTAGATACGACATCTCTGCTCACAAAGAGTATCCACCCCTTCTTCAAATCCTCTCGGTGGTAAGCATAACTCCCCACTGAGTCTTAGACATTCATTAACTATAGTTTAAGAGATTGCTATTAAGTACTTCATCTTAACTCACGAAGAGCACTCATCTCTAGAGTTTACTTTTTGATACTTCATTTCAACTCACGAAGATTATCCAACCTCCAACCATTCTTTGGAAAGCTCTTGGGAATAGTGAGGTTGCTACTAAACACTTCATCTCAATTGACGAAGAGTGTCCACCCCAAAATCCCCCTTTTTCATTCACTGGAGTTCTTAGGAATAGTAGGGTTGGTACTATACACTTCATCTCTACTCCCGAATACTGTCTACCCTAGAATATCCCATTTTTATTCATCAACTTCATTCATTCATTCATTCATTCAAAGTGTGTGCGTGTGAGTATATGTGACAACACTCTTCACATAACCACCATAGTCATAACATTAACTTTTAAACATAATCATATTGCATTAATCATAATTCACACACTATCATGCTTCACATTCACATTGTACTTCATTTAGGCATAGATCTGCAAGACACATATTCTCAACTTCATAAGACATCTTATGCATATACATCATAAATGAAGCCTAAATTGTACTTAAAGGGACATGTAGTGAAAAAATTCCCATGTGTTAAAGCTCTTCAATTGTAAAATATCTATGTTGTACAAGTTTTTCTTAAAGGAAAAAATCATTTTTCACTCATTCCCATCAGATGCAGAAGATAGATCAAGGTTACTTCTCGATCATTTTCTTATTTTTTGAATTTCAAATTTTTACAGTACTTAACTTATCATCTCAATTCGTTGCTCCTTACAAAGTTATATTTCACCAAGATCCTTTATTTGATTTTTGATGTGATCTGCTATTTTTTGGTATGTTATCTGTCATGTAGTAAGTTATCTTCTAAGTTTAAAAATGAAAAAAAGGAATTGTTTAAGACTAATGGTTTGTTTCTTTTTTGCTCTGAGTTTGACATACATTTCGCGTTGGAATAAAAATTTCTTTGCATTTTTAATACAAAAAAATGATACAAATAGTATTTTGTCAAACGTAGTATTTATGTCAATATTCTACTTATCTTTTCATTATTTAGTTTGAAGCATGCTTGTAATTGGTTGGAATTTTAATTGAATGACTTGTATTAACTCAAAATCTACTAACTCTTTACCTTGATTTTACTTTCTTAACTATATGAGAAACTCAATTATAAATCAAGTCGTCACACTTTATTGTTTCCTTTTAGTGTAAATTTAAGTACTATTTCACTTTGTATCATTCTTGGAGGTACAAACTCCTTTTAGTTTCATGATTTATAAGAAGATTAGTTACAATTATTTTGTTATTGATCCTACCATTGGAAAAATATTTAAAAATAAATAAATGAATATGAGATTTCGAGTAATTTTGTTACTAAAAATAGATCAAAGCCAAAATGACGTGCATTTGTATTGTTTCGGTTTATTTTGGAGCCCATTTTAGTTCAAAATAAAATACTATTTCTTATTATTTTAGTAGTAGTGAGGCCTACTTTTATTTAACAGTATTTTTTGTAGTTTATTTGAAGTATACATAGGACTCTTGTAATCAATTTATATCTTGTATTCGCTAGTGTAATCAACTCCTATAAGTAGGAGCTCGTCCTCGACGGAGTAATAATTATGTAATATATTTGTTGATTTTATTTTTTAGTTATCATCTGGAAGTTATGGAGGCTACATTAAGGTAGAACACCATGTTTACATGGCGACAAGTTCTTGGAAGACCCTTATATCAATAATGATTCTTAGAAGCTTTTCTTACCTTCTTCAGAAGCTTTTTCCCTATAGAGCTATTCTTGGTTCGAACAGTTGTTCTGGTGACTCACGTTTGTAGATTTTATTCCTTTTTATTTAATGCAAAGGATAATATCATCAAATAATTCTTTATAATAAATTTATGTGAACATTTAAGACGTGAATTGAAGTGAAATAGGAGATCTACTTCCTTATATATGGTTCACATTTTATTCAAGTGATAGTTTAACTTCATAAGAAAATAATGGAACTATTCGGTAGACTCGAAATTACTTTGCATTATGACGAAATTTCGTCAATGTAAAAGTAATATTTCAGTTCATTAATTTTACTTTAACTACTTACATTCTATGATGGACGAAAACATAAATGTTATGCCTGTTTAAGGACTATGATTTGTGAACAAATATATAGAAGAGAAACGAAAATCTCTCTTTCATTCAATCTCTTTTCCCTATTCATGTATTGTCTGAAATATTTTTCTTCCTATTGTGAATATTTAGATAACTGTTTTTTTGCAACTCCAAACTTCCAACCACGAGTACACGTGTTTAGAAGATTTGTAGAAGCTTGGAGAGTGACTGGACTTAACTATTAACATCAAAGTCGGGCCAAAATTTCTTTAATGGCAGTAACTTGTCATTATGTAGTGTTTGTCATAATTAACTTACTATTTTAATTCTTGTCCGATATCAATATTATATTATTTCCCTAATAATTTGAAAGCAATTTTCCGAATATAATATTTATAAATGACTATTTCGTTGAATAAACTTTTTCTAATCTTTCAAAGATCGAGTATTTGGATGAAAATAATTTTAAACGCTGGTCACATAAGCATATTAGTTTATTTGAAGATTTAGAAGTTGATTATATTTTGTTTAACAAACCTTCTACTGATGATTTTTAACCAATTACTGATCTTTTATTTGATTTATTTGTTAATCAAATATTTGCTAAGAAAATATATGTTAGTTTGGGAAAAAATATAGTGTTGATGATGCTGAAAGAAAAAATATGATGGTAAGTGGATTAAGTTTCAAATGGTGACAATAAGCTAATCATGGAACAAATTCGTGAATATGAGGACTTGATTGTTGATGTTCTGAACAAGGGCATGAAGATGTTTGAGATTTTTTAGGCTAATGTGTTGTGCTTGAAAAATGTCCACAAACTTGGAGTAATTATAGGTATCAACTCAATTTTAAGAAAATAAATTATCTCCTTAAGAACTTATTGGTCACATGAGAACTAAAGAGGCGAACTGTCTAAAAAAATAAGATGAAAGGTTTTTACTTAATTCTTCCACAGATTCTTATTGAATTTTCTAGTAATTTTATGAATGACATGTTTAAAGGCAAACTGAAGAATTTCATAAAAAGGGACATACAAAGAAAAATAATTACTTTAACAAGTCGAACATTCAAATTCAAAAATCTAAGGATCCTTTCTATGTCTACGGAAAACCTAGTCATAATGCTAGTCACTGATAAGTAAGACAAGGGCAGAACTTACGGTAAGAAAGACAAGCTGATGGTCAAGCTCATCTTGTTGAGGCTAATGAAGTGATTATTGTTGTAGTTGTTCTAGTGGCTAACAATATTAATTGGTGTTGGACACAGACGCTTCAACACATATTTGTGCCAACAAAGAGTTATTCCATGACTTTGAGGAGTCTACTAATGGCAAGTGTGTTTACATGGGTTCTCTTCTTCAGGATTAATGGATAAAGGAAATTTTTTACTTAATGTAACTCCAGAAAAACTTCAGCCTTGAATAATGTTTTGTATGAACTTTACCTGTAGAAACATAGTTTTCGGAGTACTTTTCAATAATGTAGGCCTTAAACTTATTTTTGAAGGTGATAAAATAATTATTTCTTAGGGAGTAGACTTTATTGGGAAGGGATATCTTAGTGGAGGATTATTTGTGTTTAACATTGTTCAAAAGATTATCCATAATGCTAGTATTTCAAATTCTGCTAATATTTTTAAGTCTATTCATATATATGCTATGGTAGAGTAGGTCATGTTAGTAATGTTGCTATAAAAAAACTTAGAAAAATGGAATTAATTTCTATGATAAAAATTGATGATTTTTCAAAATATCTTGTATATGTAAAAGCAAAACAAGCAAGGAAACCTTTGAAATCTATTATTAGTACAAAAATTCAATTGTTTGAACTAATATATTCAAATTTAACAAACTTCAAGAATACTGTTTGAAAAAGTGGAAGAATATATTATTTTCTAAATATAACTAAGGTATATCGTCATATATCTATAGATGAGGTTGAAAGTATGTTCTTCATAATCGAAGTAGAAAATAAATTAGACAAGAAAATCAAGAGATTTTTAGATCTGGTAGGGGTAGTAAATATAATACGAAAACTCTGGAGTATAATTGTGAGAAAAATGATATTATACATGAGCTTAGTGCTCGTTAAATCCCAACAAAATGGTGTAGCTGAACAAAAATTTAAAACGCTTGATGAAATAATAAATTCTATGCTTTTGAGCTCGAGTCTATCAAACAACATGTAGGGGGAAGCTTTCTTATCTGTGTGTTATATTCATAATGGTCTCTCATAAAACACTAGACAAGACTTCATATGTGTTATAGAAAGGGTTTTCTCATAATTTGAAATTTATAAAAGTTTTGAGGTCTTTGGCTAAGGTAAGTCAACCTTATTTTAAATGAGTAAATATAGGTCTGTAAGACTTTTGACATTGTCTTTATTGGTTATGTGAAAAGAGTGCTGCATATATAATTTTGTTTTCAAAATAATTTTTCTATTTGTGAATCTAGAGTTGCTGAATTTTTAGCAAATTTCCTTTGAAAAATAATGTGTTCAGTGATATGTAAAATGATGCTTCTACATTATGTTTGTTGATCCTTATGTTGTTTCTTCTTATGAATTTATTTCTAAGAAGCATAAAAATGAACTTACAAGGAGTAAACGATGTAGATTGACACACCTTTCTCATGATTTTATCACTGTACTTTGACTAAAAATTTTGATATAAGAATTAGTGTACATCCAGCACCATATGTGATATTTTGAAAAGAAGATATTAAAAATGAATTGAACTCTATAGTATGAGATTAATCTATGTGATATTTTTAAAGAAGGTGTTAAAAATGAATTAAACTTTATAGTTTCGAATCACATTTTTAAAAGTTTAATAATCTTGATAAACAATTAGATATAGTTTATCTTATTTTCAATTTATCGATTTTGAATTATTTCAAGCAAATGTATTTTGCTAAAATACAAATGATTGTTTCTTCAAACCTACTTTCAGCCCAAATATAATTCAATCAGACACTATCGTTCATCAAACCCGGGCCCAAACCCCTCAAATAAATACCTCTATTCCTTTTCTTTTCTTCGTCATTTCTTTCTTTCCCAAATGAGCTAGAAACCCTAGTAGCCCTTTTCCTTGCAAAATGCAAACCCCCAAAACTTCACCGGATTTTGAGTTCAATCCATCAAGTTTTCTACCTCCAAAACGTCACCATGTCCCTAAAACTATTCTAGGGGCAGATAGCCTCACCCATGTTGTCACCTTTTGTTTAAGATACTTTTTCTCCAATTTTTTTTGAATTTATCTCTTCAAAAATCAACAATTCAAGTTTTGGATCCCCAAGTTTTGATGAGATTATCCCCCCTTCTTTGCTTTTCAAATATTCTTTAGGCGTCGATTTCTTGGTTATAAATGAAGCCTAAATTGTATGTACTTAAGGGGACATGCAATGACTAAAGATAATTTAAGAGAGATCTTATGCTTTTTCTACCTCACTTCCTCCTCAGTCTATTTAGGAGGTTCAACCATTCACTAGAAAGTAGATTTACAAATAAGAAAAAGTCCACCTTAGTTCCGTTCCTCTACACAAGAAGTATTCAGAAAAATGACTGAAACACTTAGCATATGCCACAAATAGTAACTAGGATCTTCAGTTTCAATCTTGAACTCTCTTTATGATTGCAAAAATAAAGGGAAAAGATTTTCTCACAATAAGATGTTAGCGTAAATGCAGAACATGTATTGTAAGCATTGTCTAATAATCCCATTCTCTACATCTGTGCTAGCATCATGTTGTCAGAAAACCGTGTCCCAATCTTTTTTGCAACCACAACAATAGTTAGGAATTGACACTGAACCAATTACTACTTTCGATATGTGATTGGCATTCAGTCCTTTTTTTTGGAATATGTACTGTGATATCGGTTGTGTATGAGAATGATTATAGATTAATTTGGTTATTTCTGTAAATTTGTTTTCTAGTGAACCATTGAACCTCCTAAACAAACTTAAGATAAAGAGGGGTAGAAAAAGCACAAATGAACAAAGAGAGACTACAAAATTTCATCCCTTGGAGACTGAAATCTCTAGCCTTAAGGTATAAAAATATCAAACCTTAGGCACTTCTAGACTACATTTCCACTCTAAGGCTAGAACACTAAGAAATTAAAACTTGACTATTTGGGTTCTATAATCGTATGAGGCATAACAAGCATACAACTAGTTGTGGGTTCTTTATAATAAATATAGATAGCACAATTTTGTCGTCTCTCTTTGTTCATTTGCGTTTTTTCTACCTCTCTTCCTCCTTTGTATGCTTAGGAGGTTCAATGATTCATAAGAAAAAAATATACAAAAATGACAAAATGCATCTCAAGCCATCTTAGACACGTCTTAATATCATAGGGTCACGACCCTTTACATTAAAAGAAACATACAAAGTCTTAAACTAAAAGAAACACAGTTCATGTCCTCAAACATATGAGGACATATAAATCTTGAGAGAATCAACTTCCCAAGCTTCACATTCTATGAACCTTCACTTGTATTCCACCTATACTTGTAGAAATATAGAAGAATATGGAGTTAGTACAAACATTGTACTAAGTATGGTAATGTGCAAAAACATGCTAAAAAGGACATTGTAGTTGAAACATAGTTTTCATGCTATTTTAGTAAAACCTTCATGAATCAAGTTAACAAAGCATCATTTCATAAACAACTAAAACTTCCTTAACCTCAACATTTAGTCACATTCATCAAGTAATCCATTTTTATCATTTAGACCTTCCTATCAAAATTTATCTTAAGACTCACCTAGGTAAGACATAAAGAGACCGCCCATACAACATCTTCATTACGCACCTAAGGATCCTTAAGACTACCAAAGATAAGCATGCTCCATTTCATTTTAACATGTCAACACTCATTACTAAAAACACTAGAGGAAACATACATGTCTTTAGTAGCTTCACATAAAGACCATCCTTCAAGACAACTCCCAAGTTACACTTAGTGCAATGTGAAAGTAGCATCCCATACTACTACTCCCACCTTAGTGATCCTTGAGAATCACCATAGACTAGGAACATCATATTCATCATTTACAAAGCTTTCATCACTTTAGACATAAGACAAACATGCTTCATTAACATTAGACATAAAGTCAACTTACCTCATTAACATTATATAGTAAACAATTCGTACATTTTCATATAAGGACATACCAAAACTTCCTTCAAATGTCTACTTGTGCGAAGGATAAATAGCCTCTCATTCAACCACCTACCCTAAGTAGTAAACCATTGAAAAGAGTTAGTTCATTACATTCGTTTGTGGAGGCTAGCTTTAACCGACATAGACCATGAAAACTAGACATGGAATCCCGGCATTAACCCCTACCGAATGATGGATACCCACTTGCCTTAAGTAGGGTCATTATCTTAGACTTTACTTGGATCTCCAATAGATAAACATATGCAGGCACATAGTTAAGGGATAAGGAGATTCCTTCTAAGTAGTACATCTCAACACACGAAGAGTACTCATAACTCTCGGTGGTAAGCATAACTCCCCCACTGAGTCTTACACATTCATTAACTAAACGTTAAGAAATTGTTATTAAGTACTACATCTTAACTCATGAAGATCACTCATCTCTAGATATTACTTTTTTATACTACATCTCAACTCACGAAGTGTATCCAACCTCTAACCATTCTTTGGAAAGCTCTTGGGAATACTGAGGTTGCTACTAAACACTGCTTCTCAACTCACGGAAAGTGTCTACCCCAAACTCCCCCTTTTTTCATTCACTAGAGTTCTTAGAAATAGTAGGGTTGGTACTACACACTTCATCTCTACTCACGAATAGTGTCTACCTTAGAATCCCCCATTTTCATTCATAAACATCATTCATTCATTCACAGTGTGTGCATATGAGTATATGTGACAACATTCATCACATAACCATCATATTCATAACACTGAATTTTAAGCATTATTATACTACATAAATCATAATTCACACACTATCATGCTTCACATTCACGTTGTACTTCATTTAGACATAGCATCTTCAAGACACATATTCTCAACTTCATAAGACATCTATCTCATCCATATACATCATAACATCGCTTTACATCATATTCAATGCCTTCAAATCCATAATCACAATTCACATATATAATCATATACGTCAAGTAAACACCACCACGATAAGTGGACCATACCACTCAAGATCAATTCAATAAGAACTAAACAACATAGATCAACTTACCCTTCATCCAAGACTTGATCAACTTTTCTCAATTCTCAAATAAATCATCATTATAAGGCGTAAATGGAAGTAGATAATCACAATACAACATAATAAAAACAAAACTCTAACGTTGTCTAATCATATACATTAAATCCACTTCATCAGACCAATTTTAAAAATTGGCATGTTCATGGGGTCATTGAGTTTTTGATCATAAAACCATCACTTTATATAGAAAACATCATAATCCATCCATTAAAATCTTTCATGCAAAGACCCATGCTTAGAATTCAAAATATAAGAATTTAAGAATTTGAAACCTTTTTGAAAAGCCTTTGCATTGGCTCCTTGAATGAGAGAAGAATAAAGGATGAACTAGCATACCTTAAAAGAAGAAAACCCAATGGATTTCATGAATAAACCACTCAAAAGCTTCACACCTAGCTCTTCATTGAGTTCAAGCTCCGATGGTGTGTTAAGAGAGGGGTTATGATTTTGAAAAGTGAAGTCTAACTTAGGTCTTAGGGGTATTAACTAACTTAAAATAACTAAAAACCCCTAAAACAACCTATTAGTAGTTAATTAGGACATTCCATGAATTTCCCAATTCAACCCTAAGCTTGTAGAAAATATTGGCAGTGTTGCAGGCTCCAAACGACAGACTCAAGCTACTGTGCATCGTTTGAACGACGTCCCATCCTGATGGGCGTCGTTTGGAAATTCTAATTCTGGGGGATAAGCTCCCACAACTAAGTGTTTAGCTATTCCGCCAAACGACGGGGTGTGGATTGACATAAGTAGCATCGATAAGGAGTCGTTGTTTGACAATCTTTGGTTGTTTTCTTGCTAGGGTTTGGGTCCTTCTCAAGGACCCTTGGGGTGGTCCTTCGGGAGTCGTACCCGGATGTTTCTATGATAAACATGCTCATCTAAGTCTTAGGACCCTCCCCTATCATTTTGGATACCAACAACACATAAAACATGCAAAGGCACACTAGCACATACAAGACTAGCTTTCAAACGTCTTGGACGTTCAACATACAACTCTTTAGAAATTACCCCTTAAGACATTATTCATCATTTTAACACATCATTAACTATTTAGTAACTCTTTAAACACATGACAGGCTCTAGTTAGTCCATTTCATTTTGAGGGTCGTTATCGAGATATACTAGTTTGCAAATTAGGAACTTTACCAAATTTTGGTGTGTTCCAAATATGTTTTCAGATTCATGTATCTTGAGATAAATGAGATCAAAATTAGGTATAATTTGTTCTAGATATATTGTATCCAACTGGATACACATTTATATGAGATACATAGAAAAATTTTGCTTGGTCCCTCCTGTTTCACTCGCAACTCTCGTATCTCGCTTGCATATCCGCATCTCAGATACATGTGATCAGACAAGATACATTTATATAATGTATATCTTCGCATATTTATATCTAACTTGAAATATTCTATGAAATTGTGTAGCGAGATTAAAATGTAGTTATTTCAAATCATAGAAAGAATTAGTAAATAAAATAGTAATGTTTTTATAATTAAGTAGTTTCTCCTATATTCAACCCATATCTACTAATCCAATCTATACTTTCAAATAATTATTTATTATACCACCTTTTTATTTATAATGTACCAAATTTAGAGTTAAATGTATTGAGATGCATTACTCATTAAAATAGCCTAAAAAAGAGCAATAATGACTTAATTCTCCCTAAATACTCCTTCAATATAGGAAAAACTACCTAAGAAAACAATTTTTCAACCATATTTACTAGTTCTTTCTATAGTTTGAAATACTAATATTTACATGATTAATTAATAATTTCATCCCATATTTCAAAGTAACATATATCAGGCAACAATTTTTTTCCATATATCCAGATACATGTGAATTACACTATATCTTCACATGTCTCATAGGATACAAGATATAATGGAGTGTGATGATCGAGTTGTGAGAAAAGCAAGGGAGATGATCAAGGTTTGCCTATATATCCTATATACATGCAATCCATAGTTGAATATAATCTATATCAAATTACCGCTTATTTTACCTCATGTATCGTGATGTACATGCATCTGAACATATTTGGACATATCAATGTCTGATAATTCATAATATTGTAAACGAGTATGCATCTAAGCAACTAATTAAATCCTAGACTAGTGAAGTTTCTATAAGTTACCCTTTATTCTAAATCGCTCGACTCTCTTTCCTACTATCATTGTTGACCTTCAGAAGCTTAGCCTCCGATCAAAACCAGTTACCTACATAGGCTGTTAAGATTTTGCCACTTGTTGGGCCATTAAAGAGTAGGGTAAGATTTGTCAAGAAACATGTGAATATCAGAGTTGAAAGCATAAAAAAATTCTAGCAAATATGATCTCTTGCATAGAGTAGCATGCGGGTGGCAGAATAACCCAAGCTACATCCACCAAAATTGCAGTCCATCAATGTTATGACTAGTAGAATGTTCCCGAAATTTTGTAATAGCATCTAGCACTGGACAAATAAGTATCTAACGGGTACTAAAATAAGTACAAAAAATGTGTATGTACTTATATAATATTAAAAATTTTACTTTATCAAACTAATTTGACTATCTCTCTTGATGATCTTGGACACCGTATTGAACATTTTCTGATGAAAGAGAATCAAAGAACTCTGACCATTTTTCTTAGATTAATTTACTACAACAGAACTTTCTTTTCATATGATGAACTTTTGCTTGGCGTAAAATAAAATTTTGAAGAATATATCTATAATCTTTATCAAAGTGATTATAAATTGTCAAACACTTTTTCTAAATTATTATCAACCATACGTTGATTAACCAAATTCCAACGAAAGAAAACATTAAAATGAAGAATATAAAAAAATAGGAGAAAATAAAAATGAGTAGTTAACAACTTTATAGAGGATTGTTATTTATAGATGGATTAAATAATGGAAAATTTTGTAAAAGGAAGTTGAGGAGAATTTTTCTGTATCATCTCTTTTGATTGTTAACCACATGATGATGAACCAAAAGAATACATTTAAAAGGAAGAATATATATTGATTAAAAAATAAAATAATGTGAAAATAAAAATTAGTAGCTAACAACTTTATGGAAGATTGTTATTTATAGATGTATTAAATCATGAAAATTTTTGTAAAAGGAGGTTGGTCAATCGACATGGTATTTAGGTAGAGAATCCAAATAGATAGAATTTTTTAGTAACTCATGAAAATTAAGAAAAAGATTAAAAAAAAAAAGGAAAAAAAGATAAATATAAATGGAGGCCAAAGAGAGGTGTCATATCACTTTGTCTACATTTAGATTTATTTTATATATAGATAGATTGAAATTATACTATTTATGGTAATTTACTCAATCGACAATTTCTTGTTACCCTTTGGTACTATATAACAATGTGGGGAATTGAATCCTACCAATAAGATGAGAGTTTAGGTAGTCAACCAACTTAACTACTAAGATTCTCCTATTTGTTGCAACAGTTACATTTCAATACTAGTACTTTTACCTAAAGGTGATGAGTCCTCATGTATCGAGGACAGAGATTATTCTATTGTTATCATGTATTTTCTTTTCATATTTTGTATGTAATTTATGGTTTACGTCTCAATCACTCCCTTATGATGTAATATATGGCTTTGAGACTTATGTTAGACTTCTGCTACATTTTGTAAAACTCTTTTATTTGAAATACTACCTTTAAAACTCTTTGTTCTTTTATCTTGGATGAAGTATGCTCAATGAGTTTTGCAGGACCTTGCGAGGTCTTGTATGTCATGTCACGTCTAGGGTGTATTTGGGGTCGTGACCTACTTTTGGCCCGAATTCTTTTCTATCATCCCTAGCTAAGAAAGAGAGGGTTGATTAATTCTTCACGCTTCTTTAGTTTTAAACAAAGTAGAATAATTGTTTCTTAAAATTTAAAATGTTTTAAATCTATTTTCTAGGAAATTTTACTATTTATCGGGTAAATGTATATCAAAAATGTTTTGAATAATTCTCTATTGTTATAAAAATATTGAATCTATTCTCCTCCTCCTCGTTCCTCCCTTCCTCTTCTTCCACTTCCACTTCCTCTTTCTCTTCCTATTCCTATTCCTCTTCATCATTCTCCTCCTTCTCATCTTCTTCTTTTTCCTCTTGTTCTATTTCTTCCCCTTCCCCTCCCCCTCCTCCTTCTTCATCGTCCACTTCTTCTTTTTCGTCGTCTTTTTCTTCTTCTCCTTAATCTTCTTCTGCTTATTCTCCTTTTCCTTATTCTCCTTCGGTTATTCAACATAACAAGTCTTTACTTCAATGTAATTATTAATTGTTAAAAGGTTACTAAGTTTGATAAATAATTAGATATAATTTATCTCATTTTCAATTTTATCGATTTTGAATTATTTCAAGCAAATGTATTTTGCTAAAGTACAAATGACTTGTTTCTTCAAACCCACTTTCAGCCCAAATATTATCCAATCAGACACTATCGTTCATAAAACGCGGGCCCAAACCCCTCAAATAAATACCTCTATTCTTTTTCTTTTCTTTATTATTTCTTTCTTCCCCAAATGAACTGGAAACCCTAGAAGCCCCTATCCCTGCAAAATGCAAACCCTCCAAAACTTCACCGGATTTTGAGCTCAATCCATCTTGTTTTCTACCTCAAAAACGTCACCATGTCCCTAAAATTATTCTAGGGGAATATAGCCCCACCCATGTCACCTTTTGTTAAAGATAGTTTTTCTCCTTTTTTTCCAAATTTATCTCTTCAAAGATCAACAATTAAAATTTTGGATCCCCAATTTTGTTGAGATTATCCCCCCTTCTTTGCTTTTCAAATATTGTTTAGGCGTCAATTTTTTGGTTATAAATGAAGCCTAAATTGTATGTACTTAAGGGGACGTGTAGTGAAAAAAATTCCCCTGTGTTAAAGCTCTTCAATTGTAAAATATCTATGTTGCACAAGTTTGTTCAAAGCAAACAATCATTTTTCAATCATTGCCATCAGATGCAGAAGATAATTCAAGGTTACTTCTCAATCATTTTCTTTTATTTTTTCAATTCCAAATTTGTACAATACTTAACTTATCATCTCAATTCATTGCTCCTTAAAAAGTTATATTTCACCAAGATCCTTTACTTTTTTTTTTACGTGATCTGCTATTTTTTAGTATATTACATGTCATGTAGTAAGTTATCTTCTAAGTTTATAAATTAAAAAGGAATTGGTTAAGACTAATGGTTAGTTTCTTTTTGCTCCGAGTTTGAGATACCTTTCGAGTTGGAATAAAAATGTCTTTTGCATTTTTAAAACAAAAAAATGATACAAATAGTATTTTTTTCAAACATATTATTTACGTCAATATTCTACTTATCTTTTGGTTATTTAGTTTGGCGCATGCTTATAATTGGTTGGAATTTTAATTGAATGACTTGTATTAACTAAAAATCTACTAACTATTTCGCTTTATTTTACTTTCTTAACTATATGAGAAACTCAACTTAAATCAAGTCGTCACGCTTCAATGTTTCCTTTTAGTGTAAATTTAAGTACTATTTCACTTTGCATCATTCATGGAGGTACCAACTCCTTTAAATTTCATGATTTATATGGAGATGAGTTAAAATTATTTTGTCACTATTGATCCTACCATTGGAAAAATATTTAAAAATAAAAAAAATGAGTATGATATTTTGAGTAATTTTGTTACTAAAAATAGATTTAAAGCCAAATGACATGCATTTGTATTGTTTGAGTTTTTTTTTTGGAGCCTATTTTAGTTTAAAAAAAACACTAACTTTTATTTATATATTAGTAGTGAAGGCCAACTTGCATTTAACAATAATTTTTAGTATTTTATTTGAAGTATAACTAGGACTCTTGTAATCAATTTATGACTTGTATTCTCTAGTGTAATCAACTCCTACAAGTAGGAGCTTGTACTCGATAGAGTAATAATTATGTAGTGTATTTGTTGATTTTATTGTATAGTTATCATCTGGAAGTTATGGAGGCTGCATTAAGGTAGAGGACCATGATTTCATGGAGACTAGTTCTTTGAAGAACCATATATCAATAATGATTCTTAGAAGCTTTGATTACCTTCTTCAAAAGCTTTTTCCCTATAGCGCTATTCTTGGTTCCAACAGTTGTTCTGGTGACTCAGGTTTGTAGATTTTATTCCTTTTTATTTAATTCAATGGATAATAACATCTAAGAATGCTCCGTCATTAATCTATGTGAACATTTAAGTCCTAAATTGATGTGAAATAGGAGAGCTACTTCCTTTTATATGGTTCACATTTATTCAAGTGATAGTTTTTTTAACTTCGTAAGAAAATATTGACACTACTCAGAAAACTCGAAATTACTTTGCATTATGAAAAAATTTTCATCAAAGAAAAAGTAATATTTCATTTCATTAATTTTACTTTAACTACTTACTTTCTTATGATTGATGAAAACATAATTGTTTTTCCTATTTAAGGAGTATCATTTGTGAACTAAATATATAGAAGAGAAACAAAAATCTCTCTTTCATTTAATCTCTTTCACCTATTCATGTATTGTCTGAAATATTTTTCTTCCTATTGTGAATATTTAGACAACTGTTTTTGTGCAACTCCAAACTTCCAATCACGAGTACACGTGTTTGGAAGTTTTGTAGAAGCTTGGAGAGTGACTCGACTTAACTATTAACATCAAAGTCAGGCCAAAATTACATTCATGGCAGTGACTTGTCATTACGTAGTGTTTGTCATAATTCACTTACTATTTTAATACTTGTCCAATATCAATATTGTATTATTTCCCTAATAATTTGAAAGCAATTTTCCGAATACAATATTTATAAATGGCTATTTGGTTGAATAATTTTTTTTTTATCTTTCAAAGCTTGAGTATTTGGATGAAAATAATTTTAAACGTTGGTCACATAAAATCTTAGTTTATTTGAAGATTTAGAAGTTGATTATATTTTGTTTAACAAACCATGTACTGACGATTTTTAACCAATAAATTATCATTTATTTGATTTATTTGTTAATCAAATATTTGCTTAGAAAATATATGTTAGTTCGAGAAAAAATATAGTGTTGATGATGCATGAAAGAAAAAATATGGTGGTCAATGGATTAAGTTTAAAATGGTGACAATAAGATAATCATGGAACAAATTTATGAATATGAGAACTTGACTGCGGATGTTCTCAACAAGGGTATGAAGATGTTTGAGAGTTTTTAGGCTAATGTGTTGTGCTTGAAAAATGTCCACAAACTTGGAGTAATTATAGATATTAACTGAAATATAAGAAAATAAAATTATCTCCCTAAGAACTTATTGGTAACATGAGAACTGAAGAGGCAAGCTGTCTAAAAAATAAGATGAAAGGTTTTTACTTAATTCTTCCACAGATTCTTATTGAATTTTCTGGTAATGCTATGAATGACATGTTCAAAGGCAAACTAAAGAATTTCATAAGAAAGGGACACATAAAGAAAAAGAATTACTTTAAAAAGTCGAAGATTCAAATCCAAAAATCTAAGGATCCTTTCTTTGTCTACGGAAAACTTAGTCATAATGCTAGCCACTGATAAGTAAGACAAGGACAGAACTTACGCTAAGAAAGACAAGCTGATGGTCAAGCTCATTTTGGTGAGGCTAATGAAGTAATTATTGTTGTAGTTGTTCTAGTGGCTAACAATATTAATTGGTGTTGGACACACACCCTTCAATACATTTTTGTGCCAACAAAGAGTTATTCCATGACTTTGAGGAGTCAACTAATGACAATTGTGTTTACATGGGTTCTCTACTACAGGAATAAAGGATAAAGGAAATTTTTTACATAATATCACTTCAGAAAAAACCTTAGCCTTGAATAATGTTTTGTATGTACTTTACCTGTAGACACATAGTTTTTGGAGTACTTCTTAATAGAGTAGGCCTTTAACTTTATTTAAAGGTGATAGAATAATTATTTCTCAGGGAGGAGACTTTATTGGGAAGGGATATCTTAGTGGAGAATCATTTGTGTTGAACAATGTTCAATAGATTATCAATAATGCTAGTATTTCAAATTCTGCTTATATTGTTATGTCAATTAATTTGTGTTATGGTAGAGTATGTCATGTTAGTATTGCTTCTGTCAAAAGACTTAGAAGAATATAATTAATTTCTATGATAAAAATTGATGATTATTCAAAAATCTTGTATATGTAAAAGCAAAACATGTAAGGAAACCTTTGAAATCTATTATTAGTACAAAAATTCAATTGTTTAAACTAATATATTCAAATTCAACAAACTTCAAGAATATTGTTTGAAAAAGTGGAAAAAAGTATTAATTTTCAAGATACTCTATGGTGTATAGTCTAATATGTACAGATGAGGTTGAAAGTATGTTCTTCAAATACGAAGTAGAAAATAAATTAGACATGAAAATCAAGAGATTTTTTGATGTGGTAGGGACATTAAATATAATACGAAAACTCTGGAGTATATTTGTGAGAAAAATGATATTATACATGAGCTTAGTGCTCGTTATATTCCAACAAAATGGTGTAGCTAAACAAATATATAAAACCCTTGACGAAATGATAAATTCTATGCTTTTAAGCTCGAGTCTATCAAACAACATGTAGGGGGAAGCTTTCTTATTTGAATTTTATATTCTTAATGGTCCCTCATAAAACGTTAGACCAGACCTGATATATGTTTTAGAAAGGTTTTTCTCCTAATTTGAAATTTCTGAAAGATTTGAGGTCTTTGGCTAAGGTAAGACATCCTGATTTTAAATGAGTAAATGTAGGTTGTAAGACTTTTGACACTGTCTTTATTGGTTATGTTAAAAGAGTGCTGCATATAGATTTGTTTTTTTAAAATAGTTTTTCTGTTTGTGAATCATGAATTGCTTAATTTTTAGCAAATTTCCTTTGAAAAATAATGTGTTTAGTGATATGTAAAATGATGCTTCTACATTTATGTTTGTTGATCCTAATGTTGTTTCTTCTTATGAAGTTATTTCTAAGAAGCATTAAATGAACTTACAAGGAGTAAAAGATGTAGAATTGACAACAACTTTGTCATGATTTTATCACTGTAATTTTGACTGAAAATTATGGTATAAGATTTAGTGTCTGTCTGGGTAATACAACCTAAATCTTATGATGAGGCAATGAGATCACCATATGTGATATTTTGAAAAGAAGATATTAATAATGAATTAAACTCGATAGTATGAGATCAATATACGTGATATTTTGAAAAGAAGGTGTTAAAAATAAATTAAACTTTTTAGTTTCGAATCACACTTCAGACTTGTCTGATTTGGCTAAAGGTTGTAAATTCATATGTAGCAAGTGGACATAAAAGAAGAAATTGAGACCCGAAGCTACAATTGATAAATATAAGGCTAGAATTTTGATGAGGAGTTTTATCGAAAAGAAATATGTTGATTATTTTGATATTTATTCTCTTCTGAAAAAAATAATGACCGTTAGGAGTCCTATTGCTTTTTCCACTTTTCATGATTTAGTGATAAAATGGATGTCAAAACAATATTTTTAAATGGTTACCTATATGAATAGTTATATTTAACTCAACTCAAAGGTTCTGTTGTTCCAGGAGAAGATAATTAAATATTAAATTTGAGTAAGTCCTTGTATGGAGTACTCTAGACACCTAAGCAGCGGTATGAAAAGTCTAATATCACATTAGTGGATAGTGATTTTCTTGTCAATTAATCTTATACCTATGATTATTCCAAAATGAAAGGTTCAAATTGCGTGATTATATGTATATGACTTGTTAATTTTTGTCCAAAAATGAATGTTATTTATTAAACTAAGAACTTTTTGTCTACTAAGTTTGAAATGGAAAATCGTTATGAAGTAGATGTAATTTTAGGAATCAAAATTAAAAGAAATATTGACGATTTCTCTTTGTGTCAGTCTAATTACATTAAAATCAAGTTTAAACAAATCAATTATTTTGATGTAGTTGAGGGAGATCTCCTCATGATCATAGCATTCACTTGTAATAGTGTACATATTCTAGTGTTTCTGAAATGAAATATGCTAAAATAATTGGGTCTGTAATGCTTATGGTGATCTTTGCTTGTCCTGATATAATTTTGTGTTGTTAGTATATCAAGTAGATATACTTATAATCGTAGTTGTAAACATTAGGCGAAGGAATGCATAAAATAAATTGGTAATTTTCATGTCAAATTAATGAAGTTCATGCAAAAAATTCATGAATGAGGTAATTTACCTCACAAATATACTAGAATTTCTTCTAGTGTTGTTATTCCCTGAAATTTATGGCCACACAAGTCCGTTTCGACTAAAATTCTAGGTTGTAATACGGAACTGGGGCACTAATATCTCTAGGATACTCTTTAGTTCATGTGCGTAAGCTATGTCTTTAAAAATTAAATGTATCCTTTTCAATACAACTTTCATGATTCATCTCTCTTTTGTATACTATCAAAGACATCCCGGCCTATTCGGGCGTCATCAACCCGCACTTGATTATAAACAAATCATATGTTATTTTGTTTCTAATTAACATTTCAACTGCTTTTTGATACAATCAATATATTTTTTAGATAAGAAATAAGTATATGCATATTTATTCACCTTTTGGATCAAATAGTAATCGCAAGGACGAAATTCCTCCCCTTTAAGTTCCCAAACATTAGTGGTACACGGTGTGACAATTGCATCAATAAGATTGTAGCGAATGAAATTACATGACATGAAATTGGTGATGCATTTGTGAACACTAGCTCTACTATTTTTATGGCATATATGTTGCTAGAGAGACCATGTGTGCTGACATATCACCAATTTCCTATTATACACTTTCATCAGCTATAATCTTATGATGTAATTCAACTGCTTATGTTTGGGAGCTTCAAGAGCATGAAGTTTCTCCTTAGGGTTATTGGTTGACCCAAAAGGTGAACAAAATTTCATGTCCTTTATCATCATAAGAACATATCAACTACATCACAAAGTAAGCAAAAAGTTAATCAATATAAAACTAAGGGGAAACCCATCGGTGAGTTCGTAAATTTGGCTCAAAATTTCACTTAGACACTTTAATTAAACTTTGTTCATTTTAAAAACCTTAGGTAGGGCTGCACATTGTCATTTAGACACTTTTTGCTGATTCAACAAAGTAATTGTGTAACACGTATTTTATGCGCGTTTGAGAAGCCTTTTTGGTGAATTTTTTTCTCTTTCTTCTTCTTCCTCTCTTTTTCTCTCTGCAATCTTTCACCACTCTCCATTGATTATTTTTTTACTCCTTCCCGCTCGCTCATTTTCTCTGCAACCATAGACCAACCCTCATCACCAACCAAATTTTGAGAAAATATATTATTTTAGTTGGGCATGTATACTACTTAGTTTTTTGGTTATTCCCAGAAAATCTAATTTAATTTTTTATCCATCATTCAATAGTAATATAAAATACACAAAAAAAATATTTTTTCCACTTCTTTTGCACTATATCCACTAAAGGAGACATAAATAGTGAAATTGTTTAATTGATAATTATCGGATCCTCTCCGAATACAATGGAAATAAATATTTCAAAAAAGTTAGTTCTTTTATTTGTATCTTCTACTACATTATAATGAGTATTCGTAAAAGAAAAAAATACATAAGAGAAAAGAAAAAAAAAGATGGAGGAAATGGGTTGGGATAGAAGAGATTAAATATAGAAAATGGATGAGAAGAAATTAATTTTTTTATAAAAAAATTGCAGTGAAATTACTGAGAAGAAAAAAACAATAATTTCAAGGCTGAAAATAAGAAGAATGAAATTACTGAGATTAGTGAAAGATTATGCGTTCTTGCTGGAGTTAAAAAAGAAGAAGATGAAGAAATGGAGTCTAGGGCATGGGATTACAGACCCAGAGAAAAAAAGGAATTAAAAGTGATTCTTTTTTCTTTTAAGAAAAAAGTCTACTTGTCACTTAAAGATTTGTCTATTTTTCCAGCAAAAGCATTAGTCAACACACTCTTTAGTTGGATCTGGGAATATAAATAAAGCGTCGAAATGATACAGTAAATGACCATTACAGGTGTTCAAAATGAACATAGAATAATTAAAGTGTATATGTGATATTTCATGCCAACTTTAACGGGATACCGATGGGTTCACCCTAAAAATAATATTCGGGTTGGGTATAATCATGTGTGAGTTGTTGAAACCGGAATAAGCCAGGATTCTTTGATACTATACCCAAAAGAGATAAACTAAGACTGGTTGCACCATACATGATACCTTTATTTTTTAAATACATAACGTGTGCACACAATGACTAAAGATAATTTAAGAGAGATCAATGTCCCAATTTCGCATTTCAGCCTAGAATTATTAGCTAGATTATATCTATATGCCCATAAATCTCAGGGATTGACAATATCAAAGGAAATTGCAATACATTTCTGTGGTAAAGTTTCCTTCTTCATCAAGTCTTTGGATGACAACAATGAACTTTCCGTGAACATCCACCTCAATCTTGAGCATTACCTTTGCCTACTAGTTTTAGTAACAACTTTTGCCGCTGGTTCACACATGAAAACCAGAGGCCCGCAAAGCACATTGGTAGGGTTCAAATCCCACCCGCCCCATTATTTTTTTTTCTTTTCTTTTTGAAGCAAATTTTACACCCTTTTTTTTTCTTTTTTATTTTTTTTTCCTTTTTCTATCTAATTAAGGGATTCTTTTTAACCATTTTTTTTCTTACACTTTTTCCTTCTTTTCTTTGTGCAGCAAATTTTGCACCTTTTTTTCTTTTCTTTTTTATTTTTTTTCCTTTTTCTATCTAATTAAGGGCTGTTTTTTCTTTTTGTTTTCTTACACTTTTTCCTTTTCCTTATTAAGGGTTTTTTTTTATTGAAGAGTTTCAGTTAGTGTAGTTTATACTATATGATTGCTATAAGGTTTATGTTAATGGAAGTGAGTACCCACAATCTTTAAATCCTAGATCCGCCACTGTTTATGTTCCCAAAGATTAGTGGTGCACGGTGTGACAATTGCATCAATCAGATTGTAGCTAATGAAATTACATGACATGAAATTGGTGATGTATTTGTGAACACTAGCTCTACTATTTTATGGCACATATGTTTCTAGAGAGTCCATGTGTGCAGCCATATCACCAATTTCCTTTTATACACTTTCATCAGCTACAATCTTACCAATGCAATTCAACTGCTTATGTTTAGGAACTTCAAGAGCAGGAAGTTTCTCCTTAGGGTTATTGGTTGACCCAAAAGGTGAACAAATTTTCTTGTACTTTACAATCTCAAGAACATATTAACTACATCACAAAGTATGTAAAATGTTAATCAATATAAAAATAAGGGGAAATCCATCGGCGACCTCTTAAATTTGGCACAAAATTTCACTTAGACACTTTAATTAAATTTTGTTCATTTTAAATACCTTATGTAGGGGTGCACATTGTCATTTAGATGTTTTTTGCTGACTCAACATAGTAATTGTGCAACACGTATTTTATGCGCGTTTAAGAAGCTTTTTTGGTGAATTAGTTTTTTTCTCTTTCTTCTTCTTCCTCACTATTTCTCTATGCAATCTTTCACCACTCTCCATTGATAATTTTTTTTACTCCTTCCCGGTCGCTCTTTTTCTTTGCCACCATAGACCACCCCTCATCACCACCCAATTTTGAGAAATATATAGTTTTTGCTGGGCATTTATACTACTTAGATTTTTCTTGTTACCTGAATATCTAATTTATTTTTTATCCATCATTCAATTATAATTTATAGTACACAAAAAATATATTTTTTTTCACTTCTTTTGCACTAAATCCATTAGAGGAGAAATAAGTAATGAAATTATTTAATTGATAATTATCGGATCATCTTTGACTACAATGAAAATAAATATTTCAAAAATGTGAGTTCTTATATTTGTATCTCCTACTACATATATAATGAGTTTTTGTAAAAGAAATAAAAAACATAATAGAATAGAAATAAGAGATGGAGGAAATGGATTGCGATAAGGAGTGATTAAATATAGAAAATGGATGAGAAGAAATAATTTTTTTTTTAAAAAATTGCAGTAAAATTACTGAAAAGAAAAAGATAATAATTTCAAGGCACAAAATAAGAAGAATGAAATTACAGAGATTGTTTAGAGATTATGACGTACTTGGTGGAGTTTAGGAAGAAGAAGATGAAGAAATGGGGTCTAGGGCATGGGATTGCAGATCTGGAGAAAAATAGGAATTAAAAGTGATTTTTTTTACTTTAAGAAAAAAGTCCACACTTCACTTAAATATATGTGTATTTTTACAGAAAAAAGCACTAGTCAACACGCGCTTTAGTTGGATCTGGGAATATAAATAGTGTCAAAATGACACAGTAAATGACTACTACAGGTGTTCAAAATGAACAAAGCATAATTAAAGTGTTTATGTGAAATTTAATGCCAACTTTAAGGGGACACCGATGGGTTCACTCTAAAAATAATATTCAGGTTGGGTGTAATCATGTGTGAGGTGTTGAAGCTAGAATAAGCCATGTTTCTTTGATACTATACCCAAAAGAGATAAACTAAGACAGCTGGCACCATACATGATACCTTCATTTTTAAAATACATAACGTGTGCACAAAATGACTAAAGATAATTCAAGAGAGATCATTTTCCCAATTCCGCATTTCAACATAGAATTATTAGCTAGATGAGATCAATATGCCCATAAGTTTCAGGGATTAACAATATCAAAGGAAATAGCAATACATTTCTGTTCTAAAGTTTCCTTCTTCACCAAGTCTTTGGATGACAACAATGAACTTTCCATGAACATCCACCTCAATTTTGAGCATTACCTTTGACTATCAGTTTTATTAACAACTTGCTCTGGATTTTGTTTTCATTCGTGCTTTTTCTACCTCACTTCCTCCTAAGTCTATTTAGGAGGTTCAACCATTCACTAGAAAGTAGACTTACAAATAAGAAAAAATCCACCTTAGTTTCGTTCTTCTACACAAGAAGTATTAAAAAAATGACTGAAATACTTATCATATTCCACAAATAGTAACTAGGATCTTCAGTATCAATCTTGAACTCTCTTTATGATTGGAAAAAGATAGGGAAAAGATTTTGTCATAATAAGATGCTAGCTTAAATGCAGAACATGTATTATAAGCATTGTCTAATAATCCCATTCTCTACATCTGTGCTAGCATCTTGTTGTGTAAAAACCGTGTCCCAATCTTTTGTGCAACCACAACAACAGTTAGGAATTGACACTAAAGATCCCAATTACTACTTTCGGTATGTGATTAGCATTCAGTCGTTTTTTCAAATGGATACTGTGATATTGGTTGTGTATAAGAATAAATTGAGATTAATTTGGTTATTTTTGTAAAAAAAATTACTAGTGAACCATTGAACCTCCGAAGCAAACATAAGAGGAATAGAGGTAGAAAAAACACAAATTAACAAAGAGAGAAGATAAAATTTCATCCCTTGGAGACTTAGTTTTCTAGCCTTAAGGTATAAAAATATCAAACCTCAGGCACTTCTATACTACGTTTCAACTCTGAGGCTAGACCACTAAGAAATTAAAACTTTACTATTTTGAGTTCTATAATCCCCTTAGGCATAACAAGCACAAAACTAGTCTATGCCTAAAATAATATAAAATCCATCATATCTATTCAACTAAGTCAGTTGGGGGTTCTTTATAATAAATAGAGATGGCATAATTTTGTAGTCTCTCTTTGTTCATTTCTGTTTTTTGTACCTCTCTTCCTCCTTAATTTGCTTAGGAGGTTCAATGATTCATAAATTTTTTTTACAAAAATGACAAAATGAATCTCAAGCCATCTTAGACACATCTTAATATCTTAAGAATATGACCCTTTACATTGAAAGAAACATACTATGTCTTAAACAATGTATTAAAAGAAAGAAACTAAAAGAAACATAGTTCATGTCCTCAATATATGAGGAAATACAAATCTTGAGAGAATCAACTTCCCAAGCTTGACCTTCTAAGAACATTCACTTGTCTTCCACGTATACTTATAGAAATATAGAAGAATATAGAGTTAGTACAAACATTGTACTAAGTATGGTAATATGCAAAAACATGCTAAAAGGACATTGTAGTTGAAACATACTTTCTTGCTATTTTAGTAAAACCTTCATGAATCAAGTTTACAAATCATCATTTCATATACAAGTAAAACTTCCTTAACCTCAACATTTATTCACTTTCATCAAGTAATCCATTTTTATCATTTAGACCTTCCTATCCAAAGTTATCCTAAGACTCACCTAGGTAAGACATGAAGAGACCGCCCATTCAACCTCTTCATTACACACCTAAGGATCCTTAAGACTACCAAAGATAAGCATGCTCCATTTCAATTTAATATGTCAACACTCATTAATAAAAATACTAGAGTAAACATACATGTCTTTACGAACTTCACATAAAGACCATCTTCCAAGACAACCCCCAAGTTATACTTAGTACAATGTGAAAGTTGCATCCCATACTACTACTCCCACCTTAATACTCCTTGAGAATCACCATAGACTAGGCACATCACATTCATCATTTACATAGCTTTCATCACTTTAGACATAAGACCAACATGCTTCATTAACATTAGACATAATGTCAACTTGCCTCATTAACATTATATAGGAAACCATTCATATATTTTCATATAAGGACACACAAAAACTTCCTCAAAATGTTTTCTTGTGCGAAGGATAAACATCATCCCATTCCACCACCTACCCTTAGTAGTACACCCTTAGGAAGACTTATTTCATTACATTCATTTGTGGGGGCTAGCTTTAGTCGACATAGACCATGAGAGCTAGACATGGAATCCCGGTATATCCCCTACCGGATGAGGGATCCCAACTTGCCTAAAGTAGGGTCATTCTCTTAGCCTTTACTTGGATCTCTTATAGATAAACATATGCGGGCGCATAGTTAAGGGATAAGGAGATTTCTTCGAAGTACTACATCTTAACTCACGAAGAGTACTCATCTCCAGAGGTACATTGGATACGACATCTCTGCTCACAAACAGTGTCCACCCCTTCTTTGAATCCTCACGGTGGTAAGCATAACTCCCCCACTGAGTCTTACACATTCATTAACTACAGGTTAAGAAATTGTTATTAAGTACTACATCTTAACTCATGAAGATCACTCATCTCTAGATATTAATTTTTTATACTACATCTCAACTCACGAAGAGTATCCAACCTCCAACCATTCTTTGGAAAGCTCTAGGGAATACTGAGGTTGCTACTAAGCACTGCATCTCAACTCACGAAAAGTGTCTACCCCAAACTCCCCCTTTTTTCATTCACTAGAATTCATAGGAATAGTAGGGTTGGTACTAGACACTTCATCTCTACTCACGAATAGTGTCCACCTTAGAATCCCCCATTTTCATTCATTCATTCAAAGTGTGTGCATGTGAGTATATGTGACAACATTCTTCACATAAAAACCATATTCATAACACTGAATTTTAAGCATTATCGTACTATATAAATCATAATTCACACACTATCATGCTTCACATTCACATTGTACTTCATTTAGGCATAGAATCTTCAAGACACATATTCTCAACTTCATAAGACATCTCATCCATATACATCATAACATCACTTTACTTTATATTCAATGCCTTCAAAGCCATAATCACAATTCACATATATAATCATATACATCAAGTAAACACCGCCACATAAGTGGACCATACCACTCAAGATCAATTCAATAAGTACGAAAAAACATAGATCAACTTACCTTTCATCCAAGACTTGATCACATTTTCTTAATTCTTAAATAAATCATAATAATAAGGCATAAATGGAAGTAGATAATCACAATACATCATAATAAAAACAAAACTCTAACATTGTCTAATCATATACATTAAACCCACTTCATAAGCCCAATTTTAAAAATTTGCATGTTCATGGGGTCATTGAGTTTTTGATCATAAAACCATCACTTTATATTGAAAACATCATAATCCATCCATTAAAATCTTTCATGCAAAGACCCATGCTTAGAATTCAAAATATAAGAATTTAAGAATTTGAAACCTTTTTGAAAAGCCTTTGGATTGGCTCCTTGAATGAGAGAAGAATAAATGATGAACTAGCATACCTTAATAGGAGAAAACCAAGGGATTTGGTGAAGAAACCACTCAAAATCTTCAATCCTAGCTGTTGATTGAGTTCAAGCTTCGATGGTGTCTTAATAGAGGGGTTGTGATTTTTAAAAGTGAAGTCTGACTTAGGTATTAGGGGTATAAACTAACTTAAAATAACTAAAAACCCCTAAAATAACCTATTACTAGTTAATTAGGACATGGGATGAATTTCCCAATTCAACCCTAAGCTTGTAGAAAATATTGGCAGTGTTGAAGGCTCCAAACGACGGACTCAAGCTACTGTGCATTGTTTGAACGACGGCCCATCCTGCTGGGCGTCATTTTGAAAGTCAAATTCTGGGGGATAAGCTCCCACAACTAAGTGTTGAGCTAGTCGTTGTTTGACAATCTTTGGTTGTTTTCTTGCTAGGGTTTGGGTCCTTCTGAAGGACCCTTGAGGTGGTCCTTCGAGACTCGTACCCGGATGTTTCTACGATAACATGCTCATCTATATCTTGGGACCCTCCCCTATCATTTTGGATACCAAACAACATAAAACAAGCAAAGGTACACTAGCACGTACAAGACTAGCTTCCAAACGTCTTGAACGTTCTTTGACGTTCAACATACAAACTCTTTAGAAATTACCCCTTAAGACATTATTTATCATATTAACACATCATTAACTATTTAATAACTCTTTAAACACATGACAGGCTTTAGTTAGCCTATTTCATTTTGAGGGTCGTTATCGAGATATACTATTTTGCAAATTATGAACTTTACCAAATTTTGGTGTGTACCAAATATGTTTTCAGATTCATGTATCTAGAGATAATTGAGATCAAAATTAGGTATAATTTGTTCTTGATGTATTGTATCCAACTGGATAGACATTTATACAACATACACAGAAAAATTTTGCTTGCTCCCTCCCGTTTCACTCGCAACTCTCGTATCTCGCTTGCATATCCGCATCTCAAATACATGTGAGCAGACAAGATACATTTATATAATGTATATCTTCTCATATATATATCTAACTTGAAATCTTCTGTGAAATTGTGTAGTCAGATTAAAATGTAGGTATTTTAAATCATAGAAAGAATTAGTAAATAAGATAGTAATGTTTGTATAATTAAGTACTTTCTCCAATATTCATCCCATATCTACTAATACTTTCAAATAATTATTTATTATACCACCTTTTTATTTATCATGTACAAAATTTAGAGTTAAATGTATTGACATGCATTACTCATTAAAATAGCCTAAAATAGAGCAATAATGACTTAGTTCTCCCTAACAACTCCTTCAATCTAGGAAAAACTACCTAACTACACAATTTTTAAACCATATTTACTAGTACTTTCTATAGTTTGAAATACTAATATTTACATGATTAATTAATAATTTCATCCTATATTTCAAAGTAAGATATACCAGCCTACAAATATTTTCTATATATCCCAGATACATGTGAATTACACTATATGTTCACATGTCTCATAGGATACAAGATACATTGAAGTGTGATGATCGAGATGTGAGGAAAGCAAGGGAGATGATCAAGGTTTGCCTATATATCCTATATACATGCAATCCATAATTGAATATAATCTATAACTGTAACGAGCTGTTTAGTCGTTCTAAGCAGCAGATTTTATTCTGGAAAAACTGTCTGACTCGACGGAACCCACGACGGACCGTCATGGGCACGACGGGCCGTCGAGGGGGTCTCGTTCCAAAATACATAGAATTCTTAAATTTGGGTACTGCAATCGACTCTCTGAACTTCGTAACGAAATGGCAGGACGGACCGTCGTGGGCACGACGGACCGTCACAGACCCTTTAGTGGAATTGAGTCTCTGAACTCTGTGACGGAGCAGCAGGACGGACCGTCGCAGGCGCGACGGGCCGTCACAGGCT
>NC_028641.1:12039741-12051329 GCF_001406875.1 Solanum pennellii | reverse complement strand
TCCGTCGCCAAGTTCAGAGAGTCGATTTCAGCACCCAAATTTCAGAAGTCTAAGTCTTTTGGAACGAGACCCCCTCGACGGCTCGTCCTGCTCATGACGGTCCGTCGTGGGTTCCGTCGACTCACACAGTTTTTCCAGAAATAAAATCTGCTGCTCAAAACGACTAAACAGGTCGTTACAGTTTAGGAGATCTCCTCATGATCCTAGCATTCACTTGTAATAGTATTAAGATTCTAGTGTTTCTCAAATGAAATATGCTAAAATAATTGGGACTGTAATGCTTATGGTGATCTTTACTTGTCCTGATATAATTTATGTTGTTAGTATATCAAGTATATATACTTATAATCCTAGTAGTAAACATTAGAAGGCTCTTCGTCGCTTTAAAATTTGTGTAAAACTACATTTTTTAGGTTGTGTTGTATCTGTGCAGTGACACATGTCCAAGTGCAGTTAACACCTCTAGTGCACACCCTTGACTAAAGAGATGTGTCTCTTCACCTTGCATTAATGTGTTGTACGCACTTCAATTCATGCAGCCACGAGAAATATTGTGTGTTTATTTTTTTGTCCAAAAAAAAATTTCTCAATGGATATATTTTCCAAAGTCCAACTTGAGTCGAATGACCGACAACGGTAAAACAAGAGTTGAAATCTTCTTAACCCCTTTAACAACATAGAATTTCTTCTATATTTAATCATTTAAAAGTTCTTTTCTCCCACCAATGTGGAAAAAATTAACATTTTGAGCAAAACAGTCTTTAACGAAGAAAATAAAAGGTAGAGTAGTAGTATTAATAAGACCATTAGGCGATTGAAATGCATAAAATAAATAAGTAATTTTCATGTCAAATTCATGAAGTTCATGCAAAAAATTCATGAATGAGGTAATTTACCTCACAAATATACTAAAATTTCTTCTAGTGTTGTTATTCCCCGAAATTCATGGCCACCCAAATCCGTTCCGTCTAAAATTCTAGGTTGTAATACGGAACTGGGGCACCAATATCTCTCGGATCCTCTTTAGTTCATGTGCGCAAGCCATGTCTTTAAAAATTGAAGGTATCCTTTTCAATACAACTTTCTTGATTCATCTTTCTTTTGTATACTATCCAAGACATCCCGGCCTATTCTGGCGTCATCAACCCGCACTTGATTATAAACAAATCATATGTTATTTTGTTTCTAATTAACATTTCACATGCTTTATTATACAAACAATATATTGTTAGATAAGAAATAAGTATATGCATATTTATTCACCTTTTGGATCAAATAGTAACCGCAAGGACGAACTTCCTCCCCTTTAAGTTCCCAAACATTAGTGGTGCACGGTATGACAATTGCATCAATAAGATTGTAGCTAATGAAATTACATGACATGAAATTGATGATGCATTTGTGAACACTAGCTCTACTAATTTTATGGCATATATGTTGTTAGAGAGCCCATGTGTGCTGACATATAACCAATTTCCTTTTATGCACTTTCATCAGCTACAATCTTACGAATGCAATTCAACTGCTTATGTTTCGAAAATTCAAGAGCAGGAAGTTTCTCCTTAGGGTTATTGGTTGACCCAAAAGGTGAACAAAATTTGATGTCCTTTATCATCTTAAGAACATATGAACTACATCACAAAGTAAGCAAAAAGTTAATCAATATAAAAATAAGGGGAAACCCATCGGTGAATTCGTAAATTTGGCACAAAATTTCACTTAGACACTTTAATTAAACTTTGTTCATTTTAAAAACCTTATGTAGGGCTTCACATTGTCATTTATACACTTTTTGGTGACTCAACATAGTAATTGTGTAACACGTATTTTATGAGCGTTTGAGAAGCCTTTTTTGGCGAATTTTCTTCTCTTTCTTCTTCTTCCTCACTCTTTCTCTCTGCAATCTTTCACCACTCTCCATTGATTATTTTTCTTACTCCTTCCCGCTCGCTCATTTCTCTGCAACCATAGACCATCCCTCATCACCAACCAAATTTTGAGAAAATATATTATATTAGTTGGGCATGTATACTACTATGTTTTCTTGTTATTCCCTGAAAATCTAATTTAATTTTTTATCCATCATTCAATACTAATATAAAATACACAAAAAAAATATTTTTTCCACTTCTTTTGCACTATATCCACTAGAGGAGATATAAATAATGAACTTATTTAATTGATAATTATTAGATCCTCTCCGACTACAATAAAAATAAATATTTCAAAAAAGTTAGTTCTTTTATTTGTATCTCCTACTACATTATAATGAGTATTCGTAAAAGAAAAAAATACATAATAGAAAAGAAAAAAAAAGATGGAGGAAATGGGTTGGGATAGAAGAGATTAAACATAGAAAATTGATGAGAAGAAATTATTTTTTTAAAAAAAATTGCAGTGAAATTACTGAGAAGAAAAAAATAATAGTTCCAAAGCACAAAATAAGAAGAATGAAATTACTGAGATTAGTGAATGATTATCCGTTCTTGGTGTAGTTAAAAAAGAAGAAGATGAAGAAATGGGGTCTAGGGTATGGGATTACATACCCGGAGAAAAAAGGGAATTAAAAGTGATTCTTTTTTCTTTAAAGAAAGAAAGTCCACTTGTCACTGAAAGATTTGTCTATTTTTCCAGCAAAAGCATTAGTCAACACACACTTTAGTTGGATCTGGGAATATAAATAATGCTTCGAAATGACACAGTAAATGACTAATACAGGTGTTCAAAATTAAAATAGAATAATTAAAGTGTATATGTGATATTTCATGCCAACTTTAACGGGACACCGATGGGTTCACCCTAAAAATAATGTTCGGGTTGGGTATAATCATGTGTGAGTTGTTGAAACTTGAATAAGCCAGGTTTCTTTGATACTATACCCAAAAGAGATAAACTAAGACAGGTTGCACCATACATGATACCTTTATTTTTGAAATACATAACGTGTGCACACAATGACTAAAGATAATTCAAGAGAGATCAATGTCCCAATTTTGGATTTCAGCCTAGAATTATTAGCTAGATTATATCTATATACCCATAATCTCAGGGATTGACAATATAAAAGGAAATTGCAATACATTTGTGTGGTAAAGTTTCCTTCTTCACCAAGTCTTTGGATGACAACAATGAACTTTCCATGAACATCCACCTCAATTTTGAGCATTACTTTTGCCTACTAGTTTTATTAACAACTTCGCTCTGGATTTTGTTTTCATTTATGCTTTTTCTACCTCACTTCCTCCTCAGTCTATTTAGGAGGTTCAACCATACACTAGAAAGTAGATTTACAAATAAGAAAAAATCCACCTTAGTTCCGTTCTTCTACACAAGAAGTATATTCATAAAAATGACTGAAAAACTTAGCATATGCCACAAATAGTAACTAGGATCTTCAGTATCAATCTTGAACTCTCTTTATGATTGCAAAAAGATAGGGAAAAGATTTTCTCACAATAAGATGATAGCGTAAATGCAGAACATGTATTATAAGCATTGTCTAATAATCCCATTCTCTACATCTGTGCTAGCATCTTGTTGTGACAAAACCGTGTCCCAATCTTTTGTGCAACCACAACAAGAGTTAGGAATTGACACTGAACCAGTTACTACCGGTATGTGATTGGCATTCACACCTTTTTTTTCGAATATGTATTGTGATATTGGTTGTGTCTAAGAATGAATTGAGATTAATTTGGTTATTTTTGTAAATTTGTTTTCTAGTGAACCATTGAACCTCCTAAACAAACTTAAGAGGATGAGAGGTAGAAAAAACACAAATGAATAGAGAGAGACTACAAAATTTCATCCCTTGGAGACTGAACTCTCTAGCCTTAAGGTATACAAATATCAAACCTTAGGCACTTCTAGACTACGTTTCCACTCTAAGGCTAGACCATTAAGAAACTAAAACTTGATTATTTAGGTTCTATAATCGCATGAGGCATAACAAGCATACAACTAGTCTATGCCTAAAATAATATAAAAATCCATCATATCTAATCTAGTAAGTCAGTTGTGGGTTCTTTATAATAAATAGAGATAGCACACTTTTGTCGTCTCTCTTTGTTCATTTGGGTGTTTCTACCTCTCTTCCTCCTTTGTTTGCTTTGGAAGTTCAATGACTCATAAGAAAAAAATATACAAAATGAAAAAATGCATCTAAAGCCATCTTAGACACGTCTTAATATCATTGGGTCACGACCCTTTACATTAAAAGAAACATACTAAGTCTTTAACAATGTATTAAATGAAAGAAACTAAAAGAAACATAGTTCATGTCCTCAAACATATGAGGACATACAAATCTTGAGACAATCAACTTCCCAAGCTTACCCTTCTAACAACCTTCACTTGTCTTCCACCTATACTTATTGAAATATATAAGAATATGGAGTTAGTACAAACATTGTACTAAGTATGGTAATATGCAAAAATATGCTAAAAAGGACATTGTAGTTGAAACATACTTTTCATGCTATTTTAGTAAAACCTTCATGAATCAAGTTTACAAAGCATCATTTCATATACAACTAAAACATCATTAACCTCAACATTTAGTAACAGTCATCAAGTTATCCATTTTTATCATTTAGACCTTCCAATCCAAAGTTATCCTAAGACTCACCTAGGTAAGACATAAAGATACTGCCCATACAACATCTTCATTACACACCTAAGGATCCTTAAGACTACCAAAGATAAGCATCCTCCATTTCAATTTAACATGTCAACACTCATTACTAAAAACACTAGAGGAAACATACATGTCTTTAATAACTTAATATAAAGACAATCCTCCAAGACAACCCCCAAGTTACACTTAGTGCAATGTGAAAGTAGCATCCCGTACTACTACTCCCACCTTAGTGCTCCCTTGAGAATCACCATAGACTAGGCAAAGCACATTCATCATTTACATAGCTTTCATCACTTTAGTCATAAGACCAACATGCTTCATTAACATTAGACAGAAAGTCAACTTACCTCATTAACATTATATAGTAAACCATTCATATATTTTCATATAAGGACACACCAAAACTTTCTTCAAATGTCTACTTTTGCGAAGGATAAATAGCGTCTCCTTCCACCACGTACCCTAAGTAGTACACCCTGAAGAAAAGTTAGTTCATTACATTCGTTTGTGGAGGCTAGCTTTAACCGACATAGACCATGAAAACTAGACATGGAATCTTGGTATTAACCCCTACCAGATGATGGATCACCACTTGCCTAAAGTAGGGTCATTATCTTAGCTTTTACTTGGATCTCCAATAGATAAACATATGCGGGCACATAGTTAAGTTATAAGGAGATTGCTTCTAAGTACTGCATCTCAACTCACGAAGAGTACTCATCTTCAGAGGTACATTAGATACGACATCTCTGCTCACAAAGAGTATCCACCCCTTCTTCAAATCCTCTCGGTGGTAAGCATAACTCCCCCACTGAGTCTTAGACATTCATTACATTCATTAACTATAGTTTAAGAGATTGCTATTAAGTACTTCATCTTAACTCACGAAGCGCACTCATCTCTAGAGGTTACTTTTTGATACTTTATTTAAACTCACGAAGATTATCCAACCTCCAACCATTCTTTGGAAAGCTCTTGGGAATAGTGAGGTTGCTACTAAACACTTCATCTCAATTGACGAAGAGTGTCCACCCCAAAATCCCCCTTTTTCATTCACTGGAGTTCTTAGGAATAGTAGGGTTGGTACTATACACTTCATCTATACTCCCGAATACTGTCTACCCTAGAATATCCCATTTTTATTCATCAACTTCATTCATTCATTCATTAATTCAAAGTGTGTGCGTGTGAGTATATGTGACAACACTCTTCACATAACCACCATATTCATAACATTAACTTTTAAACATAATCATATTGCATTAATCATAATTCACACACTATCATGCTTCACATTCACATTGTACTTCATTTAGGCATATATCTGCAAGACACATATTCTCAACTTCATAAGACATCTTATGCATATACATCATAAATGAAGCCTAAATTGTACTTAAAGGGACATGTAGAGAAAAAATTCCCATGTGTTAAAGCTCTGCAATTGTAAAATATCTATGTTGTACAAGTTTTTCTTAAAGGAAAAAATCATTTTTCACTCATTCCCATCAGATGCAGAAGATAGATCAAGGTTACTTCTCGATCATTTTCTTAGTTTTTGAATTTAAAATTTGTACAGTACTTAACTTATCATCTCAATTCGTTGCTCCTTAAAAAGTTATATTTCACCAAGATCCTTTATTTGATTTTTGATGTGATCTGCTATTTTTTGGTATGTTATCTGTCATGTAGTATGTTATCTTCTAAGTTTAAAAATGAAAAAAGGAATTGTTTAAGACTAATGGTTTGTTTCTTTTTTGCTCTAAGTTTGATATACATTTCAAGTTGGAATAAAAAATTCTTTGCATTTTTAATACAAAAAAATGATACAAATAGTATTTTGTCAAACGTAGTATTTATGTCAATATTCTACTTATCTTTTCATTATTTAGTTTGAAGCATGCTTGTAATTGGTTGGAATTTTAATTGAATGACTTGTATTAACTCAAAATCTACTAACTCTTTACCTTGATTTTACTTTCTTAACTATATGAGAAACTCAATTATAAATCAAGTCGTCACACTTCAATTTTTCCTTTTAGTGTAAATTTAAGTACTATTTCAGTTTGTATCATTCTTGGAGGTACAAACTCCTTTTAGTTTCATGATTTATAAGAAGATGAGTTACAATTATTTTGTTATTGATCCTACCATTGGAAAAATATTTAAAAATAAATAAATGAATATGAGATTTCGAGTAATTTTGTTACTAAAAATAGATCAACGCCAAAATGACATGCATTTGTACTGTTTCGGTTTATTTTGGAGCCCATTTTAGTTCAAAATAAAATACTATTTCTTATTATTTTAGTAGTAGTGAAGGCCTACTTGTATTTAACAGTATTTTTAGTAGTTTATTTGAAGTACAACTAGGACTCTTGTAATCAATTTATATCTTGTATTCGCTAGTGTAATCAACTCGTATAAGTTGGAGCTCGTACTCGACGGAGTAATAATTATGTAATATATTTGTTGATTTTATTTTTTAGTTATCATGTAGAAGTTATGGAGGCTGCATTAAGGTAGAAGACCATGTTTACATGGAGACTAGTTCTTGGAAGACCCTTGTATCAATAATGATTCTTAGAAGCTTTTCTTACCTTCATCAGAAGCTTTTTCCCTATAGAGCTATTCTTGGTTCGAAAACTTGTTCTGGTGACTCAGGTTGTAGATTTTATTCCTTTTTATTTAATGCAAAGGATAATATCATCTAATAATTCTTTATAATTAATTTATGTGAACATTTAAGTCATGAATTGAAGTGAAATAGGAGATCTACTTCCTTATATATGGTTCACATTTTATTCAAGTGATAGTTTAACTTCATAAAAAATAATGGAACTATTCGGTAGACTAGAAATTACTTTGCATTATGACAAAATTTCGTCAAAGTTAAGTTAATATTTTAGTTCATTAATTTTACTTTAACTACTTACATTCTATGATGGATGAAAACATAAATGTTATGCCTATTTAAGGACTATGATTTGTGAACTAATATATAGAAGAGAAACGAAAATCTCTCTTTCATTCAATCTCTTTTCCCTATTCATGTATTGTCTGAAATATTTTTCTTCCTATTGTGAATATTTAGATAACTGTTTTTTTGCAACTCCAAACTTCCAACCACGAGTACACATGTTTAGAAGATCTGTAGAAGCTTGGAGAGTGTTTGGACTTAATTATTAACATCAAAGTCGGGCCAAAATTTCTTTAATGGCAGTAACTTGTCATTATGTAGTGTTTGTCATAATTAACTTACTATTTTAATTCTTGTCCGATATTAATATTATATTATTTCCCTAATAATTTGAAAGCAATTTTCCGAATATAATATTTATAAATGACTATTTCGTTGAATAAATTTTTTCTAATCTTTCAAAGCTCGAGTATTTGGATGAAAATAATTTTAAACGCTGGTCACATAAGCGTCTTAGTTTATTTGAATATTTAGAAGTTGATTATATTTTGTTTAACAAACCTTCTACTGATGATTTTTAACCAATTACTAATCTTTTATTTGATTTATTTGTTAATCAAATATTTGCTAAGAAAATATATGTTAGTATGGGAAAAAATATAGTGTTGATGATGCTGAAAGAAAAAATATGATGGTCAGTGGATTAAGTTTCAAATGGTGACAATAAGCTAATCATGGAACAAATTTGTGAATATGAGAACTTGATTGTTGATGTTCTGAACAAGGGCATGAGGATGTTTGAGATTTTTTAGGCTAATGTGTTGTGCTTGAAAAATGTCCACAAACTTGGAGTAATTATAGGTATCAACTGAATTATAAGAAAATAAATTATCTCCATAAGAACTTATTGGTCACATGAGAACTAAAGAGGCGAACTTTCTAAAAAAATAAGATGAAAGGTTTTTACTTAATTCTTCCACAGATTCTTATTGAATTTTCTGGTAATTTTATGAATGACATGTTTAAAGGCAAACTGAAGAATTTCATAAAAAGTGACATACAAAGAAAAATAATTACTTTAACAAGTCGAAGATTCAAATTCAAAAATCTAAGGATCCTTTCTATGTCTACGGAAAACTTAGTCATAATGCTAGTCACTGATAAGTAAGACAAGGGCAGAACTTACGGTAAGAAAGACAAGCTGATGGTCAAGCTCATCTTGTTGAGGCTAATGAAGTGATTATTGTTGTAGTTGTTCTAGTGGCGAACAATATTAATTGGTGTTGGACACAGACGCTTCAACACATATTTGTGCCAACAAAGAGTTATTCCATGACTTCGAGGAGTCTACTAATGGCAAGTGTGTTTACATGGGTTCTCTACTGCAGGATTAATGGATAAAGGAAATTTTTTACTTAATGTACCTCCAGGAAAAAACTTCAGCCTTGAATAATGTTTTGTATGAACTCTACCTGTAGAAACATAGTTTTCGGAGTACTTTTAAATAAAGTAGGCCTTAAACTTATTTTTGAAGGTGATAAAATAATTATTTCTCAGGGAGGAGACTTTATTGGGAAGGGATATCTTAGTGGAGGATTATTTTTGTTGAACATTGTTCGAAAGATTATCCATAATGCTAGTATTTCAAATTCTGCTAATATTTTTAAGTCTATTAATATATGCTATGGTAGAGTAGGTCATGTTAGTATTGTTTCTATCAAAAGACTTAGAAAAATAGAATTAATTTCTATGATAAAAATTGATGATTTTTCAAAATATCTTGTATATGTAAAAGCAAAACAAGCAAGGAAACCTTTGAAATCTATTTTTAGTACAAAAATTCAATTGTTTGAACTAATATATTTAAATTTAACAAACTTCAAGAATACTATTTGAAAAAGTGGAACAATATATTATTTTCTAGATATAACTAAGGTATATCGTCATATATCTATAGATGAGGTTGAAAGTATGTTCTTCATAATCGAAGTAGAAAATAAATTAGACAAGAAAATCAAGAGATTTTTATATCTGGTAGGGGTAGTAAATATAATACGAAAACTCTGGAGTATATTTGTGAGAAAAATGATATTATACATGAGCTTAGTGCTCGTTATATCCCAACAAAATGGTATAGCTGAACAAAAATTTAAAACCCTTGATGAAATAATAAATTCTATGCTTTTAAGCTCGAGTTTATCAAACAACATATAGGGGGAAGCTTTCTTATCTGTGTGTTATATTCATAATGGTCTCTCATAAAACGTTAGACAAGACTTCATATGTGTTATAGAAAGGGTTTTCTCATAATTTGAAATTTATAAATGTTTTGAGGTCTTTGGCTGAGATAAGTCAACCTTATTTTAAATGAGTAAATATAGGTCTGTAAGACTTTTGACATTGTCTTTATTGGTTATGTGAAACGAGTGCTGAATATATAATTTTGTTTTTAAAATAATTTTTCTATTTGTGAATCTAGAGTTGCTGAATTTTTAGCAAATTTTCTTTGAAAAATAATGTGTTCAGTGATATGTAAAATGATGCTTCTACATTATGTTTGTTGATCCTTATGTTTTTTCTTCTTATGAATTTATTTCTGAGAAGCATAAAAATAAACTTACAAGGAGTAAACTATGTAGATTGACACACCTTTCTCATGATTTTATCACTGTACTTTGACTAAAAATTTTGATATAAGAATTAGTGTACATCTAGCACCATATGTGATATTTTGAAAAGAAGATATTAAAAATGAATTGAACTCTATAGTATGAGATTAATCTATGTGATATTTTGAAAAGAAGGTGTTAAAAATGAATTAAACTTTATAGTTTCGAATCACATTGTTAAAAGTTTAATAATCTTGATAAACAATTAGATATAATTTATCTTATTTTCAATTTGTCGATTTTGAATTATTTCAAGCAAATGTATTTTGCTAAAATACAAATGACTTGTTTCTTCAAACCTACTTTCAGCCCAAATATAATTCAATCAGACACTATCGGTCATCAAACCCGGGCCCAAACCCCTCAAATAAATACCTCTATTCCTTTTCTTTTCTTCGTCATTTCTTTCTTTCCCAAATGAACTAGAAACCCTAGTAGCCCTTTTCCTTGCAAAATGCAAACCCCCTAAACTTCACCGGATTTTGAGCTCAATCCATCAAGTTTTCTACCTCCAAAACGTTACCATGTCCCTAAAACTATTCTAGGGGCAGATAGCCTCACCCATGTTGTCACCTTTTGTTTCAGATACTTTTTCTCCTATTTTTTTGAATTTATCTCTTCAAAAATCAACAATTCATGTTTTGGATCCCCAAGTTTTGTTGAGATTATCCCCCCTTCTTTGCTTTTCAAATATTCTTTAGGCGTCGATTTCTTGGTTATAAATGAAGCCTAAATTGTATGTACTTAAGGGGACATGCAATGACTAAAGATAATTTAAGGGAGATCTTATGCTTTTTCTACCTCACTTCCTCCTCAGTCTATTTAGGAGGTTCAACCATTAACTAGAATGTAGATTTACAAATAAGAAAAAATCCACCTTAGTTCCGTTCCTCTAAACAAGAAGTATTCAGAAAAATGACTGAAACACTTAGCATATGCCACAAATAGTAACTAGGATCTTCAGTTTCAATCTTGAACTCTTGTAACGACCTGTTTAGTCGTTTTGAGCAGCATATTTTATTTCTGGAAAAACTGGTTGAGTCGACGGATCCCACGACGAACCGTCATGGGCACGACGGACCGTCGTGGGGGTCTCGTTCCAAAACACTTAGAATTCTGAAATTTAGGTACTGAAATCGACTCTCTGAACTTCGCGACGAAATGGCACGACGGACCGTCGCAGGCACGACGGGCCATCACAGAACTTTTACAAAAATCAAGTCTCTGAGCTTTGTGACGGACCTGCAGGACGGACCGTCACAGTCGTGACGGACCGTCACAGGCTCCGTAAACTCACTCGGGTCGGAAATTCTGTTAAGTTTTTAAAGGGGCGTTTTGGACTTTTCATGCTTATAATTAT
>NC_028641.1:11926298-12031689 GCF_001406875.1 Solanum pennellii | reverse complement strand
TAGCCAGTCTTCATCAAGCCAGATTTCAGGGTGAGCTATTGCTTCTAGCTTGGACTGGATCTTCCTCTTCATGTCTTGATGCCTTGAGATTCCGGCATGGACTAGCTTTTTTTTACTTATTTTAGCTTCTTAGATAATCTTAGATTAGTAATTTGAGGATAGATGTTCTTGTGGTGATGACTTCCAGGTTTTGGGAATATATAGTATTGAGTTTTTATAAGTTATTTAATCGATTTTCATTAATGAGTTTTAAGTCTTCCGCATTATATTTTGTTATTTATGGTTGAAATGTTGGGGATTAGATTGGTTGGTTCGCTCACATAGTAGGATAAGTGTGGGTGCCAGTCGCGGCCCGTTTTGGGTCGTGACAACTCTCTTTATGATTGCAAAAACATAGGGAAAAGATTTTCTCACAATAAGATGTTAGCGTAAATGCAGAACATGTATTGTAAGCATTGTCTAATAATCCCATTCTCTACATCTGTGCTAGCATCTTGTTGTGAGAAAACCGTGTCCCAATCTTTTGTGCAACCACAACAATAGTTAGGAATTGACACTGCACCAATTACTACTTTCGATATGTGATTGTCATTCAGTCCTTTTTTTCGAATATGTACTGTGATATTGGTTGTGTATGAGAATGAATATAGATTAATTTGGCTATTTTTGTAAATTTGTTTTCTAGTGAACCATTGAACCTCCTAAGCAAACTTAAGAGGAAGAGAGGTAGAAAAAGCACAAATGAACAAAGATAGACTACAAAATTTCATCCCTTGGAGACTGAAATCTCTAGCCTTAAGGTATAAAAATATCAAACCTTAGGCACTTCTAGACTACATTTCCACTCTAAGGCTAGAACACTAAGAAATTAAAACTTGACTATTTGGGTTCTATAATCGCATGAGGCATAACAAGCATACAACTAGTCTATTCCTAAAATAATATAAAAATCCATCATATCTAATCAACTAAGTCAGTTAAGGGTTCTTTATAATAAATAGAGATAGCACAATTTTGTCGTCTCTCTTTGTTCATTTGCGTTTTTTCTACCTCTCTTTCTCCTTTGTTTGCTTAGGAGGTTCAGTGATTCATAAGAAAAAAATATACAAAAATGACAAAATGCATCTCAAGCCATCTTAGGCACGTCTTAATATCATAGGGTCACGACCCTTTACATTAAAAGAAACATACGAAGTCTTAAACAATGTATTAAATGAAAGAAACTAAAAGAAACATAGTTCATGTCCTCAAACATATGAGGACATATAAATCTTGAGAGAATCAACTTCCCAAGCTTCACCTTCTATGAACCTTCACTTGTATTCCACCTATACTTGTAGAAATATAGAAGAATATGGACTTAGTACAAACATTGTACTAAGTATGGTAATGTGCAAAAACATGCTAAAAAGGACATTGTAGTTGAAACATACTTTTCATGCTATTTTAGTAAAACCTTCATGAATCAAGTTAACAAAGCATCATTTCATAAACAACTAAAACTTCCTTAACCTTAACATTTAGTCATATTCATCAAGTAATCCATTTTTATCATTTAGACCTTCCTATCCAAAGTTATCTTAAGACTCACCTAGGTAAGACATAAAGAGACCGCCCATACAACATCTTCATTACGCACCTAAGGATCTGTAAGACTACCAAAGATAAGCATGCTCCATTTCATTTTAACATGTCAACACTCATTACTAAAAACACTAGAGGAAACATACATGTCTTTAGTAACTTCACATAAAGACCATCCTTCAAGATAACCCCCAAGTTACACTTAGTGCAATGTGAAAGTAGCATCCCATACTACTACTCCCACCTTAGTGATCCTTGAGAATCACCATAGACTCGGAACATCAGATTCATCATTTACATAGCTTTCATCACTTTAGACATAAGACAAACATGCTTCATTAACATTAGACATAAAGTCAACTTNAGATTCATCATTTACATAGGTTTCATCACTTTAGACATAAGACAAACATGCTTCATTAACATTAGACATAAAGTCAACTTACCTCATTAACATTATATAGTAAACCATTCATACATTTTCATATATGGACACACCAAAACTTCCTTCAAATGTCTACTTGTGCGAAGGATAAATAGCCTCTCATTCAACCACCTACCCTAAGTAGTAAACCATTGAAAAGAGTTTGTTCATTACATTCGTTTGTGGGGGATAGCTTTATCCGACATAGACTATGAAAACTAGACATGGAATCCCGGCATTAACCCCTACCGGATGATGGATACCCACTTGCCTAAAGTAGGGTCATTATCTTAGCCTTTACTTGGATCTCCAATAGATAAATATATGCAGGCACATAGTTAAGGGATAAGGAGTTTCCTTCTAAGTAGTACATCTCAACTCACGAAGAGTACTCATAACTCTCGGTGGTAAGCATAACTCCCCCACTGAGTCTTACACATTCATTAACTAAAGGTTAAGAAATTGTTATTAAGTACTACATCTTAACTCATGAAGATCACTCATCTCTAGATATTACTTTTTTATACTACGTCTCAACTCACGAAGTGTATCCAACCTCTAACCATTCTTTGGAAAGCTCTTGGGAATACTGAGATTGCTACTAAACACTGCTTCTCAACTCACGAAAAGTGTCTACCCCAAACTCCCCCTTTTTCATTCACTAGAGTTCTTAGGAATAGTAGGGTTGGTACTAGACACTTCATCTCTACTCACGAATAGTGTCTACCTTAGAATCCCCCATTTTCATTCATTAACTTCATTCATTCATTCACAGTGTATGCATATGAGTATATGTGACAACATTCATCACATAACCACCATATTCATAACACTGAATTTTAAGCATTATCATACTACATAAATCATAATTCACACACTATCATGCTTCACATTCACGTTGTACTTCATTTAGACATAGCATCTTCAAGACACATATTCTCAACTTCATAAGACATCTATCTCATTCATATACATCATAACATCACTTTACATCATATTCAATGCCTTCAAATCCATAATCACAATTCACATGTATAATCATATACGTCAAGTAAACACCACCACGATAAGTGGACCATACCACTAAAGATCAATTCAATAAGAACTAAACAACATAGATCAACTTACCCTTCATCCAAGACTTGATCACCTTTTCTCAATTCTCAAATAAATCATCATAATAAGGCATAAATGGAAGTAGATAATCACAATACAACATAATAAAAACAAAACTCTAACATTGTCTAATCATATACATTAAACCCACTTCATAAGCCCAATTTTAAAAATTGGCATGTTCATGGGGTCATTTAGTTTTTTATCATAAAACCATCACTTTATATTGAAAACATCATAATCCATCCATTAAAATCTTTCATGCAAAGACCCATGCTTAGAATTCAAAATATAAGAATTTAAGAATTTGAAACCTTTTTGAAAAGCCTTTGCATTGGCTCCTTGAATGAGAGAAGAATAAAGGATGAACTAGCATACCTTAATAGGAGAAAACCCAATGGATTTCGTGAAGAAACCACTCAAAATCTTCAGACCTAGCTCTTCATTGAGTTCAAGCTTCGATGGTGTGTTAAGAGAGGGGTTATGATTTTAAAAAGTGAAGTCTAACTTAGGTCTTAGGGGTATTAACTAACTTAAAATGACTAAAAACCCCTAAAACAACCTATTAGTAGTTAATTAGGACATTCCATGAATTTCCCAATTCAACCCTAAGCTTGTAGAAAATATTGGCAGTGTTGCAGGCTCCAAACGACAGACTCAAGCTATTGTGCATCGTTTGAACGACGTCCCATCCTGATGGGCGTCGTTTGGAAATTCAAATTCTGGGGGATAAGCTCCCACAACTAAGTGTTGAGCTATTACGCCAAAAGATCGGGGCGTGGATTGACATAAGTAGCGTCGATAAGGGGTCGTTGTTTGACAATCTTTGGTTAATTTCTTGCTAGGGTTTGGGTCCTTCTCAAGGACCCTTGGGGTGGTCCTTCGGGAGTAGTACCCGGATGTTTCTATGATAAACATGCTCATCTAAGTCTTAGGACCCTCCCCTATCATTTTGGATACCAAACAACACATAAAACATGCAAAGGCACACTAGCACATACAAGACTAGCTTCCAAACGTCTTGGACGTTCAACATACAAACTCTTTAGAAATTACCCCTTAAGACATTATTCATCATTTTAACACATCATTAACTATTAAGTAACTCTTTAAACACATGACAGGCTCTAGTTAGTCTATTTCATTTTGAGGATCGTTATCGAGATATACTAGTTTGCAAATTATGAATTTTACCAAATTTTGGTGTGTTCCAAATATGTTTTCAGATTCATGTATCTTGAGATAAATGAGATCAAAATTAGGTATAATTTGTTCTAGATATATTGTATCCAACTGGATACACATTTATATGAGATACATAGAAAAATTTTTCTTGCTCCCTCCTGTTTCACTCGCAACTCTCGTATCTCGCTTGCATATCCGAATCTCAGATACATGTGATCAGACAAGATACATTTATATAATGTATATCTTCGCATATTTATATCTAACTTGAAATCTTCTATGAAATTGTGTAGCGAGATTAAAATGTAGTTATTTCAAATCATAGAAAGAATTAGTAAATAAGATAGTAATGTTTTTATAATTAAGTAGTTTCTCCTATAGCAACTCATATCTACTAATCCAATCTATACTTTCAAATAATTATTTATTATACCACCTTTTTATTTATCATGTACCAAATTTAGAGTTAAATGTATTGAGATGCATTACTCATTAAAATAGCCTAAAATAGAGCAATAATGACTTAATTCTCCCTAACTACTTCTTCAATCTAGGAAAAACTACCTAACTACACAATTTTTCAACCATATTTACTAGTTCTTTCTATAGTTTGAAATACTAATATTTACACGATTAATTAATAATTTCATCCCATATTTCAAAGTAAGATATATCAGGCAACAATTTTTTTCTATATATCCCATATACATGTGAATTACACTATATCTTCACATGTCTCATAGGATACAAGATACAATGGAGTGTGATGATCGAGATGTGAGAAAAGCAAGGGAGATGATCAAGGTTTGCCTATATATCCTATATACATGCAATCCATAGTTGAATATAATCTATAACAAATTACCGCTTATTTTACCTCATGTATCGTGATGTACATGCATCTGAATATATTTGGACGCATCAATGTCTGATAATTCATAATATTGTAAACGAGTATGCATCTAAGCAACTAAGTAAATCCTAGACTAGTGAAGTTTCTATAAGTTACCCTTTATTCTAAATCGCTCGACTCCCTCTCCTACCATCATTGTTGACCTTCACAAGCTTAGCCTCCGATCAAAACCATTTACCTACATAAGCTGTTCAGATTTTGCCACTTGTTGGGCCATTAAAGAGTAGGGTAAGATTTGTCAAGAAACATGTGAATATCAGAGTTGAAAGCATAAAAAAATTCTAGCAAATATGATCTATTGCATAGAGTAGCATGCGGGTGGCAGAATAACCCAAGCTACATCCACCAAAATTGCAGTCCATCAATGTTATGACTAGTAGAATGTTCCCGAAATTTTGTAATAGCATCTAGCACTGGACAAATAAGTATCTAACAGGTACTAAAATAAGTACAAAAAATGTGTATGTACTTATATAATATTAAAACTTTTACTTTATCAAACTAATTTGACTATCTCTCTTGATGATCTTGGCCACCGTATTGAACATTTTCTGATGAAAGAGAATCAAAGAACTCTGACCATTTTTCTTAGATTAATTTACTACAACCGAACTTTCTTTTCATATGATGAACTTTTGCTTGGCGTAAAATTAAATTTTGAAGATATATCTATAATCATTATCAAAATGATTTTAAATTGTCACATCACTTTTTCTAAATGATTATTAACCATACGTTGATTAACCAAATTCCAACGAAAGAAAACATTAAAAAGAAGAATATAAAAAATAGGAGAAAATAAAAATGAGTAGTTAACAACTTTATAAAGGATTGTTATTTATAGATGGATTAAATAATGGAAAATTTTGTAAAAGGAAGTTAAGGAGAATTTTTCTGTATCATCTCTTTTGATTGTTAACCATATGATGTTGAACCAAAAGAATACATTTAAAAGGAAGAAGATATATTGATTAAAAAAAATAATGTGAAAATAAAAATTAGGAGCTAACAACTTTATGGAAGATTGTTATTTATTAATGTTTTAAATCATAAAAAATTTGGTAAAAGGAGGTTGGTCAATCGACATGGTATTTAAGTAGAGAATGCAAATAGATAGAATTTTTTAGTAACTCATGAAACATATTTGGATATAGCAAATATGTTAATTTATTTAATTATTAAATGCATAATTGTTTGTTAGAAAATTAAGGGAAAGATTAAAAAAAAGGAAAAAAAGATAAATATAAATGGAGGCCATAGAGAGGTGTCATATCACTTTGTCTACATTTAGATTTATTTTATATATAGATAGATTGAAATTATACTATTTATGGTAATTTACTCAATCGACAATTTCTTGTTACCTTTTGGTACTTGAAGGTGATGAGAGACTTTATGAATGGTGAATATAACAATGTGGGGAATTGAATCCTACCAATAAGATGAGAGTTTAGGTAGTCAACCAACTGAACTACTAAGATTCTCCTATTTGTTGCAACAGTTACATTTCAATACGAGTACTTTTACCTTAAGGTGATGAGTCCTCATGTATCGAGGGCAAGATTATTCTATTGTTATCATGTATTTTCTTTTCAGATTTTGTATGTAATTTATGGTTTACGTCTCAATCACTCCCTTGTGATGTAATATATGGCTTTGAGACTTATGTTAGACTTCTGCTACATTTTGTAAATCTCTTTTATTTGAAATATTACCTTTAAAACTCTTTGTTCTATTATCTTGGATGAAGTATGCTCAATGAGTTTTGCAGGACGTTGCGAGGTCTTGTATGTCATGTCACGTCTAGGGTGTATTTGGGGTCGTGACCTACTTTTGGCCCGAACTCTTTTCTATCATCCCTAGCTAAAAAGGAGAGGGTTGATTAATTCTTCAGGCTTCTTTAGTTCAAAACAAAGTAGAATAATTGTTTCTTAAAATTTAAAATGTTTTAAATCTATTTTCTAGGAAATTTTACTATTTATCGGGTAAATGTATATCAAAAATGTTTTGAATAATTCTGTATTGTTATAAAAATATTGAATCTATTCTCCTGCTCCCCGTTCCTCCCTTCCTCTTCTTCCACTTCCACATCCTCTTTCTCTTCATATTCCTATTCCTCTTCATCATTCTCCTCCTTCTCATCTTCTTCTTTTTCCTCTTGTTCTAATTCTTCCCCTTCCCCTCCCCCTCCTCCTTCTTCATTGTCCACTTCTTCTTGTTCGTCGTCTTTTTCTTCTTCTCCTTAATCTTCTTCTGCTTATTCTCCTTTTCCTTATTCTCCTTCGGTTATTCAACATAACAAGTCTTTACTTCAAAGTAATTATTAATTGTTAAAAGGTTACTAAGTTTGATAAATAATTAGATATAATTTATCTCATTTTCAATTTTATCAATTTTGAATTATTTCAAGCAAATGTATTTTGCTAAAGTACAAATGACTTGTTTCTTCAAACCCACTTTCAGCCCAAATATTATCCAATCAGACACTATCGTTCATAAAACGCGGGCCCAAACCCCTCAAATAAATACCTCTGTTCTTTTTCTTTTCTTTATAATTCTTTCTTCCCCAAATGAACAGGAAACCCTAGCAGCCCCTGTCCCTGCAAAATGCAAACCCCCCAAAACTTCACCGGATTTTGAGCTCAATCCATCTAGTTTTCTACCTCAAAAACGTCACCATGTCCCTAAAATTATTCTAGGGGAAAATAGCCCCACCCATGTCACCTTTTGTTAAAGATAGTTTTTCTCCTATTTTTCTAAATTTATCTCTTCAAAGATCAACAATTAAAATTTTGGATCCCCAATTTTGTTGAGATTATCCCCCCTTCTTTGCCTTTAAAATATTCTTTAGGCGTCAATTTTTTGGTTATAAATGAATCCTAAATTGTATGTACTTAAGGGGACATGTAGTGAAAAAAACTCCCCGGTGTTAAAGCTCTTCAATTGTAAAATATCTATGCTGTACAAGTTTTTTCAAAGCAAACAATCATTTTTCAATCATTGCCATCAGATGCAGAAGATAATTCAAGGTTACTTCTCAATCATTTTCTTTTATTTTTTCATTTCAAATTTGTACAATACTTAACTTATCATCTCAATTCATTGCTCCTTAAAAAGTTATATTTCACCAAGATCCTTTATTTTATTTTTGACGTGATCTGCTATTTTTTAGTATGTTACATGTCATGTAGTAAGTTATCTTCTAAGTTTATAAATTAAAAAGGAATTGCTTAAGACTAATGGTTAGTTTATTTTTGCTCCGAGTTTGACATAAATTTCGAGTTGGAATAAAAATGTCTTTTGCATTTTTAAAACAAAAAAATTATACAAATAGTATTTTTTCAAACATATTATTTACGTCAATATTCTACTTATCTTTTGGTTATTTAGTTTGACGCATGCTTGTAATTGGTTGAAATTTTAATTGAATGACTTGTATTAACTAAAAATCTACTAACTATTTAGCTTGATTTTACTTTCTTAACTATATGAGAAACTCAATTTAAATCAAGTCGTCACGCTTCAATGTTTCCTTTTAGTGTAAATTTAAGTACTATTTCACTTTGCATCATTCATGGAGGTACCAACTCCTTTAAAATTCATGATTTATAAGGAGATGAGTTATAATTTTTTTGTCACTATTGATCCTACCATTGGAAAAATATTTAAAAATAAAAAAAAATGAGTATGATATTTCGAGTAATTTTGTTACTAAAAATAGATTTAAAGCCAAATGACATGCACTTGTATTGTTTGAGTTTTTTTTTTGGAGCCTATTTTAGTTTTAAAAAAACACTAACTTTTATTTATTTATTAGTAGTGAAGGCCTACTTGTATTTAACAATAATTTTTAGTATTTTATTTGAAGTATAACTAGGACTCTTGTAATCAATTTATGACTTGTATTCTCTAGTGTAATCAACTCCTACAAGTAGGAGCTTGTACTCGATAGAGTAATAATTATCTAGTGTATTTGTTGATTTTATTGTGTAGTAATCATCTGGAAGTTATGGAGGCTGCATTAAGGTAGAGGACCATGATTTCATGGAGACTAGTTCTTTGAAGACCCTTATATAAGTAATGATTCTTAGAAGCTTTGATTACCTTCTTCAAAAGCTTTTTCCCTATAGCGCTATTCTTGGTTCCAACAGTTGTTCTGGTGACTCAGGTTTGTAGATTTTATTCCTTTTTATTTAATTCAATGGATAATAACATCTAAGAATGCTCCGTCATTAATCTATGTGAACATTTAAGTCCTAAATTGATGTGAAATAGGAGAGCTACTTCCTTTTATATGGTTCACATTTATTCAAGTGATAGTTTTTTTAACTTCGTAAGAAAATATTGAAACTATTCAGAAAACTCGAAATTACTTTGCATTATGAAAAAATTTTCATCAAAGAAAAAGTAATATTTCATTTCATTAATTTTACTTTAACTACTTACGTTCTTATGATTGATGAAAACATAAATGTTTTTCCTATTTAAGGAGTATCATTTGTAAACTAAATATATAGAAGAGAAACAAAAATCTCTCTTTCATTTAATCTCTTTCACCTATTCATGTATTGTCTGAAATATTTTTCTTCCTATTGTGAATATTTAGACAACTGTTTTTGTGCAACTCCAAACTTCCAATCACGAGTACACGTGTTTGGAAGATCTGTAGAAACTTGGAGAGTGACTCGACTTAACTATTAACATCAAAGTTAGGCCAAAATTACTTTCATGGCAGTGACTTGTCATTACGTAGTGTTTGTCATAATTCACTTACTATTTTAATACTTGTCCAATATCAATATTGTATTATTTCCCTAATAATTTGAAAGAAATTTTCCGAATACAATATTTATAAATGGCTATTTGGTTGAATAAATTTTTTTTTGTCTTTCAAAGCTTGAGTATTTGGATGAAAATAATTTTAAACGTTGGTCACATAAAATCTTAGTTTATTTTAAGATTTAGAAGTTGATTATATTTTTTTTAACAAACGTTGTACTGACGATTTTTAACCAATTACTTATCATTTAATTGACTTATTTGTTAATCAAATATTTGCTTAGAAAATATATGTTAGTTCGAGAAAAATTATAGTGTTGATGATGCATGAAAGAAAAAACATGGTGGTCAATGGATTAAGTTTCAAATGGTGACAATAAGCTAATCATGGAACAAATTTTTGAATATGAGAACTTGACTGCTGATGTTCTCAACAAGGGTATGAAGATGTTTGAGAGTTTTTAGGCTAATGTGTTGTGCTTGAAAAATGTCCACAAACATGGGTAATTATAGATATCAACTGAAATATAAGAAAATAAAATTATCTCCCTAAGAACTTATTGGTCACATGAGAACTGAAGAGGCAAGCTGTCTAAAAAATAAGATGAAAGGTTTTTACTTAATTCTTCCACAAATTCTTATTGAATTTTCTGGTAATGCCATGAATGACATGTTCAAAGGCAAACTAAAGAATTTCATAAGAAAGGGACACATAAAGAAAAAGAATTACTTTAAAAAGTCGAAGATTCAAATCCAAAAATCTAAGGATCCTTTCTTTGTCTACGGAAAACTTAGTCATAATGCTAGCCACTGATAAGTAAGACAAGGACAGAACTTACGCTAAGAAAGACAAGCTGATGGTCAAGCTCTTCTTGGTGAGGCTAATGAAGTAATTATTGTTGTAGTTGTTCTAGTGGCTAACAATATTAATTGGTGTTGGACACAGACCCTTCAATACATTTTTGTGCCAACAAAGAGTTATTCCATGACTTTGAGGAGTCAACTAATGACAATTGTGTTTACATGGGTTCTCTACTACAGGAATAATGGATAAAGGAAACTTTTTACATAATATCACTTCAGAAAAAACCTTAGCCTTGAATAATGTTTTGTATGTACTTTACCTGTAGACACATAGTTTTTGGAGTACTTCTTAATAAAATAGGCCTTTAACTTTATTTAAAGGTGATAAAATAATTATTTCTCAGGGAGGAGACTTTATTGGTAAGGGATATCTTAGTGGAGAATCATTTGTGTTGAACAATGTTCAATAGATTATCAATAATGCTAGTATTTCAAATTCTGCTTATATTGTTAAGTCTATTAATTTGTGTTATGGTAGAGTATGTCATGTTAGTATTGCTTCTATCAAAAGACTTAGAAAAATAGAATTAATTTTTATGATAAAAATTGATGATTTTTCAAAAATCTTGTATATGTAAAAGCAAAACATGTAAGGAAATCTTTGAAATCTATTATTAGTACAAAAATTCAATTGTTTGAACTAATATATTCAAATTCAACAAACTTCAAGAATACTGTTTGAAAAAGTGGAAAAAAGTATTAATTTTAAAGATACACTATGGTGTATAGTCTAATATCTACAGATGAGGTTGAAAGTATGTTCTTCAAATACGAAGTAGAAAATAAATTAGACATGAAAATCAAGAGATTTTTGGATCTCGTAGGGACAGTAAATATAATACGAAAACTCTGGAGTATATTTGTGAGAAAAATGATATTATACATGAGCTTAGTGCTCGTTATATTCCAAAAAAATGGTGTAGCTGAACAAATATATAAAACCCTTGACGAAATGATAAATTCTATGCTTTTAAGCTCGAGTCTATCAAACAACATGTAGGGGGAAGCTTTCTTATTTGAATTTTATATTCTTAATGGTCCCTCATAAAACGTTAGACAAGACCTGATATATGTTTTAGAAAGGTTTTTCTCCTAATTTGAAATTTCTGAAAGTTTTGAGGTCTTTGGCTAAGGTAAGACAACCTGATTTTAAATGAGTAAATGTAGGTTGTAAGACTTTTGACACTGTCTTTATTGGTTATGTTAAAAGAGTGCTGCATATAGATTTGTTTTTTTAAAATAGTTTTTCTATTTGTGAATCATGAATTGCTGAATTTTTAGCAAATTTCCTTTGAAAAATAATGTGTTTAGTGATATGTAAAATGATGCTTCTACATTTATGTTTGTTGATCCTAATGTTGTTTCTTCTTATGAAGTTATTTCTAAGAAGCATCAAATGAACTTACAAGGAGTAAAAGATGTAGAATTGACAACAACTTTGTCATGATTTTATCACTGTATTTTTGACTGAAAATTTTGGTATAAGATTTAGTGTCTATTTGGGTAATAGAACCTAAATCTTATGATGAGGCAATGAGATCACCATATGTGATATTTTGAAAAGAAGATATTAAAAATGAATTAAACTCTATAGTATGAGATCAATATACGTGATATTTTGAAAAGAAGGTGTTAAAAATAAATTAAACTTTTTAGTTTCGAATCACACTTCAGACTTGTCTGATTTGCCTAAAGATTGTAAATTCATATGTAGCAAGTGGACATATAAGAAGAAATTGAGACCCGAAGCTACAATTGATAAATATAAGGCTAGAATTTTGATGAGGAGTTTTATCGAAAAGAAAGATGTTGATTATTTTTGTATTTATTCTCTTGTGACAAAAATAATTACCGTTAGGAGTCCTATTGCTTTTTCCACTTTTCATGATTTAGTGAAAAAATGGATGTCAAAACAATATTTTTAAATGGTTACCTAGATGAATAGTTATATTTAACTCAACCCAAAGGTTCTGTTGTTCCAGGAGAAGATAATTAAATATTAAAGTTGAGTAAGTACTTGTATGGAGTAAACTAGACACCTAAGCAGCGGTATGAAAAGTCTAATATCACATTAGTGGATAGTGATTTTCTTGTCAATTAATCTTATACCTATGATTATTCCAAAATGAAAGGTTCAAATTGCGTGATTATATGTATATGACTTGTTAATTTTTGTCAAAAAATGAATGTTATTGATTAAACTAAGAACTTTTTGTCTATTAAGTTTGAAATGGAAAATCGTTATGAAGTAGATGTAATTTTAGGAATCAAAATTAAAAGAAATATTGACGATTTCTCTTTGTGTCAGTCTCATTCATTAAATCAAGTTTAAACAAATTAATTATTTTTATGTAGTCGAGGGAGATCTCCTCATGATCATAGCATTCATTTGTAATAGTATAAAGATTCTAGTGTTCTCAAATGAAATATGCTAAAATAATTGGGACTGTAATGCTTATGGTGATCTTTGCTTGTCCTGATATAATTTTGTGTTGTTAGTATATCAAGTAGATATACTTATAATCGTAGTAGTAAACATTAGAAGGATCTTCGTCGCATTAAAATTTGTGTAAAATTACATTTTTTAGGTTGTGTTGTATTTGTGCAATGACACATGTCCAAGTGCAGTTAACACTTCTAGTGCACACCCTTGACTAATGAGATGTGTCTCTTCACCGTGCATTAATGTGTTGTACGCACTTCAAATTCATGCAGCCACGAGAAATATTTTGAATTTATTTTTTTGTCCAAAACAAAAATTTCTCAATGGATATATTCGCCAAAGTCAAACCTGAGTCGAATGACCGACAACAGTAAAACAAGAGTTGAAATCTTCATAACCCCTTTAACAACATAGAATTTCTTCTATATTTAATCATTTAAAAGTTCTTTTCTCCCACCAATGTGGAAAAAATTAACATTTTGAGCAAAACAGTCTTTAACGAAGAAAATAAAAGGTAGAGTAGTACAATTAATAAGACCATTAGGCGTAGGAAATGCATAAAATAAATCGGTAATTTTCATGTCAAATTAATGAAGTTCATGCAAACAAATCATGAATGAGGTAATTTACCTCACAAATATACTAGAATTTCTTCTAGTGTTGTTATTCCCTGAAATTTATGGCCACACAAATCCGTTCCAACTAAAATTCTAGGTTGTAATGCGGAACTGGGGCACTAATATCTCTAGGATACTCTTTAGTTCATGTGCGCAAGCTATGTATTTAAAAATTAAAGGTATCCTTTTCAATACAACTTTCTTGATTCATCTCTCTTTTGTATACTATCAAAGACATCCCGGCCTATTCGGGCGTCATCAACCCGCACTTGATTATAAACAAATCATATGTTATTTTGTTTCTAATTAACATTTCAACTGCTTTTTGATACAATCAATATATTGTTTAGATAAGAAATAAGTATATCCATATTTATTCACCTTTTGGATCAAATAGTAATCGCAAGGACGAATTTCCTCCCCTTTAAGTTCCCAAACATTAGTGGTACACGGTGTGACAATTGCATCCAATAAGATTGTAGCTAATGAAATTACATGACATGAAATTGGTGATGCATTTGTGAACACTAGCTCTACTATTTTTATGGCATATATGTTGCTAGAGAGACCATGTGTGCTGACATATCACCAATTTCCTTTTATACACTTTCATCAGCTATAATCTTATGAATGTAATTCAACTGCTTATGTTTGGGAGCTTCAAGAGCAGGAAGTTTCTCCTTAGGGTTATTGGTTGACCCGAAAGGTGAACGAAATTTCATGTCCTTTATCATCTTTAGAACATATCAACTACATCACAAAGTAAGCAAAAAGTTAATCAATACAAAAATAAGGGGAAACCCATCGGTGAATTCGTAAATTTGGCACAAAATTTCACTTAGAGACTTTAATTAAACTTTGTTCATTTTAAAAACCTTAGGTAGGGCTGCACATTGTCATTTAGACACTTTTTGCTGATTCAACAAAGTAATTGTGTAACACATATTTTATGCGCGTTTGAGAAGCCTTTTTGGTGAATTTTTTTCTCTTTCTTCTTCTTCCTCACTATTTCTCTCTGCAATCTTTCACCACTCTCCATTGATTATTTTTTTACTCCTTCCCGCTCGCTCATTTTCTCTGCAACCATAGACCATCCCTCATCACCAACCAAATTTTGAGAAAATATATTATTTTAGTTGGGCATGTGTACTACTTAGTTTTTTGGTTATTCCCAGAAAATCTAATTTAATTTTTTATCCATCATTCAATACTAATATAAAATACACAAAAAGAAAAAAAATTTCCACTTCTTTGCACTATATCCACTAAAGGAGACATAAATATGAAATTATTTAATTGATAATTATCGGATCCTCTCCGAATACAATGGAAATAAATATTTCAAAAAAGTTAGTTCTTTTATTTGTATCTCCTACTACATCATAATGAGTATTCGTAAAAGAAAAAAATACATAAGAGAAAAGAAAAAAAAAGATGGAGGAATTGGGTTGGGATAGAAGAGATTAAATATTGAAAATGGATGAGTAGAAATTAATTTTTTTATAAAAAAATTGCAGTGAAATTACTGAGAAGAAAAAAACAATAATTTCGAGGCTGAAAATAAGAAGAATGAAATTACTGAGATTAGTGAAAGATTATGCGTTCTTGGTGGAGTTAAAAAAGAAGAAGATGAAGAAATGGGGTCTAGGGCATGGGATTACAGACCCAGAGAAAAAAAGGAATTAAAAGTGATTCTTTTTTCTTTTAAGAAAAAAGTCTACTTGTCACTTAAAGATTTGTCTATTTTTCCAGCAAAAGCATTAGTCAACACACGCTTTAGTTGGATCTGGGAATATAAATAAAGCGTCGAAATGACACTGTAAATGACCATTACAGGTGTTCAAAATGAACATAGAATAATTAAAGTGAATATGTGATATTTCATGCCAACTTTAACGGGATACCGATGGGTTCACCCTAAAAATAATATTCGGGTTGGGTATAATCATGTGTGAGTTGTTGAAACCGGAATAAGCCAGGTTTCATCGATACTATACCCAAAAGAGATAAACTAAGACAGGTGAGATCAATGTCCCAATTTCGCATTTCAGCCTAGAATTATTAGCAAGATTATATCTATATGCCCATAAATCTCAGGGATTGACAATATCAAAGGAAAATGCAATACATTTCTGTGGTAAAGTTTCCTTCTTCATCATGTCTTTGGATGACAACAATGAACTTTCCGTGAACATCCACCTCAATCTTGAGCATTACCTTTGCCTACTAGTTTTAGTAACAACTTTTGCCGCTGGTTTACTCATGAAAACCAGAGGCCCGCACAGCACATTGGTAGGTTTCAAATCCCACCCGCCCCATTATTTTTTTTCTTTTCTTTTTGCAGCGAATTTTACACCCTTTTTTTTTCTTTTTTAATTTTTTTTCCTTTTTCTATCTAATTAAGGGATTCTATTTAACATTTTTTTTTTCTTACACTTTTTCCTTCTTTTCTTTGTGCAGCAAATTTTGCACCTTTTTTTCTTTTCTTTTTTATTTTTATTCCTTTTTCTATCTAATTAAGGGCTGTTTTTTCTTTTTGTTTTCCTACACTCTTTCCTTTTCCTAATTAAGGGTTTTTTTTTTATTGAAGAGTACCCACAATCTTTAAATCCTAGATCCGCCACTGTTTATGTTCCCAAAGATTAGTGGTGCACGGTGTGACAATTGCATCAATAAGATTGTAGCTAATGAAATTAGATGACATGAAATCGGTGATGTATTTGTGAACACTAGTTCTACTATTTTTATGGCACATATGTTTCTAGAGAGCCCATGTGTGCAGCCATATCACCAATTTCCTTTTATACACTTTCATCAGCTACAATCTTACAAATGCAATTCAACTGCTTATGTTTAGGAACTTCAAGAGCAGGAAGTTTCTCCTTAGGGTTATTGGTTGACCCAAAAGGTGAACAAATTTTCATGTACTTTATAATCTCAAGAACATATTAACTACATCACAAAGTATGTAAAATGTTAATCAATATAAAAATAAGGGGAAATCCATCGGCGACCTCTTAAATTTGGCACGAAATTTCACTTTGACACTTTAATTAAACTTTGTTCATTTTAAATACCTTATGTAGGGGTGCACATTGTCATTTAGACGTTTTTTGCTGACTCAACATAGTAATTGTGCAACACGTATTTTATGCGCGTTTAAGAAGCTTTTTTGGTGAATTAGTTTTTTTCTCTTTCTTCTTCTTCCTCACTATTTCTCTCTGCAGTCTTTCACCACTCTCCATTGATTTTTTTTTTTACTCCTTCCCGGTCGCTCTTTTTTTCTGCCACCATAGACCACCCCTCATCACCACCGAGTTTTTGAGAAATATATAGTTTTTGCTGGGCATTTATACTACTTAGATTTTTCTTGTTCCCCGAATATCTAATTTATTTTTTATCCATCATTCAATTATAATTTATAGTACACAAAAAATATATTTTTTCCACTTCTTTTGCACTAAATCCATTAGAGGAGAAATAAGTAATTAAATTATTTAATTGATAATTATCGGATCATCTTTGACTACAATGAAAATAAATATTTCAAAAATGTGAGTTCTTATATTTGTATCTCCTACTACATATATAATGAGTTTTTGTAAAAGAAATAAAAAACTTAATAGAATAGAAATAAGAGATGGAGGAAATGTATTGCGATAAGGAGAGACTAAATATAGAAAATGGATGAGAAGAAATAATTTTTTTTAAAAAAATTGCAGTAAAATTACTTAAAAGAAAAAGATAATAATTTCAAGGCACAAAATAAGAAGAATGAAATTACAGAGACTGTTTAGAGATTATGACGTACTTGGTGGAGTTTAGGAAGAAGAAGATGAAGAAATGGGGTCTAGGGCATGGGATTGCAGATCTGGAGAAAAATAGGAATTAAAAGTGATTTTTTTACTTTAAGAAAAAAGTCCACACTTCACTTAAATATATGTGAATTTTTACAGAAAAAAGCACTAGTCAACACGCGCTTTAGTTGGATCTGGGAATATAAATAGTGTCAAAATGACACAGTAAATTACTACTACAGGTGTTCAAAATGAACAAAGCATGATTAAAGTGTTTATGTGAAATTTCATGCCAACTTTAAGGGGACACCGATGGGTTCACTCTAAAAATAATATTCAGGTTGGGTGTAATCATGTGTGAGTTGTTGAAGCTAGAATAAGCCATGTTTCTTTGATACTATACCTAAAAGAGATAAACTAAGACAGCTGGCACCATACATGATACCTTCATTTTCAAAATACATAACGTGTGCACAAAATGACTAAAGATAATTCAAGAGAGATCATTGTCCCAATTCCGCATTTCAACATAGAATTATAAGCTAGATGAGATCTATATGCCCATAAGTTTCAGGCATTGACAATATCAAAGGAAATTGCAATACATTTCTGTGGTAAAGTTTCCTTCTTCACCAAGTCTTTGGATGACAACAATGAACTTTCCATGAACATCCACCTCAATTTTGAGCATTACCTTTGACTACTAGTTTTATTAACAACTTTGCTCTGGATTTTGTTTTCATTCGTGCTTTTTCTACCTCACTTCCTCCTCAGTCTATTTAGGAGGTTCAACCATTCACTAGAAAGTAGACCTACAAATAAGAAAAAATTCCACCTTAGTTCCGTTCTTCTACACAAGAAGTATTAAAAAAAATGACTGAAATACTTAGCTTATTCCACAAATAGTAACTAGGATCTTCAGTATCAATCTTGAACTCTCTTTATTATTGGAAAAAGATAGGGAAAAGATTTTCTACCAATAAGATGCTAGCTTAAATGCAGAACATGTATTATAAGCATTGTCTAATAATCCCATTCTCTACATCTGTGCTAGCATCTTGTTGTGTAAAAACCGTGTCCCAATCTTTTGTGCAACCACAACAACAGTTAGGAATTGACACTAAAGATCCCAATTACTACTTTCGGTATGTGATTAGCATTCAGTCGTTTTTTCAAATGGATACTGTGATATTGGTTGTGTATAAGAAAAAATTGTGATTAATTTGGTTATTTTTGTCAAAAAAAATTTCTAGTGAACCATTGAACCTCCTAAACAAACATAAGAGGAATAGAGGTAGAAAAAACACAAATTAAAAAAGAGAGACGATAAAATTTCATCCCTTGGAGACTTAATTTTCTAGCCTTAAGGTATAAAAATATCAAACCTCAGGCACTTCTATACTAGGTTTCAACTCTAAGACTAGACCAATAAGAAATTAAAACTTGACTATTTTGAGTTCAATAATCCCCTTAGGCATAACAAGCACAAAACTAGTCTATGCCTAAAATAATATAAAATCCATCATATCTATTCAACTAAGTCAGTTGGGGGTTCTTTATAATAAATAGAGATGGCATAATTTTGTAGTCTCTCTTTGTTCATTTCTGTTTTTTGTACCTCTCTTCCTCCTTAATTTGCTTAGGAGGTTCAATGATTCATAAATTTTTTTTACAAAAATGACAAAATGAATCTCAAGCCATCTTAGACACATCTTAATATCTTAAGGTTATGAACCTTTAAATTGAAAGAAACATACTAAGTCTTAAACAATGTATTAAAAGAAAGAAACTAAAAGAAACATAGTTCATGTCCTCAATATATGAGGAAATACAAATCTTGAGAGAATCAACTTCCCAAGCTTGACCTTCTAAGAACATTCACCTGTCTTCCACGTATACTTATAGAAATATAGAAGAATATAGAGTTAGTACAAACATTGTACTAAGTATGGTAATATGCAAAAACATGCTAAAAGGACATTGTTGTTGAAACATACTTTCTTGCTATTTTAGTAAAACCTTCATGAATCAAGTTTACAAATCATCATTTCATATACAAGTAAAACTTCCTTAACCTCAACATTTAGTCACTTTCATCAAGTAATCCATTTTTATCATTTAGACCTTCCTATCCAAAGTTATCCCAAGACTCACCTAGGTAAGACATGAAGAGACCGCCCATTCAACCTCTTCATTACACACCTAAGGATCCTTAAGACTACCAAAGATAAGCATGCTCCATTTATATTTAATATGTCAACACTCATTAATAAAAATACTAGAGGAAACATACATGTCCTTACGAACTTCACATAAAGACCATCTTCCAAGACAACCCCCAAGTTATACTTAGTACAATGTGAAAGTTGCGTCCCATACTACTACTCCCACCTTAATGCTCCTTGAGAATCACCATAGACTAGGCACATCACATTCATCATTTACATAGCTTTCATCACTTTAGACATAAGACCAACATGCTTCATTAACATTAGACATAATGTCAACTTGCCTCATTAACATTATATAGTAAACCATTCATATATTTTCATATAAGGACACACCAAAACTTCCTCAAAATGTCTTCTTGTGTGACGGATAAACATCGTCCCATTCCACCACCTACCCTAAGTAGTACACCCTTAGGAAGACTTATTTCATTACATTCATGTGTGGGGGCTAGCTTTAGTCGGAATAGACCATGAGAGCTAGACATGGAATCCCGGTATATCCCCTACCGGATGAGGGATCCCAACTTGCCTAAAGTAGGGTCATTCTCTTAGCCTTTACTTGGATCTCTTATAGATAAACATATGCGGGCGCATAATTAAGGGATAAGGAGATTTCTTCTAAGTACTACATCTTAACTCACGAAGAGTACTCATCTCCAGAGGTACATTGGATACGACATCTCTGCTCACAAACAGTATCCACCCCTTCTTTAAATCCTCTCGGTGGTAAGCATAACTCCCCCACTGAGTCTTACACATTCATTAACTATAGGTTAAGAAATTGTTATTAAGTACTACATCTTAACTCATGAAGATCACTCATCTCTAGATATTACTTTTTTATACTACATCTCAACTCACGAAGAGTATCCAGCCTCCAACCATTCTTTGGAAAGCTCTAGGGAATACTGAGGTTGCTACTAAGCACTGCATCTCAACTCACAAAAAGTGTCTACCCCAAACTCCCCCTTTTTTCATTCACTAGAGTTCATAGGAATAGTAGGGTTGGTACTAGACACTTCATCTCTACTCCTGAGTAGTGTCCACCTTAGAATCCCCCATTTTCATTCATTCATTCAAAGTGTGTGCATGTGAGTATATATGACAACATTCTTCACATAACCACTATATTCATAACACTGAATTTTAAGCATTATCATACTATATAAATCATAATTCACACACTATCATGCTTCACATTCACATTGTACTTCATTTAGGCATAGGATCTTCAAGACCCATATTCTCAACTTCATAAGACATCTCATCCATATACATCATAACATCACTTTACTTTATATTCAATGCCTTCAAATCCATAATCACAATTCACATATATAATTATATACATAGAGTAAACACCGCCACATAAGTGGACCATACCACTCAAGATCAATTCAATAAGTACGAAAAAACATAGATCAACTTACCCTTCATCCAAGACTTGATCACCTTTTCTTAATTCTTAAATAAATCATCATAATAAGGCATAAATGGAAGTAGATAATCACAATACAACATAATAAAAAAAACTCTAACATTGTCTAATCATATACATTAAACCCACTTCATAAGCCCAATTTTAAAAATTGGCATGTTCATGGGGTCATTGAGTTTTTGATCATAAAACCATAACTTTATATTGAAAACATCATAATCCATCCATTAAAACCATTCATACAAAGACCCATGCTTAGAATTCAAATTATAAGAATTTAAGAATTTGAAACCTTTTTGAAAAGCCTTTGGATTGGCTCCTTGAAGAGAGCAGAATAAAGGATGAACTAGCATACCTTAATAGGAGAAAACCCAAGGGATTTGGTGAAGAAACCACTCAAAATCTTCAATCCTAGCTGTTGATTGAATTCAAGCTTCGATGGTGTCTTAAGAGAGGGGTTGTGAATTTTTAAAAGTGAAGTCTATTTAGGTATTAGGGGTATAAACTAACTTAAAATAACTAAAAACCCCTAAAACAACCTATTACTAGTTAATTAGGACATATGATGAATTTCCCAATTCACCCCTAAGCTTGTAGAAAATATTGGCAGTGTTGCAGGCTCCAAACGACGGACTCAAGCTACTGTGCATCGTTTGAACGACGGCCCATCCTGCTGGGCGTCATTTGGAAAGTCAAATTCTAGGGGATAAACTCCCACAACTAAGTGTTGAGCTAGTCGTTGTTTGACAATCTTTGGTTGTTTTCTTGCTAGGGTTTGGGTCCTTCTCAAGGACCCTTGGGGTGGTCCTTCGAGACTCGACCCGGATGTTTCTACGATAACATGCTCATCTAGATCTTAGGACCCTCCCCTATCATTTTGGATACCAAACAACACATAAAACAAGCAAAGGTACACTAGCACGTACAAGACTAGCTTCCAAACGTCTTGAACGTTCTTTGACGTTCAACATACAAACTCTTTAGAAATTACCCCTTAAGACATTATTCATCATATTAACACACCATTAACTATGTAATAACTCTTTAAACACATGACAGGCTTTAGTTAGCCTATTTCATTTTGAGGGTCGTTATCGAGATATACTATTTTGCAAATTATGAACTTTACCAAATTTTGGTGTGTTCCAAATATGTTTTCAGATTCATGTATCTTGAGATAATTGTGATCAAAATTAGGTATAATTTGTTCTAGATATATTGTATCCATTTGGATAGACATTTATATAACATACACAGAAAATTTGTGCTTGCTCCCTCCCGTTTCACTCGCAACTCTCGTATCTCGCTTGCATATCCGCATCTCAAATACATGTGAGCAGACAAGATACATTTATATCATGTATATCTTCGCATATATATATATATATCTAACTTGAAATCTTCTGTGAAATTGTGTAGTCAGATTAAAATGTAGGTATTTCAAATCATAGAAAGAATTAGTAAATAAGATAGTAATGTTTGTATAATTAAGTAGTTTCTCCTATATTCATCCCATATCTACTAATACTTTCAAATAATTATTTATTATACCACCTTTTTATTTATCATGTACAAAATTTAGAGTTAAATGTATTGAGATGCATTACTCATTAAAATAGCCTAAAATAGAGCAATAATGACTTAGTTCTCCCTAACTACTCCTTCAATCTAGGAAAAACTACCTAACTACACAATTTTTAAACCATATTTACTAGTTCTTTCTATAGTTTGAAATACTAATATTTACATGATTAATTAATAATTTCATCCTATATTTCAAAGTAAGATATACCAGGCAACAAATATTTTCTATATATCCCAGATACATGTGAATTACACTATATGTTCACATGTCTCATAGGATACAAGATACATTGGAGTGTGATGATCGAGATGTGAGGAAAGCAAGGGAGATGATCAAGGTTTGCCTATATATCCTATATACCTGCAATCCATAATTGAATATAATCTATAACAAATTACCGCTAATTTTACCTCATGTATCGTGATGTACATGCATCTGAACATATTTGGACGCATCAATGTCTGATAATTCATAATATTGTAAACGACTATGCATCTAAGCAACTAATTAAATCCTAGACTAGTGAAGTTTCTATAAGTTACCCTTTATTCTAAATCGCTCGACTCTCTTTCCAACCATCATTGTTGACCTTCACAAGCTTAGCCTCCGATCAAAACCATTTTACCTACATAGGCTGTTAATATTTTGCCACTTGTTGGGCCATTAAAGAGTAGGGTAAGATTTGTCAAGAAACATGTGAATATCATCGTTGAAAGCATAAAAAAATTCTAGCAAAATATGATCTCTTGCATAGAGTAGCATGTGGGTTGCAGAATAACCCACGCTACATCCACCAAAATTGCAGTCCATCAATATTATGACTAGTAGAATGTTCCCAAAATTTTGTAATAGCATCTAGCACTGGATATATAGCTATCTAACGGGTCCTAAAATAAGTACAAAAAATGTGTATGTACATATATAATATTAAAACTTTTACTTTATCAAACTAACTTGACTATCTCTCTTGATGATCTTGGCCACCGTATTGAACATTTTCTGATGAAACAGAATCAATGAATTCTGACCATTTTTCTTTGATTAATTTTCTACAACCGAACGTTCTTTTCATATGATGAACTTTTGCTTGGCGTAAAATAAAATTTTGAAGAATATATCTATAATCTTTATTATAAATTGTCACATCACTTTTTCTAAATGATTATTAACCTTACGTTAATTAACCAAATTCCAACGAAAGAAAACATTAAAAGGAAGAATATATATTGATTAAAAAAATAGGAGAAAACAAAAATGAGTAGTTAACAACTTTAAAGAGGATTATTATTTATAGATGGATTAAATCATGGAAAATTTGGTAAAAGGAAGTTGAGGAGACTTTTTCTGTATCATCTCTTTTGATTGTTAACCACATGATGATGAACCAAAGGAAAGCATTTAAAAGGAAGAAGATATATTGATTAAAAAATAGAATAATCTGAAAATAAAAACTAGTAGCTAACAACTTTATGGAAGATTGCTATTTATAGATGGATTAAATCATGAAAACTTTGGTAAAAGGAGGTTGGTCAGTCGACATGGTATTTAAGAAGAGAATGCAAATAGATAGAATTTTTTAGTAATTCATGAAACATAATTGGATATAGCAAATATGTCAATTTATTTAATTATTAAAAGCATAATTTATTGTTAGAAAATGAAGGAAAAGATTAAAAAAAGGAAAAAAGATAAATATAATGGAGGCCATAGAGCGGTGTCATATCACTTTATCTATATTTAGACTTATTCTATATATAGATTGATTGAAATTATAATATTTATGGTAGTTTACTCAATCGACAATTTCTTGTTTCCCTTTGGTACTTGAAGGTGATGAGAGACTTTATGAATGGTGAATATAACAATGTGGGGAATTNGTAACTAATTAAATCCTAGACTAGTGAAGTTTCTATACGTTACCCTTTATTCTAAATCGCTCGACTCTCTTTCCTACCATCATTGTTGACCTTCACAAGCTTAGCCTCCGATCAAAATCATTTACCTACAAAGGCTGTTAAGATTTTGCCACTTGTTGAGAGCATAAAAAAATTCTAGCAAAATATGATCTCTTGCATAGAGTAGCATGCGGGTTGCAGAATAACCCACGCTACATCCACCAAAATTGCAGTCCATCAATGTTATGACTAATAGAATGTTCCCAAAATTTTGTAATAGCATCTAGCACTGGACATATAGCTATCTAACGGGTCCTAAAATAAGTACAAAAAATGTGTATGTACATATATAGTATTAAAACTTTTACTTTATCAAACTAACTTGACTATCTCTTTTGATGATCTTGGCCACCATATTGAACATTTTCTGATGAAACAAAATCAATGAATTCTGACCATTTTTCTTTGATTAATTTTCTACAACCGAACGTTCTTTTCATATGATGAACTTTTGCTTGGCGTAAAATAAAATTTTGAAGAATATATCTATAATCTTTATTATAAATTGTCACATCACTTTTTCTAAATGATTATTAACCTTACGTTTATTAACCAAATTCCAACGAAAGAAAACATTAAAAGGAAGAATATATATTGATTTAAAAAATAAGAGAAAATAAAAATGAGTAGTTAACAACTTTATAGAGGATTATTATTTATAGATGGATTAAATCATGGAAAATTTGGTAAAAGGAAGTTGAGGAGACTTTTTCTGTATCATCTCTTTTGATTGTTAACCACATGATGATGAACCAAAGGAAAACATTTAAAAGGAAGAAGATATATTGATTAAAAAATAGAATACTGTGAAAATAAAAATTAGTAGCTAACAACTTTATGGAAGATTGTTATTTATAGATGGATTAAATCATGAAAAATTTGGTAAAAGGAGGTTGGTCAGTCGACATGGTATTTAAGAAGAGAATGCTAATAGATAGAATTTTTTAGTAACTCATGAAACATAATTGGATATAGCAAATATGTTAATTTATTTAATTATTAAATGCATAATGGTTTGTTAGAAAATGAAGGAAAAGATTAAAAAAAGGAAAAAAAGATAAATATAAATGGATGCCATAGAGAGGTGTCATATCACTTTATCTATATTTAGACTTATTCTATATATAGATTGATTGAAATTATACTATTTATGGTAGTTTACTCAATCGACAATTTCTTGTTACCCTTTGGTACTTGAAGGTGACGAGAGACTTTATGAATGGTGAATATAACAATGTGGGGAATTGAATCCTACCAATAAGATGAGAGTTTAGGTAGTCAACCAACTGAACTACTAAGATTCTCCTATTTGTTGCAACAGTTACATTTCTATACGAGTACTTTTACCTTATGGTGATGAGTCCTCATGTATCGAGGACAGAGATTATTCTATTGCTATCATGTATTTTCTTTTCAGATTTTGTATGTAATTTATGGTTTACGTCCCAATCACTCCCTTATGATGTAATATATGGCTTTGAGACTTAGGTTAGACTTCTTCTACATTTTGTAAAACTATTTTATTTGAAATACTACCTATAAAACTCTTTGTTCTATTATCATTGATGAAGTATGCTCAATAAGTTTTGCAGGACCTTGCGGGGTATTGTATGTCATGTCACGTCTAGGGTGTATTTGGGGTCCTGACCTACTTTTGGCCCTAACTCTTTTCTATCATCCCTAGCTAAAATGGAGAGGATTGATTAATTCTTCAGGCTTTTTTAGTTCCAAACAAAGTAGAATAATTGTTTCTTAAAATTTAAAATATTTTCAATCTATTTTGTAGGAAATTTTACTATTTATCGGGTAAAAGTACCTCAAAAATGTTTTGAATAATTATGTATTGTTATAAAAATATTGAATCTATTCTCCTCCTTCCTCCCTTCCTCTTCTTCCACTTCCACTTCATCTTTCTCTCCCTATTCCTATTCCTCTTCATCATTCTCCTCCTTCTCGTCTTCTTCTTGTTCCTCTTGTTCTAATTCTTCCCCTTCCCCTCCCTGTCCTCCTTCTTCATCTACCTCTTCTTCTTGTTCGTCGTCTTTTTCTTCTCCTCCTCCTACTACCCCTTCTTCTCCTTAATCTTCTTCTGCTTATTTTCCTTTTCCTTATTCTCCTTCGGTTATTCAACGTAACAGGTTTTACTTCAAAGTAATTATTAATTGTTAAAAGGTTAATAAGTTTGATAATTAATTAGATATAATTTATCTCATTTTCAATTTTATCGATTTTGAATTATTTCAAGCAAATGTATTTTTCTAAAGTACCAATGACTTGTTTCTTCAAACCCACTTTCAGCCCTAATATTATCCAATCAGACACTATCGTTCATAAAACCCGGGCCCAAACCCCTCAAATAAATACCTCTATTCCTTTTCTTTTCCTTATCATTTCTTTCTTTCCCAAACGAACTGGAAACCCTAGCAGCCCCTGTCCTTGCAAATGCAAACACCACAAAACTTCACCGGATTTTGAGCTCAATCCATAAAGTTTTCTACCTCAAAAATGTCACCATGTCCCTAAAATTATTTTAGGGGAATATAGCCCCACCCATGTCACCTTTTGTTGAAGATATTTTTTCTCCTATTTTTCTGAATTTATCTCTTCTAAGATCAACAATTCAAATTTTGGATCCCTAATTTTGTTGAGATTATCCCCCCCTTCTTTGTTTTTCAAATATTCTTTAGGCGTCAATTTTTTGGTTATAAATGAAGCCTAAATTGTATGTACTTAAGGGGACATGTAGTGGAAAAAATTCCCCTGTGTTAAAACTCTTCAATTGTAAAATATCTATGTTGTACAAGTTTTTCTCAAAGCAAACAATCATTTTTCAATCATTGCCATCAGATGCAGAAGATAATTCAAGGTTACTTCTCGATCATTTTCTTTTGTTTTTTCCATTTCAAATTTGTACAATACTTAACTTATCATCTCAATTCATTGCTCCTTAAAACGTTATATTTCACCAAGATCCTTTATTTGATTTTTGACGTGATCTGCTATTTTTTAGTATGTTACCCATGTAGTAAGTTATCTTCTAAGTTTATAAATGAAAAAGGAATTGGTTAAGACTAATGGTTAGTTTCTTTTTGCTCCGAGTTTGATATACATTTCGAGTTGGAATAAAAATTTCTTTGCATTTTTAATACAAAAAAATGATACAAATAGTATTTTGTCAAACATATTATTTACGTCAATATTCTACTTATCTTTTGGTTATTAAGTTTGACGCATGCTTGTAATTGGTTGCAATTTTAATTGAATGACTTGTATTAACTCAAAATCTACTAACTATTTACCCTGATTTTACTTTCTTAACTATATGAGAAACTCAATTTAAATCAAGTCGTCACGCTTCAATGTTTCCTTTTAGCGTAAATTTAAGTACTATTTCACTTTGCATCATTCATGGAGGTACCAACTCCTTTTAAATTCATGATTTATAAGGAGATGAGTTATAATTATTTTGTCACTATTGATCCTACCATTGGGAAAATATTTTAAAATAAACAAACGAGTACGATATTTCAAGTAATTTTGTTACTAACAATAGATCCAAAGCCAAAATGACATGCATTTGTATTGTTTTAGTTTATTTTGGAGCCTATTTTTGTTTTAAAAAAACATTAATTTTTATTTATTTATTAGTAGTGAAAGCCTACTTGTATTTAACAATGATTTTTAGTATTTTATTTGAAGTATAACTAGGACTCTTGTAATCAATCTATGACTTGTATTCTCTAGTGTAATCAACTCCTACAAGTAGGAGCTTGTACTTGATAGAGTAATAATTATGTAATATATTTGTTGATTTTATTGTGTAGTTATCATCTGGAAGTTATGGAGGCTGCATTAAGGTAGAAGATCATGATTCCATGGAGACTAGTTCTTTGAAGACCCATAAATCAATAATGATTCTTAAAAGCTTTGCTTACGTTCTTCAGAAGCTTTTTCCCTATAGAGCTATTCTTTGTTCCAACAGTTGTTCTGGTGACTCAGGTTTGTAGATTTTATTCCTTTTTATTTAATTCAAAGGATAATAACATCTAAGAATCCTCCGTCATTAATCTATGTGAACATTTAAGTCCTAAATTGATGTGAAATAGGAGAGCTACTTCCTTTTATATGGTTCACATTTATTCAAGTGATAGTTTTTTTTAACTTCGTAAGAAAATATTGAAACTATTCAGAAAACTCAAAATTACTTCGCATTATGAAAAAATTTTCATCAAAGAAAAAGTAATATATCAGTTCATTAATTTTACTTTGACTACTTACATTCTTACGATTGATGAAAACATAAATGTTCTTCCTATTTAAGGAGTATCATTTGTGAACTAAATACATAGAAGAGAAACAAAAATCTCTCTTTCATTTAATCTCTTTCACCTATTCATGTATTGTCTGAAATGTTTTTCTTCCTATTGTGAATATTTAGACAACTATTTTTGTGCAACTCCAAACTTCCAACCACGAGTATACGTGTTTGGAAGATCTGTTGAAGCTTGGAGAGTGACTCGACTTAACTATTAACATGAGAACTGAAGAGGCGAACTGTCTAGAAAATAAGATGAAAGGTTTTTACTTAATTCTTCCACAGATTCTTATTGAATTTTCTGGTAATGCTATGAATGACATGTTCAAAGGCAAACTGAAGAATTTCATAAGAAAAGGAACTATAAAGAAAAAGGATTACTTTAACAAGTCGAAGATTAAAATTCAAAAATCTACGGATCCTTTCTTTGTCTACGAAAAACTTTAATCATAATGCTAGTCACTGATAAGTAAGACAAGGACAGAACTTACGGTAAGAAAGACAAGCTGATGTCAAGCTCATGTTGGTGAGGCTAATGAAGTGATCATTCTTGTAGTTTTTCTAGTGGCTAAAAATATTAATTGGTGTTGGACACAGACCTTTCAATACATTTTTGTGCCAACAAAGAGTTATTCCATGACTTTGAGGAGTCAACTAATGACAATTGTGTTTACATGGGTTCTCTACTGCAGGAATAATGGATAAAGTAAATTTTTTACATAAGGTAACTTCAGAAAAAACTTTAGCCTTGAATAATGTTTTGTATGTACTTTACCTGTAGAGACATAGTTTTTGGAGTACAGCTTAATAATGTAGGCCTTTAACTATATTTAAAGGCGATAAAATAATTATTTCTCAAGGAGGAGACTTTATTGGGAAGGGATATCTTAGTGGAGAATTATTTGTGTTCAACAATGTTCAATAGATTATTAATAATGCTAGTATTTCAAATTATGCTTATATTGTTAAGTTAATTAATTTGGGTTATGGTAGAGTATGTCATGTTAGTATTGCTTCTATCAAAAGACATAGAAAAATAGAATTTATTTCTATGATAAAAATTGATGATTTTTCAAAAATCTTGTAAATGTTAAAGCAAAACATGTAAGGAAACCTTTGAAATCTAATATTAGTATATTCAAATTCAACAAACTTCAAGAATACTGTTTGAAAAAGTGGAAAAAAGTATTAATTTTCAAGATACACTAACGTATATAGTCTTATATCTATAGATGAGGTTGAAAGTATGTTTGTCAAATTCGAAGTAGAAAATAAATTAGACAAGAAAATCAAGAGATTTTTTGATCTGGTAGGGGCAGTAAATATAATACGAAAACTCTGGAGTATATTTGTGAGAAAAATGATATTATACATGAGCTTAGTGCTCGTTATATTCCAACAAAATGGTGTAGCTGAACAAATATATAAAACCCTTGACGAAATGATAAATTCTATGCTTTTAAGCTCGAGTCTATCAAACAACTTGTAGGGGGAAGCTTTCTTATTTGCATTTTATATTCTTAATGGTCCCTCATAAAACGTTAGACAAGACCTGATATATGTTTTAGAAAGGTTTTTCTCCTAATTTGAAATTTCTGAAAGTTTTGAGGTCTTTGGCTAAGGTAAGACAACCTGATTTTAAATGAGTAAATGTAGGTTGTAAGACTTTTGACATTGTCTTTATTGGTTATGTGAAAAGAGTGCTGCATATAGATTTTTGTTTTTAAAATAGTTTTTCTATTTGTGAATCTTGAGTTGCTGAATTTTTAGAAAATTTCCTTTGAAAAATAATGTGTTTAGTGATATATAAAATGATGCTTCTACATTTATGTTTGTTGATCCTTGTGTTGTTTCTTCTTGTGAAGTTATTTCTAAGAAGCATTAAATGAACTTACAAGGAGTAAAAGATGTAGAATTGATAACAGCTTTGTCATGATTTTATCACTTTTTTTTTACTGAAAATTTTGGTATAAGATTTAGTATCTGTCTAGTTAATAGAACCTAAATCTTATGATGAGGCAACGAGAACTCCATATGTAATATTTTGAAAAGAAGATATTAAAAATGAATTAAACTCTTTAGTATGAGATCAATATATGTGATATTTTGAAAAGAAGGTGTTAAAAATAAATTAAACTTTATAGTTTTGAATCACACTTAAGACTCGTCTGATTTGCCTAATGGTTGTAAATTCATATGTAGCAAGTGGACATATAAGAATAAATTGAGACCCGAAGCTACAATTGATAAATATTAGGCTAGAATTTTTATGAGGAGTTTTATCGAAAAGAAAGATGTTGTTTATTTTGATATTTATTCTCTTGTCACAAAAATAATAACCGTTAGGAGTCTTATTGCTTTTTCCACTTTTCATGATTTAGTGATAAAATGGATGTCAAAACAATATTTTTAAATGGTTACCTAGATGAATAGTTATATTTGACTCAACCCAAACGTTTTGTGGTTCCAGGAGAAGATAATTAAATATTCAAGTTGAGTAAGTCCTTTTATGGAGTAAACTAGATACCTAAGCAGCGGTATGAAAAGTCTAATATCACATTAGTGGATAGTGATTTTCTTGTCAATTAATCTTATAACTATGATTATTCCGAAATGAAAGGTTCAAATTGCGTGATTATATGTATATGACTTGTTAATATGTCCAAAACTGACTGTTATTGATAAAACTAAGAACTTTTTGTCTACTAAGTTTCAAATGGAAAATCATTATGAAGTAGATGTAATTTTACAAATCAAAATTAAAAGAAATATTGACGATTTCTCTTTGTGTCAGTCTCATTACAATAAAATCAAGTTTAAAAAAACTAAATATTTAAATGTAGTTTAGGAGATCTCCTCATGATCCTAGCCTTCACTTGTAATAGTATAAAGATTCTAGTGTTTCTCAAATGAAATATGCTAAAATAATTGGGACTGTAATGCTTATGGTGATCTTTACTTGTCCTGATATAATTTATGTTGTTAGTATATCAAGTATATATACTTATATTCCTAGTAGTAAACATTAGAAGGCTCTTCGTCGCATTCAAATTTGTGTAAAATTACATTTTTTAGGTTGTGTTGTATCTGTGCAGTGACACATGTCCAAGTGCAGTTAACACCTCTAGTGCACACCCTTGACTAAAGAGATGTGTCTCTTCACCTTGCATTAATGTGTTGTACGCACTTCAATTCATGCAGCCATGAGAAATATTGTGTGTTTATTTTTTTGTCCAAAAAAAAAATTTCTCAATGGATATATTTGCAAAAGTCCAACTTGAGTCGAATGACTGCAATGGTAAAACAAGAGTTGAAATCGTCTTAACCCCTTTAACAACATAGAATTTCTAATTATTCTGGCGTCATCAAACCGCACTTGATTATAAACAAATCATATGTTATTTTGTTTCTAATTAACATTTCACATGCTTTATTATACAAACAATATATTGTTAGATAAGAAATAAGTATATGCATATTTATTCACCTTTTGGATCAAATAGTAACCGCAAGGACGAACTTCCTCCCCTTTAAGTTCCCAAACATTAGTGGTGCACGGTGTGACAATTGCATCAATAAGATTGTAGCTATTGAAGTTACATGACATGAAATTGATGATGCATTTGTGAACACTAGCTCTACTAATTTTTTGGCATATATGTTGCTAGAGAGCCCATGTGTGCTGACATATCACCAATTTCCTTTTATACACTTTCATCAGCTACAATCTTACGAATGCAATTCAACTGCTTATGTTTCGGAACTTCAAGAGCAGGAAGTTTCTCCTTAGGGTTATTGGTTTACCCAAAAGGTGAACTAAATTTCATGTCCTTTATCATATTAAGAACATATGAACTACATCACAAAGTAAGCAAAAAGATAATCAGTATATAAATAAGGGGAAACCCATCGGTGAATTTGTAAATTTGGCACAAAATTTCACTTAGACACTTTAATTAATCTTTGTTCATTTTAAAAACCTTATGTAGGGCTGCACATTGTCATTTATACACTTTTTGGTGACTCAACATAGTAATTGTTTAACACGTATTTTATGTGCGTTTGAGAAGCCTTTTTTGGCGGTTCTTCTTCCTCACTCTTTCTCTCTGCAATCTTTCACCACTCTCCATTGATTATTTTTTTTACTCCTTCCCGCTCTCTCATTTCTCTGCAACCATAGACCATCCCTCATCACCAACCAAATTTTGAGAAAATATATTATATTAGTTGGGCATGTATACTACTTAGTTTTCTGGTTATTCCCTGAAAATCTAATTTAATTTTTTATCCATCATTCAATACTAATATAAAATACACAAAAAAAAAAAAATTCCACTTCTTTTGCACTATATCCACTAGAGGAGATATAAATAATGAAATTATTTAATTGATAATTATTGGATCCTCTCCGACTACAATAAAAATAAATATTTCAAAAAAGTTAGTTCTTTTATTTGTATCTCCTACTACATTATAATGAGTATTCGTAAAAGAAAAAAATACATAATAGAAAAGAAAAAAAAAAGATGGAGGAAATGGGTTGGAATAGAAGAGATTAAACATAGAAAATTGATGAGAAGAAATTATTTTTTTTAAAAAAGATTGAAGTGAAATTACTGTGAAGAAAAAATTAATAATTTCAAAGCACAAAATAAGAAGAATGAAATTACTGAGATTAGTGAAAGATTATCTGTTCTTGGTGTAGTTAAAAAAGAAGAAGATGAAGAAATGGGGTCTAGGGTATGGGATTACAGATCCGGAGAAAAAAAGGAATTAAAAGTGATTCTTGTTTCTTTAACGAAAAAAGTCCACTTGTCACTTAAAGATTTGTCTATTTTTCCAGCAAAAGCATTAGTCAACACACACTTTCGGATCTGGGAATATAAATAAAGCGTCGAAATGACACAGTAAATGACTATTACAGGTGTTCAAAACGAACATAGAATAATTAAAGTGTATATGTGATATTTCATGCCAACATTAACGGGACACCGATGGGTTCACCCTAAAAATAATGTTCGGGTTGGGTATAATCATGTGTGAGTTGTTGAAACTTGAATAAGCCAGGTTTCTTTGATACTATACCCAAAAAAGATAAACTAAGACAGGTTGCACCATACATGATACCTTTATTTTTGAAATACATAACGTGTGCACACAATGACTAAAGATAATTCAAGAGAGATCAATGTCCCAATTTTACATTTCAGCCTAGAATTATTAGCTAGATTATATCTATATGCCCATAAGTTTCAGGGATTGACAATATAAAAGGAAATTGCAATACATTTGTGTGGTAAAGTTTCCTTCTTCACCAAGTCTTTGGATGACAACAATGAACTTTCCATGAACAACCACCTCTATTTTGATCATTACCTTTGCCTACTAGTTTTATTAACAACTTTAGGAGGTTCAACCATTCACTAGAAAGTAGATTTACAAATAAGAAAAAATCCAGCTTAGTTCCGTTCTTCTACACAAGAAGTATAATAAAAAAATGTTTGAAACACTTAGAATTTGCCACAAATAGTAATTAGGATCTTCAGTATCAATCTTGAACTCTCTTTATGATTGCAAAAAGATAGGGAAGAGATTTTCTCACAATAAGATGCTAGCGTAAATGCAGAACATGTATTATAAGCATTGTCTAATAATCCCATTCTTTACATCTGTGTTAGCATCTTGATGTGAGAAAATCGTGTCCCAATCTTTTGTGCAACCACAACAAGAGTTAGGAATTGACACTGAACCAATTACTACTTTCGGTATGTGATTGACATTCACTCCTTTTTTTCGAATATGTACTGTGATATTGGTTGTGTATGAGAATGAATTGAGATTAATTTGGTTATTTTTATAAATTTGTTTTCTAGTGAACCATTGAACCTCCTAAACAAACTTAAGAGAAAGAGAGGTAGAAAAAGCACAAATGAACAAAGAGAGACTACAAAATTTCATCCCTTGGAGAATGAACTCTCTAGACTTAAGGTATAAAAATATCAAACCTTAGGCACTTGTAGACTACGTTTCCACTCTAAGGCTAGACCACTAAGAAATTAAAACTTGACTATTTGGGTTCTATAATCGCATGAGGCATAACAAGCATACAACTAGTCTATGCCTAAAATAATATAAAAATCCATCATATCTAATCAACTAATTTGGTTGTGGGTTCTTTATAATAAATAGAGATAGCACAATTTTGTCGTCTCCATTTGTTCATTTGCGTTTTTTCTACCTCTTTTCCTCCTTTGTTTGCTTAGGAGGTTCAATGATTCATAAGAAAAAAATATACAAAAATGACAAAATGCATCTCAAGCCCTCTTAGAGACGTCTTAATATAATAGGGTCACGACCCTTTACATTAAAAGAAACATACTAAGTCTTAAAAAATGTATTAAATGAAAGAAACATAGTTCATGTCCTCAAACATATGAGGACATATAAATCTTGAGAGAATCAACTTCCCAAGCTTCACCTTCTAAGAACCTTCACTTGTCTTCCGTCTACACTGTCACGGCCCAAAAAGAAACACGATTCGTGATGGAACCTATGTTCCCAACCACTAGGTAAGCCAACCCAACATATATTAACCAAACGCAACAAACAAATGGGTAAAACAAAAAAAAGGGCAAAAAAAATTGGCAAGACTCTCGAACATTGAGTTCCTTAAAGTACGAAATGCGGAAACTAGAAAAAAATATATCACCCCAAGAATTGGTGTCTTAAGTACAAGAGCTTCTAAAATCCGATGAAAGTCTTAAACTAAATGACAAATCTAAAATAAGGGATATCCTGTCTGAATACTAATAACAGAATAAATAAAAGATAGAGGGAGGTGTGGGCCATGGAATAGCCAAGCAGCTCACCACAACTCCAAGAACTTCAAGCTCGGACTCAGTTTGCTCCACGAGATGTGCTCCTACTCGCAATCGAATCTGCACCACAAAGAGTGCAACAAGTGTAGTATGAGTAAGAAACCACGTGTACCCAGTATGTCTCGTTGACCGACAACGAAGAAGTAGTGACGGGAGTTTATAAAAAAAATTCTTAACTTATATAAGTATATATATATTACACTCACTATTTAAGCTCCATCAATAAAGGTAATCAAACATCAAGTACTTTCCAAACACCAAACAAACACATAATCATCAAAATGAATGATGTGATGAAATGCAATGCAATATGATACCATGTAATGAATTGTCTCAGAATACCCAGTACTCACTCAACCGTATATACATGATACTCCTCGGAAATACATCGAGAGATTATGACCCATAGGGGACTCGCGAGGTCCATATACCGACACAGACGATCTACACGTGTCTGTGCGGACGATCTCAACTTACTATCATAATATCAAACAATTTCCGCACGGACGGTCTCTACGTGCCCAAATTACAATCTTAACATCTCACCATCCCAGCACTGACGATCTCCACGTGCCCAACTTATACCCAATCTCATGTCAATGCACGTACATCATATTAATTCAAAATAAGGGGATGATGATGCATCTCACTCAATCAATATCAACATAATACACAACCACCTCAATTATCACAATTATACGGGTGTAATAAAGAAAACACAATCACACAATAATTTCAAGTCAATAATATATAAGCTAATGCCCATATGCTTTGGAAATTCTCAAGTTACAATCCACATTCTATAGTAGTAACTTTCCGTTATATAACATCGGTACTCGTACCAATGCCCGTCACAAAACTGATACGAGACCCCCATCTTTAGCCCTTACCCCTTTGTCTATTTTCATTTTTAATCTTTAATTAGGAAAACATCCTTCAACAAGTCTAAAAAGTCTAAACATACCTCAAGTGCCGAGCTCGTGTAACGAATCCTCAAGATAGTTCCTTCCCTTTTCGCAAAGTTTTGGAATGTTCACGATCTACCAATGATGCAATATTCGTAAGTAAGCGAGTTTGTAGACATTCAAATTATTATATGTCTATCATAGACCCTAAAACTCACTCATATTTCTAACCAAACTTCAAATCTTGATATGTATTGGTGTGCCAAAATTTTCATACTTGCTAAATTTCAAGCCAAGAACTTAACTCTAACCTCTTCAAATGGACTAAAATTCAATGTTAGATCATATAATAAACACCTAATAATTAATTACCAATCTCAATATATTAAATTTAAATTCTAATTTGATAATTATCTTAAGCAGGTCAACGTAATAACGTACACTGCAGACGAGCAGGAGCACTGCAACAAGACCATCTGCAGGTCATTTTTTTAATATGCCAATCTTAAAGAATTTTATACAAATGCCAATCTTGACACATGATTTCCAATGATTGTCAATGATTGGAATGATTGCCAATGATTGGCTCATGACATTCTCCTCCAACATTGACATAGCATTACCACATAATGGCTACAATCATATTGACTCAGCTTTTCATCCGAAGCATGCTTCTCCTCGTCCCTTTTTTATTATTTTAATTTAAACAAAATTTCCATCCACTCTTTCTATTAATACAATCACATGACCCTAAATATTTTCCCTCAACTTCATTAAGTGTAACAAATAAACTTCTAATACTAATCACAGAAATAACATACCCCAAACTGCAATTGCGAAGAAAATATACACCATTGTTTGATAATTTTCCTCTCAATTTTCTTATTATAATAATAAATACACGAACAAGGGATCAACTTTCCATCTACCTTAAATTCATTATGATCCATATAACAATCAAGAAATTTATCAAATTGCTTCTTACCTGAAGATTTCGTTTGTTCCCTCACGTTCTGTATTCACGCCGCCCAGGTAGTTTTCTAACCCTTTTATTTTCTGCCTTTCTAATGTTAATTAAATATAACAAATAAACTAATCCCACTAACTTAAATCAATATATGGGTCAAGTATAAAGATATTAAACGAATTATGGATATGACCCACTAACTATTAACTATATTAATTCTTCACTAAAATTTTTATCAACTAAATACTCTTAGTCTTCGAATAGTTTAAAAATATCCCTTTAAATTTTCAAAAGGAGTCAAACTAGTCCTAGTTCTCAAAACGGCCTAGTGGGTCGTTACATCACCTACCACTTAAAAAAGCGTTCGTCCTCGAACGAGAAAAGAAAAGAGCTAACCTGAACGGTAAAAAAGATAAGGATATTTACTCCTCATGTCTGACTATGTCTTCCATGTAGCCTCCTCCACTGGACGATGCAGCTACTGAACCTTTACTGAAGCAATCTCCTTGGACCTTAGCTTCGAATTTGCCTATCCAAAATGGTGATCGGCTCTTCCTCAAAAGTCAAATTCTGATCAAGTAACACTGAATCCCATTGAATCACATGATCACCACCCCGATGATACTTCTTAAGCATTGAAATATGAAATACAGGATGGACACCTGACAAACCAAGTGGCAAAGCCAACTGATACGCCACCTCACCAATACGCTCAACAATCTCGAAAGGACCAATATACCTTGGGCTCAACTTGCCCTTCTTTCCAAACCTCATCACACCCTTCATAGGTGAAACCTTAAATAAAACCCTCTCTCCAACCATAAACTCTAAATCATGAATCTTTCGATCTGCATAACTCTTTTGCCTACTCTCAGCCATGAGAAGTCTATCTTGGATTAACTTGACTTTTTCCAAGGACTCCCTCAACAAATCTGTACCCCATGGTCTAACCTCAAATGCATCAAACCAGCCAATAGGAGATCGACATCTCCTACCATACAGAGCCTCAAATGGTTCCATCTCAATGCTCGAATGATAACTATTATTGTAAGCAAACTCCGCTAAAGGCAAGAACTGATCCCACTGACCACCAAAGTCAATCACACACGCCCGCAACATGTCCTCAAGAACCTGAATACTCCGCTCAGACTGACCATCAGTCTGAGGGTGAAAGGATATACTAAGATCCACCCGAGTGTCAAACTCTTTCTGCATAGACCACAAGAAATGATATGTAAATTGGGTGCCACGATCTGAAATAATTGATATAGGAACCCCATGCAACCGAAATATCTCCCGAATATAAATCTTGGCTAACCTGTATAAGTTATAGGTAGTCTAAATTGGTACAAAGTGTGCAGACTTAGTCAGTCGATCCACAATGACCCATATAGCTCGAACATACACAAGGTGCGTGGCAATCCTACCACAAAGTCCATAATAGGCATCCTTTGTTTCACACCTTCAGGCTTTTGGTGTTCATACTTCACTTGCTGACAATTTAAAAAACGGGATACTAAATCTACTATGTCCCTCTTCATACAAATTGAATACCTCGAACTATGGGCCTCTTCCATGATTAATCTAGTCAAATCACCTATACGAGGAACACAAATACGACCTTTAATCCTCAAAACTCCCTTACTATCAAGAATTGCAGTCTTGGCTTCTCCTTTTAACACCTTGTCTCTAATCTTACATAAATCACCATTATCAAACTGTTGAGCCCGAATCTGTTCCAACAAGGATGATCTAGCCTCCATATAAGCCAACACCTTACGAGGTTCTGAAATATCAAGTCTCACAAAGCTATTGGCCAAAGATTGGACATCCCCAGCTAAAGGACGCTTGTCGACCTGTAACATGGCTAGACTACCCATACTTACCACCTTTCGACTCAAGGCATCTACTCATTTGCCTTGCCTGGATGATAACGAATAGTTATGTCATCGTCCTTGATCAACTCCAACCATCTCCGCTGCCTCTAATTCAGATCTCTCTGATTGAATATATGTTGGAGGCTACGATGATCCGTTAACACCTCACAATCCACACCATAAAGATAATGCCTCCAAATTTTCAATGCAAACACAACAGCCTCCAACTCTAAATCATGAATAGGATAATTCTTCTAATGAACCTTCAACTGTCTCGAAGCATAAGCTAACACTTTTCCCTTCTGCATTAATACACAACCAAGACCAATCCGAGAAGCATCACAATATACAACAAAACCCTCTCTCTCAACGGGTAGGGTCAAAATCGAAGCAGTAGTTAATAAAGTCTTGAGCTTTTGGAAACTAACCTCACACTCGTCAGACCACTGAAAAGTCACCTCCTTCTGTGTCAATCTAGTTAATGGAGATGCAATGGATGAGAAACCCTCAACAAATCGTCGATAATAACCTGCAAGGCCTAAGAAACTCCTAATCTCAGTAACTAAAGTAGGTCTGACCCAACCTCTAACTGCCTCAATCTTCTTTGGATCTACCATAATACCCTCCTTGGACACTACATGTCCTAAGAATGCTACCGAACTAAGCCGAAACTCACACTTTGAAAACTTTGCATAAAGCTTCTTCTCCTTTAGAATCCCAAGCACCATCCTCAACTGATGTTCATGTTCCTCCTTAATGCCTGAGTATATCAATATATCATCTATGAAGACAATAACAAAGGAATCCAAATACGGACTGAAAACTCCATTCATCAAGTCCATAAAAGCTGCAGGGGCATTAGTCAATCCAAAAGACATCACCAAAAACTCGTAATGGCCATAACGTGTTCGAAAACCTTTCTTAGGGATATCCTCCGCCCGAACCTTCAGCTGATGATAGCCAGATCTCAAATCAATCTTGGAGAAAACTGAAGCACCCTGCAACTGATCAAATAAGTCATCAATGCAAGGTATCAGGTACTTATTTCTGATGGTCACCTTGTTCAACTGTCGATAGTCAATACACATACGCATAGATCCATCTTTCTTCTTCACAAATAACAATGGAGCACCCCAAGGAGATACACTCGGTCTAATAAAACCTTTGCTCAACAAATCTTGCAACTGCTCCTTCAACTCTTTCAATTCAACCGGTGCCATACGATAAGGAGGAATGGAAATAGGCCGAGTGCCTGGCTCCACATCAATACAAAAATCAATATCACGATCTGGTGGAAGACCTGGCAAATCGTTCGGAAATAATTCTGAAAATTCACTCACTACTGGAATAGACTCAAGCATAGGAGTCTCAATACTAGTATCTCGAATCTGGGCCAAGTAAGCCAAACATCCTCTTTGTACCAACTGACGAGCCTTAAGAAATGATATCACACCCTTAGAAGGGTGACTAAGAGAACCTCTCCATTCTACTATAGGAACTCCAGGCATAGCTAAAGTGATTGTCTTGGCATGACAATTTAAAATTGCGTGGTAAGAAGATAACCAATCCATACCGAGAATCACATCAAAATCTATCATATCTAAGACCTTTAAATTTGCGTGAGTGTCATACCCCATCAACGTAACTGTACATAATCGATAAACCCGATCTACAACTACAGAATCCCTAACAGGAGTAGAAACACGTATCGGCAAGTCAAGAGACTCCCATAATATATCTAGACTAGGAGAAAAATATGTGGACACATAAGAATAAGTAGATCCTGGATCAAATAATACAGTAGCTGATCGATGACAAATCGGAATAATACCTGTGATAACAGCATCTGAAGCCTCAGCCTGTGGCCTACCTGGAAAAGCATAATAGTGAGAACGACCTCCATCAGATTGTGAACCTCCACGACCACCACCTCGACCAGAAGGAGAACCACCTCTACCTGAATGAGGACCACCTCTATCATTCTTTGCACCACCCCTAGCTGGAGGTTGTGTAGCCCTGGAAGTCGAAGCCTGAGAACCCTGATGTAAGCCACAACATCTGGTCCTAGGGCAGTCTCTCACAAAGTGTCCCATATCACCACACTCAAAACAGCCCTTACGAGACGCAGGCTGATGAGAGGAACCTGACTGACCAGAATGCCCTCACCGAACCATAGGCCTAGAAGATGAACCCTATGAAGTATGCACTTATCTAGAAGAACTATGCCTAGTGTAACCAGCCTCAGACACAGGTATAGAAGCATGAATGGGTCTGCTGGACTGAGAGTGAAAACCTCTCCCTACATAACCTCGACTCCAGGCGTAGCACCACGAAAATCACCTGAATAATGGGTCATCTTGCCCTCACGCTGCTCAAATCCCTCACATCGAATCATCTCCAACTCCTTAGCAGCATCCACCACTTTCTGGAATGGAACACCAGAAGCAGAAACTTGAGAAACTCCTAGACGAATCGGAATAATCAGCCCCTTAACAAACCTCCTCACTCTCTAAGCCTCTATAGGAAGTATCATCGAAGCATGCCTAGCCAAGGCATGAAATTTACCCTCATACTCTGCAACTGACATACCACCTTGCAGCAAACCCTCAAACTCGTCCCTCTTGCGCTCCCTCTCACTGCGTGTAACAAATATTGATAGAAATACCTGAGTAAACTGAGTCCAGGACTGTGGAGGAGATCCAGTTGGCCTACTACTAATATAATCACTCCACAACTGCTTGGCGGAGCCAGTCATCTTAAACGCTGTGTAGTCAACTCCATGAGACTCCACTAATCCAAGATTATGCAACCTCTAATGACAACTAACTATAAATTCATATGCATCTTCAGTTAAGTCACCAGTATAAGTTGGAGGATTCATTACTCTGAACCTCCCAAACATATTTTGATCATCAATGGTCATAGAAGGCCTGTTTGCCAAATGTGATGCAATATCTGGATACTCCATACTATCCACACGAGTATCTACAACAACTGCTGGCTGAGTCTTGGGAGTCTAACCTCCGAAATGGGTCTGTGAGCCATCAGAAGTGACAGGCAAAGCTCCTGCCTGAGCCATCCCCTCTAGGAGTTCTAACATACGAGCCAAGGTATCTTAAAGCACTAGGTGACAATAGTACTGGGTAGATCCTGAGCCGGCTCATCCCCATCGACACGATCTTGCACATCCCCATGAATATCCTCTGCATCAGGAGGTACGGTCCTATAACGACCCTGGGTAACTATTGGTACTTGACCTTCCACAGGTGCTGCAATACGGCCCCTAACGCGACCTTGAGATCGTCTCTTGCCTCTACCTCGGATAGTGTTCCCAGAAGCAGGCGCAGGACTAGGATTCTGACCACCACTTGCCGGTGTACGAGTTCTTGCCATCTGAGAGGATGAGATATCAAGATTATAATTTCAACAAGGTCAAGTGTGCACGATAGTGAATGAAAGAACAGAATATTTCCTATATGTCCTATAGCCTCTCGAATATAGGTATGGACGTCTTCATATCGATCCCCAAGACTCTACTAGACATTGTTCTTGTACTCGTGCGACCGATGAACCTAGGGCTCTGATATACAATTATAGAAATATATAAGAATATGGAGTTAGTACAAACATTGTACTAAGTATAATAATATGCAAAAACATGCTAAAAAGGACATTGTAGTTGAAACATAATTTTCATGCTATTTTAGTAAAACCTTCATCAATCAACTTTACAAAGCATCATTTCATATACAACTAAAACTTCCTTAACCTCAACATTTAGTCACATTCATCAAGTAATCCATTTTTATCATTTAGACCTTCCTATCCAAAGTTATCCTGAGACTCACCTAGGTAAGACATAACGAGACCGCCCATACACCATTTTCATTACACACCTAAGCATCCTTAAGACTACCAAAGATAAGCATGCTCCATTTTAATTTAACATGTCAATACTCATTACTAAAAACACTAGAGGAAACATACATGTCATTACGAACTTCACATAAAGACCATCCTCCAAGACAACCCCCAAGTTATGCATAGTACAATGTGAAAGTAGCATTCTATACTACTCCTCCAGCTTAGTGATCCTTGAGAATCACTATAGACTAGGCACATAACAGTCATCATTTACATAGCTTTCATCACTTTAGACATAAGACCATTATTCTTCATTAACGTTAGACATAAAGTCAACTTACCTCAGTAACGTTATATAGTAAACCATTCATACATTTTCATATAAGGACACACCAAAACATCCTCAAAATGTCTACTTGTGCGAAGGATATATAGCATGCCATTCCACCACCTACCCTAAGTAGTACATCCTTAAGAAGACTTATTTCATTACATTCGTTTGTGGGGGCTTGCCTTAGTCGACATAGTCCATGAGAGCTAGACATGGAATCCCGGTATATCCCTACCGGATGAGGGATACCCATTTGCCTAAAGTAGGGTCATTCTCTTAGCCTTTTTGGATCATCTATAGATAAATATATGTGGGCGCATAGTTACGGGATAAGGCGATTTCTTCTAAGTACTACATCTCAACTCACGAGAGTACTCATCTCTAGAGGTACATTGGATGCGACATCTCTGCTCACAAAGAGTATCCACCCCTTCTTCAAATCCTCTCGTTGCTAAGTATGACTCCTCGATTGAGTTTTAGATATTCATTCACTATAGGTTATGAAATTGTTATAAAGTACTACATCTTAACTCATGAAGATCACTCATCTCTAGAGATTACTTTTTTATACTACATGTCAACTCACGAAGAGTATCCAACCTCCAACCATTCTTTGGAAAGCTCTTGGGAATACTGAGGTTGCTACTAAACACTGCATCTCAACTCATGAAGAGTGTCCACCCCAAACTCCCCCTTTTTCATTCACTATAGTTCTTGGGAATAGTAGGGTTGGTGACAACCTTAGAATCCCCCATTTTCATTCATTAACCTTAGAATCCCCCATTTTCATTCATTAACTTCATTAGTTCATTCAAAGTGTGTGCATGTGAGTATATGTGACAACATTCTTCACATTACCACCATATTCATAACACTGAATTTTAAGCATTATCATACTACATAAATCATAATTCACACACTATCATGCTTCACATTCACATTGTACTTAATTTAGACATAGCATCTTCAAGATACATATTCTCAACTTCAGAAGACATCTCATCCATATACATCATAACATAACTTTACTTCATAGTCAATGCCTTCAAAGCCTTAATCACATTTCACATATATAACCATATACATCAAGTAAACACCGCCACCATAAGTGGACCATACCACTCAAGAACAATTCAATAAGAACTAAACAACATAGATCAACTTACCCTTCATCTATGACTTGATCAACTTTTCTCAATTCTCAAATAAATCATCATAATAAGGCATAAATGGAAGTAGATAATCACAATACAACATAATAAAAACAAATCTCTAACATTGTCTAATCATATACATTAAACCCACTTCATAAGCCCAATTTTAAAAATGGGCATGTTCATGGGGTCATTGACTTTTTGATCATAAAACCATCATTTTATATTGAAAACATCATAATCCATCCATTAAAACCTTTTATAAAAAGACCCATGCTTAGAATTCAAAATATAAGAATTTAAAATTTGAAACCTTTTTGAAATTCCTTTGGATTGGCTCCTTGAATGAGAGAAGAATAAAGGATGAACTAGCATACCTTAATAGGAGAAAAAACCACTCAAAATCTTCAATCCTAGCTCTTCATTGAGTTCATGCTTCGATGGTGTGTTATGAGAGGGGTTATGATTTTGAAAAGTGATGTCTAACTTAGGTCTTAGGAGTATAAACTATCTTAAAATAACGAAAACCCACTAAAACAACCTATTTCTAGTTAATTAGGACATGGGATGAATTTCCCAATTCGCCCCTAAGCTTGTAGAAAATATTGGCTGTGTTGCAGGCTCCAAACGACGGACTCAAGCTACTGTGCATTGTTTGAACGACGGCCCATCCTGCTGGGCGTCATTTTGAAAGTCAAATTCTGGGGGATAAGCTCCCACAACTAAGTGTTGAGCTATGCCCCCAAACAGCGGGGCGTGGATTGACATAAGTAGCATCGATAAGGGGTCGTTGTTTGACAATCTTTGGTTGTTTTCTTGCTAGGGTTTGGGTCCTTCTCAAGGAACCTTGGGGTGGTCGTTCGGGAGTCATACCCGGATTTTACTACGACAAACGTGCTCATCTAGGTCGTAGGACCCTCCCCTATCATTTTGGATACCAAACAACACATAAAACATGCAAAGGCACACTACCACATACAAGACTAGCTTCAAAACGTCATGGACGTTCTTTGACGTTCAACATGCAAACTCTTTAGAAATTACCCCTTAAGACATTATTCATCATTTTAACACATCATTAACTATTTATTAACTCTTTAAACACATGACAGGCTCTAGTTAGCCTATTTCATTTTTTCAGGGTCGTTATCGAGATATACTATTTTGCAAATTATGAACTTTACCAAATTTTGGTGTGTTCCAAATATGTTTTCAGACTCATGTATATTGAGATAAATGAGATCAAAATCAGGTATAATTTGTTCTAGATATATTGTATCCAACTGGATTATACGAGATACATAGAAAAACTTTGCTTGCTCCCTCCCGTTTCACTCGCAACTCTCGTATCTCGCTTGCATATTCTCAGATACATGTGATCAGACAAGATACATTTATATAATGTATATCTTCGCATACATATATATATATATATATATATATATATATATATATATATATATATATATATATCTAACTTGAAATCTTGTATGAAATTGTGTAGTGAGATTAAAATGTAGTTCTTTCAAATCGTAGAAAGAATTAGTAAATAAGATAGTAATGTTTGTATAATTAAGTAGTTTCTCCTATATTCTTCCCATATCTACTAATACTTTCAAATAATTATTTACTATACCACCTTTTTATTTATCATGTACCAAATTTAGAGTTAAATGTATTGAGATGCATTACTCATTAAAATAGCCTAAAATAGAGCAATAATGACTTAATTCTCCCTAACTACTCCTTCAATCTAGGAAAAACTACCTAACTACACAATTTTTAAGCCACATTTACCAGTTCTTTCTATAGTTTGAAATACTAATATTTACATGATTAATTAATAATTTCATCCTATATTTCAAAATAAGATGTATCAGTCAACAAATGTTTTCTATATATCCCAGATACATGTGAATTACACTATATCTTCACATGTCTCATAGGATACAAGATAGAGTTGAGTGTGATGAGCCAGATGTGAGGAAAGCAAGGGAGATGATCAAGGTTTGCCTATACATCCTATATACATGCAATCCATAGTTTATAACCGATAACAAATTACCGCTAATTTTTCCTCATGTATCATGATGTACATGCATCTGAACATATTTGGACGCATAAATGTGTGATAATTCCTACCATCATTGTTGACCTTCACAAGCTTAGCCTCCGATCAAAACCATTTTACCTACATAGGCTGTTAAGATTTTCCCACTTGTTGAGCCATTAAAGATTAGGGTAAGATTTGTCAAGATACATGTGAATATCATAGTTGAAAGCATTAAAAAATTCTAGCAAAATATGATCTCTTGCATAGAGTAGCATGCGGGTGGCAGAATAACCCAAGCTACATCCACCAAAATTGCAGTCAATCAATGTTATGGCTAGTAGAATGTTCCCAAAATTTTGTAATAACATCTAGCACTGGACATATAGCTATCTAACGGGTACTAAAATAAGTACAAAAAATGTGTGTGTACATGTATAATATTAAAACTTTTATATTATCAAACTAATTTGACTATCTCTCTTGATGATCTTGTCCACCGTATTGAACATTTTCTGATGAAACAGAATCAAAGAATTCTAACCATTTTTCTTTGATTAATTTTCTACAACCGAACGTTATTTTCATATGATGAACTTTTGCTTGGCATAAAATAAAATTTTGAAGAATATATCTATAATCTTTATCACAGTGATTATAAATTGTCACATCACTTTTTCTAAATGATTATTAACCATAGGTTGATTAACCAAATTCCAACGAAAGAAAACATTAAAAGGAAGAATATATATTGATTAAAAAACAATGGAGAAAATAAAAATGAGAAGTTAACAACTTTATAGAGGATTGTTATTTATAGATGGATAAAATCATGGAAAATTTGGTAAAAGGAAGTTGAGGAGACTTTTTCGATATCATCTCTTTTGATTGTCAACCACATGATGATGAACCAAAGGAAAATATTTAAAAGGAAGAAGATATATTGATTAAAAAATAGAATAATGTGAAAATAACAATTAGTAGCTAACAACTTTATGGAAGATTGTTATTTATAGATGGATTAAATCATGAAAAATTTGGTAAAAGGAGGTTGATCAGTCGACATGGTATTTAAGTAGAGAATGCAAATAGATAGAATTTAGTAACTCATGAAACATAATTGGATATAGCAAATATGTTAATTTATTTAATTATTAAATGCATAATTGTTTGTTAGAAAATGAAGGAAAAGATTAAAAATAGGAAAAGAAGATAAATATAAATGGAGGCCATGGAGAGGTGTCATATCACTTTGTCTATATTTAGACTTATTTTTATAGATAAATAGATTAAAATTATACTATTTTTGGTAGTTTACTCAATCGACAATTTCTTGTTACCCTTTGGTACTTGAAGGTGATGAGAGACTTTATGACTGGTTAGTATTACAATGTGGGGAATTAAATCCTACCAATATGATGAGAGTTTAGGTAGTCAACCAACTGAACTACTAAGATTCTCCTATTTGTTACAGTAACATTTCAATGCAAGTACTTTTACCATAAGGTGATGAGTCCTCATGTATCGAGGACAGAGATTATTCTATTGCTATCATGTATTTTCTTTTCAGATTTTGTATGTAATTTATGGTTTACGTCCCAATCACTCCCTTATGATATAATATATGGGTTTGAGACTTATGTTAGACTTCTGCTACATTTTGTAAAACTCTTTTCTTTGAAATACTACCTTTAAAACTCTTTTTTCTATTATCTTTGATGAAGTATGCTCAATAAGTTTTGCAGGACCTTGCGGGGTCTTGTATGTCATGTCACGTGTAGGGTGTATTTGGTGTCATGACCTACTTTTGGCCCTAACTCTTTTCTATCATCCCTAGCTAAAAAGGAGAGGGTTGATTAATTCTTCAGGCTTCTTTAGTTCCAAACAAAGTAGAATAATTGTTTCTTAAAATTTAAAATGTTTTCAATCTATTTTCTAGGAAATTTTACTATTTATCGGGTAAAAGTACCTCAAAAATGTTTTGAATAATTTTGTATTGTTATAAAAATATTGAATCTATTCTCCTCCTCCTCCTTCCTCCCTTCCTCTTCTTCCACTTCCACTTCATCTTTCTCTTCCTATTCCTATTCCTCTTCATCATTCTCCTCCTTCTCGTCTTCTTCTTGTTCCTCTTGTTCTAATTCTTCCCCTTCCTCTCCCCCTCCTCCTTCTTCATCGTCCTCTTCTTCTTGTTCGTCTTCTTTTTCTTCTCCTCCTCCTCCCCCTTCTTCTCCTTAATCTTCTTCTGCTTATTCTCCTTTTCCTTATTCTCCTTCGGTTATTCAACATAACAGGTCTTTACTTCAAAGTAATTATTAATTGTTAAAAGGTTAATAAGTTTGATAAATAATTAGATATATTTTATCTAATTTTCAATTTTATCGATTTTGAATTATTTCAAGCAAATGTATTTTGCTAAAGTACAAATGACTTGTTTCTTCAAACGCACTTTCAGCCCAAATATTATCCAATCAGACACTATCGTTCATAAAACGCGGGCCCAAACCCCTCAAATAAATACCTCTATTCTTTTTCTTTCTGTATCATTTCTTTCTTTCCCAGATGAACTGGAAACCCTAGCAGCCCCTGTCCTTGCAAATAGAAACCCCCCAAGATATAGCCCCACCTATGTCACCTTTTGTGCAACATATTTTTTGTCCTATTTTTCTGAATTTATCTCTTCAAAGATCAACAAGTCAAATTTTGGATCCCCAATTTTGTTGAGATTATCCCCCCTTCTTTGCTTTTCAAATATTCTTTAGGCTTCAATTTTTTGGTTATAAATGAAGCTTAAATTGTATGTACTTAAGGGGACATGTAGTGAAAAAAATTCCCCAGCGTTAAAGCTCTTCAATTGTAAAATATCTATGTTGTACAAGTTTTTCTCAAAGGAAACAATCATTTTTCAATCATTGCCATCAGATGTAGAAGATAAATCAAGGTTACTTCTCGATCATTTTCTTTTGTTTTTTCAATTCCAAATTTGTACAATACTTAACTTATCATCTCAATTCATTGATCCTTAAAAAGTTATATTTCACCAAGATCCTTTATTTGATTTTTGACGTGATCTGCTATTTCTTAGTATGTTACATGACATGTAGTAAGTTATCTTCTAAGTTTAAAAATTAAAAAGGAATTGTTTAAGACTAATGGTTAGTTTCTTTTTGTTCCGAGTTTGATATACATTTCTAGTTGGAAAAAAAATTTTCTTTGCATTTTTAATACAAAAAAAAATTATACAAATAATATTTTGTCAAACATATTATTTACGTCAATATTCTACTTATCTTTTGGTTATTTAGTTTGACGCATGCTTCTAATTGGTTGGAATTTTAATTGAATGACTTGTAACTCAAAATCTACTAGCTAGTTACCTTGATTTTACTTTCTTAACTATATGAGAAACTCAATTTAAATCAAGTCGTCACGCTTCAATGTTTCCTTTTAGTGTAAATTTAAGTACTATTTCACTTTGTATCATTCTTGGAGGTACCAACTCCTTTTAAATTCATGATTTATAAGGAGATGAGTTATAATTGTTTTGTCACTATTGATCCTACCATTGGAAAAATATTTAAAAATAAACAAATGAGTATGATATTTCGAGTAATTTTGTTACTAAAAATAGATCCAAAGCCAAAATGACATGCATTTGTACTGTTTTAGTTTTTTTGGAGCCTATTTCAGTTTTAAAAAAACATTAATTTTTATTTATTTAGTAGTAGTGAAGGCCTACTTGTATTTAACAATAATTTTTAGTATTTTATTTGAAGTATAACTAGGACTCTTGTAATCAATCTATGACTTGTATTCTCTAGTGTAATCAACTCCTACAACTAGGAGCTTGTACTTGATAGAGTAATAATTATGTAATATATTTGTTGATTTTATTGTGTAGTTATCATCTGGAAGTTATGGAGGCTGCATTCAGGTAGAAGATCATGATTTCATGGAGACTAGTTGTTTGAAGACCCTTATATCAATAATGATTATTAGAAGCTTTGCTTACGTTCTTCAGAAGCTTTTTCCCTATAGAGCTATTCTTGGTTCCAACAGTTGTTCTGGTGACTCAGGTTTGTAGATTTTATTCCTTTTTATTTAATTCAAAGGATAATAACATCTAAGAATTCTCCGTCATTAATCTATGTGAACATTTAAGTCCTAAATTGATGTGAAATAGGAGAGCTACTTCCTTTTATATGGTTCACATTTATTCAAGTGATAGTTTTTTTAACTTCGTAAGAAAATATTGAAACTATTCAGAAAACTCTAAATTACTTTGAATTATGAAAAAATTTTCATCAAAGAAAAAGTAATATTTTAGTTCATTAATTTTACTTTAACTACTTACATTCTTACGATTGATGAAAACATAAATGTTCTTCCTATTTTAGGAGTATCATTTGTGAACTAAATATATAGAACAGAAACAAAAATCTCTCTTTCATTTAATCTCTTTCACCTATTCATGTATTGTCTGAAATATTTTTCTTCCTATTGTGAATATTTAGACACATGTTTTTGTGCAACTCCAAACTTCCAACCACGAGTACAAGTGTTTGGAAGATCTGTAGAAGCTTGGAGAGTGACTTGACTTAACTATTAACATCAAAGTCATGCCAAAATTACTTTCATGGCAGTGACTTGTCATTACGTATTGTTTGTCATAATTCACTTACTATTTTAATTCTTGTCCGATATCAATATTGTATTATTTCCCTAATAATTTGAAAGCAATTTTTCGAATACAATATTTATAAATGGCAATTTCGTTGAATAAAATTTTTTCTTATCTTTCAAAGCTTGAGTATTTGGATGAAAATAATTTTAAACGCTGGTCACATAAACATTGAAGATTTAGAAGTTGATTATATTTTGTTTAACAAACCTTGTACTGATGATTTTTAATCAATTACTTATCGTTTATTTGATTTATTTGTTAATCAAATATTAGCTTAGAAAATATATGTTAGTTAGAGAAAAAATATAGTGTTGATGATGCACGAAAGAAAAAATATGGTGGTCAACGGATTAAGTTTCAAATGGCAATAAGCTAATCATGGAAAAAATTTGTGAATATGAGAACTTGATTGTTGATGTTCTCAACAAGGGTATGATGATGTTTGAGACTTCTTAGGCTAATGTGTTGTGCTTGAAGAATGTCCACAAACTTGGAGTAATTATAGATATCAACTGAAATATAAGAAAATAAAATTATCTCCCTAAGAACTTATTGGTCACATGAGAATTGAAGAGGCGAATTGTCTAAAAAATAATATGAAAGGTTTTTACTTAATTCTTCCACAGATTCTTATTGAATTTTCTGGTAATGCTATGAATGACATGTTCAAAGGCAAACTGAAGAATTTCATAAGAAAGGGACATATAAAGAAAAAGAATTACTTTAACAAGTCGAAGATTAAAATTCAAAAATATAAGGATCCTTTATTTGTCTGCGGAAAACTTTAATCATAATGCTAGTCACTGATAAGTAAGACAAGGACAGAACTTACGGTAAGAAAGACAAGCTGATGGTAAAGCTCTTCTTTGTGAGGCTAATGAAGTGATCATTGTTGTAGTTGTTCTAGTTGCTAAAAATATTAATTGGTGTTGCACACAGACCCTTCAATACATTTTTGTGCCAACAAAGAGTTATTCCATGACTTTGAGGAGTCAACTAATGACAATTGTGTTTACATGGGTTCTCTACTAGAGGAATAATGGATAAAGGAAATTTTTTACATAATGTACCTTCAGAAAAAACTTTAGCCTTGAATATGTTTTGTATGTACTTTACCTGTAGAGACATAGTTTTTGGAGTACTTCTTAATAAAGTAGGCCTTTAACTATATTTAAAGGTGATAAAATAATTATTTCTCTGGGAGGAGACTTTATTGGGAAGGGATATCTTAGTGGAGAATTATTTATGTTGAACAATGTTCAATAGATTATCAATAATGCTAGTATTTCAAATTCTGCTTATATTGTTAAGTCTATTAATTTGTGTTATGGTAGAGTATGTCATGTTAGTATTGCTTCTATCAAAAGACATAGAAAAATAGAATTTATTTCTATGATAAAAATTGATGATTTTTCAAAAATCTTGTAAATGTAAAAGCAAAACATGTAAGGAAACCTTTGAAATCTATTATTAGTACAAAAATTCAATTTTTTGAACTAATATATTCAAATTCAACAAACTTCAAGAATATTGTTTGAAAAAGTTGAAAAAAGTATTAATTTTCAAGATACACTAAGGTATATAGCCTAATATATAGATGAGGTTGAAAGTATGTTCTTCAAATTCGAAGTTGAAAATAAATTAGACAAGAAAATGAAGAGATTTTTTTGATCTGGTAGGGACACTAAATATAACACGAAAACTCTGGAGTATATTTGTGATAAAAATTATATTATACATGATCTTAGTGCTCGTTATATTCCAACAAAATGGTGTAGCTGAACAAATACATAAAACCCTTGACGAAATTATAAATTCTATGCTTTTAAGCTCGAGTCTATCAAACAACATGTAGGGGGGAAGATTTCTTATTTGCATGTTATATTCTTAATGGCCCCTCATAAAACGTTAGACAAGACCTGATATATGTACTAGAAAGGGTTTTTTCCTAATTAGAAATTTCTAAAAAGTTTTGAGGTCTTTGGCTAAGGTAAGATAACCTGATTTTAAATGAGTAAATGTAGGTTGTAAGACTTTTCACATTGTCTTTATTTGTTATGTGAAAAGAGTGCTGCATATAGATTTTTGTTTTTAAAATAGTTTTTCTATTTGTGAATCTTGAGTTGCTGAATTTTTAGTAAATCTCCTTTGAAAAATAATGTGTTTAGTGATATGTACAATGATGCTTCTACATTTATGTTTATTGATCCTTATGTTGTTTCTTCTTATGAAGTTATTTCTAAGAAGCATTAAATGAACTTACAAGGAGTAAAAGATGTAGAATTGATAAGAGCTTTGTCATGATCTTATCACTTTTTTTTTACTGAAAATTTTGGTATAAGATTTAGTATCTGTCTAGTTAATAGAACCTAAATCTTATGATGAGGCAATGAGATCTCCATATGTGATATTTTGAAAAGAAGATATTAAAAATGAATTAAACTCTATAGTATGAGATCAATATATGTGATCTCCATATGTGATAGTTCGAATAACACTTCAGACTTGCCTGGTTTGCCTAAAGGTTGTAAATTCATATGTAGCAAGTGGACATATAAGAAGAAATTGAGACCCGAAGCTACAATTGATAAATATAAGGCTAGAATTTTGACGAGGAGTTTTAACAAAAAGAAAGATGTTGATTATTTTGATATTTATTCTCTTGTGACAAATATAATGACCGTTAGGAGTCTTATTGCTTTTTCCACTTTTCATGATTTAGTGATAAAATGGATGTCAAAACAGTATTTTTAAATGGTTAACTAGATGAATAGTTATATTTAACTCAACCCAAAGGTTTTGTGGTTCCAGGAGAAGATAATTAAATATTCAAGTTGAGTAAGTCCTTTTATGGAGTAAACTAGATACCTAAGCAGCAGTATGAAAAGTCTAATATCATATTAGTGGATAGTGATTTTCTTGTCAATTAATCTTATACCTATGATTATTCCGAAATGAAAGGTTTAAATTGCGTGATTATATGTATATGACTTGTTAATTTTTGTCCAAAAATGACTGTTATTGATAAAACTAAGAACTTTTTGTCTACTAAGTTTCAAATGGAAAATCATTATGAAGTAGATGTAATTTTAGGAATCAAAATTAAAAGAAATATTGACGATTTCTCTTTGTGTCAGTCTCATTACATTAAAATCAAGTTTAAAAAAATTAATTAATTTGATGTAGTTTAGGAGATCTCCTCATGATCCTAGCATTCACTTGTAATAGTATAAAGATTCTAGTGTTTCTCAAATGAAATATGCTAAAATAATTGGGACTGTAATGCTTATGGTGATCTTTACTTGTCCTGATATAATTTATGTTGTTAGTTTATCAAGTAGATATACTTATAATCCTAGTAGTAAACATTAGAAGGCTCTTCGTCGCATTAAAATTTGTGTAAAATTACATTTTTTAGGTTGTGTTGTATCTGTGCAGTGACACATGTCCAAGTGCAGTTAACACCTCTAGTGCAGACCCTTGACTAAAGAGATGTGTCTCTTCACCGTGCATTAATGTGTTGTACGCACTTCAAATTCATGCAGCCACGAGAAATATTGTGGGTTTATTTTTTTTGTCCAAAACAAAAATTTCTCAATGGATATATTTGCCAAAGTCCAACTTGAGTCGAATGACCGACAACAGTAAAACAAGAATTGAAATCTTCTTAACCCCTTTAACAACATAGAATTTCTTCTATATTTAATCATTTAAAAGTTCTTTTCTCCCACCAATGTGGAAAAAATTAACATTTTGAGCAAAACACTCTTTAACGAAGAAAATAAAAGGTAGAGTAGTACTATTAATAAGACCATTAGGACATGGAAATGCATAAAATAAATAGGTAATTTTCATGTAAAATTCATGAAGTTCATGCAAAAAATTCATGAATGAGGTAATTTACTTCACAAATATACTAAAATTTCTTCTACTGTTGTTATTCCCCGAAATTTAGGGCCACACAAATCTGTTCCGACTAAAATTCTAGGTAGTAATACGGAATTGGGGCACTAATATCTCTCGGATCCTCTTTAGTTCTCTTGCGCAAGCTATGACTTTAAAAATTAAAGGTATCCTTTCAATACAACTTTCTTGATTCATCTCTCTTTTGTATACTATCAATGACATCCCGGCCTATTCTGGCGTTATCAACCCGCACTTGATTATAAACAAATCATATGTTAGTTTGTTTCTAATTAACATTTCACATGCTTTATGATACAAACAATATATTGTTTAGATAATAAATAAGTATATGCATATTTATTCGCCTTTTGGATCAAATAGTAACCGCAAGGACAAAGTTCCTCCCCTTTAAGTTCCCAAACATTAGCAGGGCACGGTGTGACAATTGCATCAATAAGATTGTAGCTAATGAAATTACATGACATGAAATTGGTGATGCATTTGTGAACACTAGCTCTACTAATTTTATGGCATATATGTTGCTAGAGAGCCCATGTGTGCTGACATATCACCAATTTCCTTTTATACACTTTCATCAGCTACAATCTTACGAATGCAATTCAACTGCTTATGTTTGGGAACTTCAAGAGCAGGACGTTTCTCCTTAGGGTTATTGGTTGACCCAAAAGGTGAACAAAATTTCATGTCCTTTAACATCTTAAGAACATATAAACTACATCACAAAGTATGCAAAATGTTAATCAGTATAAAAATAAGGGGAAACCCATCGGTGACTTCGTAAATTTGGCACAAAATTTCACTTAGACACTTTAATTAAACTTTGTTCATTTTAAAAACCTTATGTAGGGCAGCACATTGTCATTTAGACACTTTTTGCTGACTCAACATAGTAATTGTGTAACACGTATTTTATGCGCGTTTCAAAAGCCTTTTTTGGTGAATTTTTTTCTCTTTCTTCTTCTTCCTCACTGTTTCTCTTTGGAATCTTTCACCACTCTCCATAGATTATTTTTTTTACTCCTTCCCGTTCGCTCATTTTTTCTGCAACCATAGACCATCCCTCATCACCAACCAAATTTTGAGAAAATATATTATATTAGTTGGGCATGTATACTACTTAGTTTTTTGGTTATTCCCTGAAAATCTAATTTAATATTTTATCCATCACTCGATACTAATATAAAATACACAAAAAAATATTTTTTCCACATCTTTTGCGCTATATCCACTAGAGGAGACCTAAATAATGAAATTATTTAATTGATAATTATTAGATCCTCTCCGACTACAATAAAAATAAATATTTCAAAAAAGTTACTTCTTTTATTTGTATCTCCTACTACATTATAATGAGTATTCGTAAAAGAAAAAAATACATAATAGAAAAGAAAAAAAAAAGATGGAGGAAATGGGTTGGGATAGAAGAGATTAAACATAGAAAATGAATGAGAAGAAATTATTTTTTAAAAAAAATTGCAGTGAAATTACTGAGAAGAAAGATAATAATTTCAAGGAACAAAATAAGAAGAATGAAATTACTGAGATTAGTGAAAGATTATCCGTTCTTGGTGGAGTTAAAAAAGAAGAAGATGAAGAAATGGGGTCTAGGGTATGGGATTATAGACCCGGAGAAAAAAAGGAATTAAAAGTGATTCTATTTTCTTTTAAGAAAAAAGTCCGCTTGTCACTTAAAGATTTGTCTATTTTTCCAGAAAAAGCATTAGTCAACACACGCTTTAGTTGAATCTGGGAATATAAATAAAGCGTCGAAATGACACGGAATAACTAAAATGTATATGTGATATTTCATGACAACTTTAACGGGACACCGATGGGTTCACCCTAAAAATAATATTCGGGTTGGGTATAATCATGTATGAGTTGTTGAAATTGGAATAATCCATGTTTCTTTTATACTATACCCAAAAGAGATAAACTAAGACAGGTTGCACCATACATGATACCTTTATTTTTGAAATACATAACGTGTGCACACAATGACTAAAGATAATTCAAGAGATATCAATGTCCCAATTTCGCATTTCAGCCTAGAATTATTAGCTAGATTATATCTATATGCCCATAAATCTCAGGGATTGACAATATAAAAGGAAATTGCAATACATTTGTGTGGTAAAGTTTCCTTCTTCACCAAGTCTTTGGATGACAACAATAAAATTTCCATGAACATCCACATCAATTTTGAGCATTACCTTTGACTACCAGTTTTATTAACAACTTCGCTCTGGATTTTGTTTTCATTTGTGCTTTTTCTACCTCACATCCTCCTCAGTCAATTTAGGAGGTTCAACCATTCACTAGTAAGTAGATTTACATAAAATAAAAAATAAATCTTAGTTCCAATCTTCTACACAAGAAGTATATTAAAAAAATGACTGAAAAACTTAGCATATTCCACAAATAGTTACTAGGATCTTCAATATAAATCTTGAACTCTCTCTATGAATGCAAAAAGATAGGTAAAATATTTTCTCACAATAAGATGCTAGCGCAAATTCAGAACATGGATTATAAGCATTGTCTAATAATCCCATGCTCTAAATATGCGCTAGCATCTTATTGTGAGAAAATTGTGTCCCAATCTTTTGTGCAACCACAACAAGAGTTAGGAATTGACACTGAAGATCCCAATTACTACTTTCGGTATGTGATTAGCATTCAGTCACTTTTTTCGAAAGGATACTGTGATATTGGTTGTGTATAAGAACAAATTGAGATTAATTTGGTTATTTTTGTAAAAAAAAATTCTAGTGAACCATTGAACTTCCTAAATAAACTTAAGAGGAATAGAGGTAGAAAAAACACAAATGAACAAAGAGAGAATACAAAATTTCATCTCTTGGAGACATAATTTTCTAGCCTTAAGGTATAAAAATAACAAACCTCAGGCACTTCTATACTACGTTTCCACTCTGAGGCTAGACCACTAAGAAAATAAAACTTGACTATTTTTGAGTTCTATAATCGTCTAAGGCATAACAAGTACAAAACTAGTCTATGCCAAAAGTAATATAAAATCCATCATATCTAATCAACTAAGACAGTTGTGGGTTCATTATAATAAATAGAGATGGCACAATTTTGTAGTCTCTCTTTGTTCATTTGTGTTTTTTCTACCTCTCTTTCTCCTTAATTTGCTAGGAGGTTCAATGATTCATAAGAAAAAAATATACAAAAATGACAAAATGAATCTCAAGACATCTTAGACACATCTTAATATCATAACGTTACGACCCTTTACATTGAAAGAAACATACTAAGTCTTAAACATTGAATTAATTTTAAGAAACTAAAAGAAACATAGTTCATCTCCTCAAACATGAGGACATACAAATCTTGAGAGAATGAACTTCCCAAGCTTGACCTTCTAAGAACATTCACTTGTCTTCCACCTATACTTATAGAAATATAGAAGAATATAGGGTTAGTACAAATATTGTACTAAGTATAGTAATATGCAAAAACATGCTAAAAGGACGTTGTAGTTGAAACATGCTTTTATGCTATTTTAGTAAAACCTTCACGAATCAAGTTTACAAATCATCATTTCATATACAAGTAAAACTTCCTTAACCTCAACATTTAGTCACATTCATCAAGTAATCCATTTTTATCATTTAGACCTACCTATCCAAAGTTATCCTAAGACTCACTAGGTAAGACATGAAGAGACCGCCCATTCAACCTCTTCATTACACACCTAAGGATCCTTAAGACTACCAAAGATAAGCATGCTCCATTTCAATTTAACATGTCAACACTCATTACTAAAAATACTGGAGGAAACATACATGTCTTTACGATCTTCACATAAAGACCATCCTCCCCCAAGTTATACTTAGTACAATGTGAAAGTAGCATCCCATACTACTACTCCAACCTTAGTGCTCCTTGAGAATCACCATAGACTAGGCACATCACATTCATCATTTACATAGCTTTCATCACTTTAGACATAAGACCAACATGCTTCATTAACATTAGACATAAAATCAACTTACCTCATTAACATTATATAGTAAACCATTCATACATTTTCATATAAGGACACACCAAAACTTCCTCAAAATGGCTACTTCTGCGAAGGATAAATAGCGTCCCATTCCACCACCTACTCTAAGTAGTACACCCTTAAGAAGACTTATATCATTACATTCGTTTGTGGGGGCTAGCATTAGTCGACATAGACTATGAGAGCTAGACATGGAATCCCGGTATATCCCCTACCGGATGAGGGATCCCCACATGCCTAAAGTAGGGTCATTCTCTTAGCCTTTACTTGGATCTCATATAGATAAACATATGCGGGCGCATAGTTAAGGGATAAGGAGATTTCTTCTAAGTACTACATCTCAACTCACGAGAGTACTCATCTCTCGAGGTACATTGGATACGACATCTCTACCACAAAGAGTATCCACCCCTTCTTCAAATCCTATCGTTGCTGAGCATGACTCCTCGATTGAGTCTTAGACATTCATTAACTATAGGTTAAGAAATTGGTATTAAGTACTACATCTTAACTCATGAAGATCACTCATCTCTAGAGATTACTTTTGTATACTACATCTCAACTCACAAAGAGTATCCAACCTCCAACCATTCTTTGGAAAGCTCTTAGGAATACTAAGGTTGCTACTAAACACTGCATCTCAACTCACGAAGAGTGTCCACCCCAAACTCCCCCTTTTTCATTCACTAGAGTTCTTAGGAATAGTAGGGTTGGTACTAGACACTTCATCTCTATTCACGAATAGTGTCTACCTTAGAATCCCCCATTTTCATTCATTACCTTCATTCATTCATTCAAAGTGTGTGCATGTGAGTATATGTGACAACATTCTTCACATAACCACCATATTCAAAACACTGAATTTTAAGCATTATCATACTACATAAATCATATTTCACACACTATCATGCTTCACATTCATATTGTACTTCATTTAGACATAGCATCTTCAAGACACATATTCTCAACTTCATAAGACATCTATCTCATCCATATACATCATAACTTCACTTTACATCATATTCAATGCCTTCAAATCCATAATCACAATTCACATATATAATCATATACATCAAGTAAACACCGCCACCATAGGTGGACCATACCACTCAAGATCAATTCAATAATAACTAAACAACATATATCAACTTACCCTTCATCCAAGACTTGATCACCTTTTATCAAATTCTCAAATAAATCATCATAATAAGGAATAAATGGAAGTAGATAATCACAATACAACATAATAAAAAAAAAACTCTAACATTGTCTAATAATATACATTAAACCCACTTCATATGCCCAATTTTAAAAATTGGCATGTTCATGGGCTCATTGAGTTTTCGATCATAAAACCATCACTTTATATTGAAAACATCATAATACATCCATTAAAACCTTTCATGCAAATACCCATGCTTAGAATTAAAAATAGAAGAATTTAAGAATTTGAAACCTTTTTGAAAAGCCTTTGGATTGTCTCCTTGAATGAGAGAAGAAAAAGGATGAACTAGCATACCTTAATAGGAGGAATCCCAATGGATTTGGTGAAGAAACCACTGAAAATCTTCAATCCTAGCTCTTCATTGAGTTCAAGCTTCGATGGTGTGTTAAGAGAGGTGTTATGATTTTTAAAAGTGAAGTCTAACTTAGGTATTAGGGGTATTAACTAACTTAAAATAACTAAAAACCCATAAAACAACCTATTACTAGTTAATTAGTACATGGGATGAATTTCCCAATTCACCCCTAAGCTTGTAGAAAATATTGGCAATAAAGCAGGCTCCAAACGACGGACGCAAGCTACTGTGCATCGTTTGAACGACGGACCATCCTGCTGGGCGTCGTTTGGAAAGTCAAATTCTGGGGGATAAGCTCCCACAACTAAGTGTTTAGCTATTCCCCCAAACGACGGGGCGTGGATTGACATAAGTAGCGTCAATAAGGGGTTGTTGTTTGACAATCTTTGGTTGTTTTCTTGCTAAGGTTTGGGTCCTTCTCAAGTACCCTTGGGGTGGTCCTTCGGGAGTCATACCCGAATGTTTCTACGATAAACATGCTCATCTACGTATTAGGACCCTCCCCTATCATTTTGGATACCAAACAACAAATAAAACATGCAAAGGCACACTAGCACATACAAGACTAGCTTCCAAACGTGTTGGACGTTCTTTGACGATCAACATACAAACTCTTTACAAATTACCCCTTAAGATATTATTCATCATTTTAACACATCATTATTTATTCAATAACTCTTTAAACACATGACAGGCTTTAGTTAGCCTATTTCATTTTGAGGGTCGTTATCAAGATATACTAGTTTACACATTATGAACTTTACCAAATTTTGGTGTGTTGCAAATATGTTTTCAGATTCATGTATCTTGAGATAAATGAGATCAAAATTAGGTATAATTTGTTCTAGATATATTGTATCCAACTGGATACACATTTATATGAGATACATAAAAAAAATTTGCTTGCTCCCTCCCATTTCACTCGCAACTCTCATATCTCGCTTGCATATCCGCATCTCAGATACATGTGATCAAACAAGATACATTTATATAATGTATATCTTCGCATATATATATCTAACTTGAAATCTTATATGAAATTGTGTAGTGAGATTAAAATGTAGTTATTTCAAATCATAGAAAGAATTAGTAAATAAGATAGTAATGTTTGTATAATTAAGTAGTTTCTCCTATATTCATCCCATATCTACTAATCCAATCTATACTTTCAAATAATTATTTATTATACCACCTTTTTATTTATCATGTACCAAATTTAGAGTTAAATGTATTGAGATGCATTACTCATTAAAATAGCCTAAAATAGAGCAATAATGACTTAATTCTCCCTAACTACTCCTTCAATCTAGGAAAAACTACCTAACTACACAATTTTAAAACCATATTTACTAGTTCTTTCTATAGTTTGAAATACTAATATTTACATGATTAATTAATAATTTATCCCATATTTCAAAGTAAGATATATCAGGCAAAATTTTTTTTCTATATATCCCAGATACATGTGATTTACACTATATCTTCACATGTCTCATAGGATACAAGATACAATGGAGTGTGATGATCGAGATGTGAGAAAAGAAAGGGAGATGATCAAGGTTTGCCTATATATCCTATATACATGCAATCCATAGTTGAATATAATCTATAACAAATTACCGCTTATTTTACCTCATGTATCGTGATGTACATGCATCTGAACATATTTGGACGCATCAATGTCTGATAATTCATAATATTGTAAACGAGTATGCGTCTAAGCAACAAATTAAATCCTAGACTAGTGAAGTTTCTATAAGTTACCCTTTCTTCTAAATCGCTCGACTCTCTTTCCTACCATCATTGTTGGCCTTCACAAGCTTAGCCTTCGATCAAAACTATTTTACCTACATAGGCTGTTAAGATTTTGCCACTTGTTGGGCCATTAACGAGTAGGGTAAGATTTGTCAAGAAACATGTGAATATCATAGTTGAAAGCATTAAAAAATTCTAGCAAAATATGATCTCGTGCATAGAGTAGCATGCGGGTGGTAGAATAACCCAAGCTACATCCACCAAAATTGCAGTCCATCAATGTTATGACTAGTAGAATGTTCCCAAAATTTTGTAATAGCATCTAGCACTGGACATATAGCTATCTAACGGGTACTAAAATAAGTACAAAAAATGTGTATGTACATATATAATATTAAAACTTTTACTTTATCAAACTAATTTGACTATCTCTCTTGATGATCTTGGCCACCGGATTGAACATGTTCTGATGAAACAGAATCAAAGAACTCTGACCATTTTTCTTTGATTACTGTACTACAACAGAACTTTCTTTTCATATGATGAACTTTTGCTTGTCACATCACTTTTTCTAAATGATTATTAACCATACGTTTATTAACCAAATTCCAACGAAAGAAAACATTAAAAGGAAGAATATATATTGAGTAAAAAAATAGGAAAAATAAAAATGAGTAGTTAACAACTTTATAGAGGATTGTTATTTATAGATGGGTAAAATCATGGAAAATTTGGTAAAAGGAAGTTGAGGAGACTTTTTCTGTATCATCTCTTTTGATTGTTAACTACATGATGATGAACCAAAGGAAAACATTTAAAAGGAAGAAGATATATTGATTAAAAATAGAATAATGTGAAAATAAAAATTAGTACCTAACAACTTTATGGAAGATTGTTATTTACAGATGGATTAAATCATGAAAAATTTGGTAAAAGGAGGTTGGTCAATCGACATGGTATTTAAGTAGAGAATGCAAATAGATAGAATTTTTTAGTAACTCATGAAACATAATTGGATATAACAAATATGTTAATTTATTTAATTATTAAATGCATAATTGTTTGTTAGAAAATGAAGGAAAAGATTAAAAAAAGGAAAAAAAGATAAATATAAATGGAGGCCATAGAGAGGTGTCATATCACTTTGTCTATATTTACATTTATTTTTATATATAGATAGATTGAAATTATACTATTTATGGTAGTTAATCAATCGACAATTTCTTGTTACCCTTTGGTACTTGAAGGTGACGAGAGACTTTATGAATGGTGAATATTACAATGTGGGGAATTGAATCCTACCAATAAGATGATAGTTTAGGTAGTCAACCAACTGAACTACTAAGATTCTCCTATTTGTTGCAATAGTTACATTTCAATACTAGTACTTTTACCTTAAGGTGATGTGTCCTCATGTATCGAGGACAGAGATTATTCTAATGCTATCATGTATTTTCTTTTAAGATTTTGTATGTAATTTATGGTTTACGTCCCAATCAGTCCCTTATGATGTAATATATGGGTTTGAGACTTATGTTAGACTTCTGCTACATTTTGTAAAACTCTTTTATTTGAAATACTACCTTTAAAACTCTTTGTTCTATTATCTTGGATGACGTATGCTCAATGAGTTTTGCAGGACCTTGTGGGGTCTTGTATGTCATGTCACATCTAGGATGTATTTGGGGTCGTGACCTACTTTTGGCCCTAAATCTTTTCTATCATGCCTAGCTTAAAAGGAGAGGGTTGATTAATTCTTCAGTATTCTTTAGTTCCAAACAAAGTAGAACAATTGTTTCTTAAAATTTAAAATGTTTTCAATCTATTTTCTAGGAAATTTTACTATTTATCAGGTATATGTACCTCAAAAATGTTTTGAATAATTCTGTATTGTTATAAAAATATTGAATCTATTCTCCTCCTCCTCCTTCCTCCCTTCCTCTTCTTCCACCTCCACTTCATCTTTCTCTTCCTATTCCTATTCCTCTTCATCATTCTCCTCCTTCTTGTCTTCTTCTTGTTCCTCTTGTTCTAATTCTTCCCCTTCCCCTCCCCCTCCTCCTTCTTCATCGTCATCTTCTTCTTGTTCGTCGTCTTTTTCTTCAACTCCTCCTCCTCCCCCTTCTTCTCATTAATCTTCTTCTGCTTATTCTCCTTTTCCTTATTCTCCTTCGGTTATTCAACATAACATGTATTTACTTCAAAGTAGTAATTGTTAAAAGGTTAATAAGTTTGATAAATAATTAGATATAATTTATCCAAGTTTCAATGTTATCGATTTTGAATTATTTCAAACAAATGTATTTTGCTACAGTACAAATAACTTGTTTCTTCAAACCCACTTTCAGCCCAAATATTATCCAATAAGACACTATCGTTCATAAAACCCGGGCCCCAACCCCTCAAATAAATACCTCTATTCTTTTTCTTTTCTTTATCATTTCTTTCTTTCCCAAATGAACTGGAAACCCTAGCAGCCCCTGTCCTTGCAAAATGCAAACCCCCCAAAGCTTCACCGGATTTTGAGCTCAATCCATCAAGTTTTCTACCTCAAAACGTAACCATGTCCCTAAAATTATACTAGGGTAATATAGCCCCACCCATGTCACCTTTTGTTCAAGATATTGTTTCTCCTATTTTTCTAAATTTATCTCTTCAAAGATCAACAATTCAAATTTTGGATCCCAAATTTTGTTGAGATTATCCCCCCTTCTTTTCTTTTAAAATATTCTTTAGGCTTCAATTTTTTGGTTATAAATGAAGACTAAATAGTATGTACTTAAGGGGACATGTAGTGAAAAAAATTCCCCTGTGTTAAAGCTCTTCAATTGTAAAATATCTATGTTGTACAAGTTTTTCTCAACTTCCCCTGTGTCACAGCTCTTAAACAGTTGTTCTGGTGACTCAGGTTTGTAGATTTTATTCCTTTTTATTTAATTCAAAGGATAATAACATCTATCAATTCTCCGTCATTAATCTATGTGAACATTAACTCCTAAATTGATGTGAAATAGGAGAGCTACTTCCTTTTATATGGTTCACATTTATTCAAGTGATAGTTTTTTGAACTTTGTAAGAAAATATTGAAACTATTAAGAAAACTCGAAATTACTTTGCATTATGAAAAAATTTTCATCAAAGAAAAAGTAATAGTTCAGTTCATTAATTTTACTTTAACTACTTACATTCTTATGATTGATGAAAGCATAAATGTTCTTCCTATTTAAGAAGTATCATTTGTGAACTAAATATAAAGAAGAGAAACAAAACTATCTCTTTCACCTATTCATGTATTGTTTGAAATATTTTTCTTCCTATTGTGAATATTTAGACAACTCTTTTTGTGCAACTCCAAACATCCAACCACGAGTACACGTGTTTGGAAGATCTATAGAAGCTTGGAGAGTGACTGGACTTAACTATTAACATCTAAGTCAGGCCAAAATTACTTCATGGCAATGAATTGTCATTATGTAGTGTTTGTTATAATTCACTTACTATTTTAATTCTTGTCCGATATCAATATTGTAGTATTTTCCTAATAATTTGAAAGCAATTTTCCGAATAAAATATTTATAAATGGCTATTTCGTTGAATAAAATTTTTTGTTATCTTTCAAAGCTTGAGTATTTGGATGAAAATAATTTTAAACGCTGGTCACATAAACATCTTAGTTTATTTGAAGATTTAGAAGTTTATTATATTTTGTTTAACAAACCTTGTACTGACGATTTTTAACCAATTACTTATCATTTATTTGATTTATTTGTTAATCAAATATTTGCTTAGAAAATATATGTTAGTTCGAGAAAAAATATAGTGTTGATTATGCATGAAAGAAAAAATATGGTGGTCAATTGATTAAGTTTCAAATGTTGACAATAAGCTAATCATGGAACAAATTTGTGTATATGAGAACTTGACTGTTAATGTTCTCAACAAGGGTATGAAGATGTTTGAGACTTTTTAGGCTAATGTGTTGTGCTTGAAAAAAGTCCACAAACTTGGAGTAATTATAGATATCAACTGAAATATAAGAAAATAAAATTATCTCCCTAAGAATTTATTGGTCACATGAGAACTGAAGAGGCGAACTGTCTAAAAAATAAGATGAAAGGTTTTTATTTAATTCTTCCACAGATTCTTATTGAATTTTCTGGTAATGCTACTAATGACGTGTTCAAAGGAAAACTGAAGAATTTCATAAAAAAGGTACATATAAATAAAAAGAATTACTTTAACAAGTCGAAGATTCAAATTCAAAAATCTAAGGATCTTTTCTTTGTCTACGGAAAACTTAGTCATAATGCTAGCCACTGATAAGTAAGACAAGGACAGAACTTACGGTAAGAAAGACAAGCTGATGGTCAAGCTCATCTTGGTGAGGCTAATGAAGTGACTATTTTTGTAGTTGTTCTAGTGGCTAACAATATTAATTGGTGTTGGACACAGACCCTTCAATACATTTTTGTGCCAACAAAGAGTTACTCCATGACTTTGAGGAGACAACTAATGACAATTGTGTTTACATGGGTTCTCTACTGAAGAAATAATGGATAAAGGAAATTTTTTACATAATGTTGCCTCAGAAAAAACTTTAGACTTGAATAATGTTTTGTATATACTTTACCTGCAGAGATATAGTTTTTGGAGTACTTCTTAATAAAGTAGGACTTTTAACTAGATTTAAAGGTGATAAAATAATTATTTTTCAGAGAGGAGACTTTATTGGGAAGGGATATCTTCGTGGAGAATTATTTGTATTGAACAATGTTCAATAGATTATCAATAATGCTAGTATTTCAAATTCTGCTTATATTGTTAAGGCTATTAATTTGTGTTATGGTAGATTATGTCATGTTTGTATTGCTTCTATCAAAAGACATAGAAAAATAGAATTAATTTCTATGATAAAAATTGATGATTTTTCAAAAATCTTGTATATGCAAAAGCAAAACATGTAAGGAAACCTTTGAAATCTATTATTAGTACAAAAATTCAATTTTTGGAACTAATATATTCAAATTCAACAAACTTCAAGAATAGTGTTTGAAAAAGTGGAAAAAAGTATTAATTTTCAAGATACACTAAGGTATATAGTCTAATATCTATAGATGAGGTTGAAAGTATGTTCTTCAAATTCGAAGTAGAAAATAAATTAGATAGGAAAATCAAAAGATTTTTGGATCTGGTTGGGGCAGTAAATATAATACGAAAACTCTGGAGTATATTTGTGGGAAAAATGATATTATACATGGGCTTAGTGCTCGTTACATTCCAACAAAATGGTGTAGCTGAACAAATATATAAAACCCTTGACGAAATGATAAATTCTATGCTTTTAAGCTCGAGTCTATAAAACAACATGTAGGGGAAAGCTTTCTTATTTGCATGTTATATTCTTAATGGTCCCTCATAAAATGTTAGACAAGACCTGATATATGTTTTAGAAAGGGTTTTCTCCTAATTTGAAATTTCTGAATGTTTTGCGGTCTTTGGCTAAGGTAAGACAACCTGATTTTAAATGAGTAAATGTAGGTTGTATGACTTTTGACATTGTCTTTATTAGTTATGTGAAAAGAGTGTTGCATATAGATTTTTGTTCTTAAAATAGTTTTTCTATTTGTGAATCTTGAGTTGCTGAATTTTTAGCAAATTTCCTTTGAAAAATAATGTGTTTAGTAATATGTAAAATGATGCTTCTACATTTATGTTCGTTGATCCTTTTGTTGTTTCTTCTTATGAAGTTATTTCTAAGAAGCATTAAATGAACTTACAAGGAGTAAAAGTTGTAGAATAGACAACAGCTTTGTCATGATTTTATCACTGAATTTTTGACTGAAAAATTTTGGTATAAGATTTAGTGTCTGTTTCATTAATAGAACCTAAATCTTATGATGAGGCAATGAGATCATTATATGTGATATTTTGAAAATAAGATATTAAAAATGAACTAAACTCTATAGTATGAGATCAATATATGTGATATTTTGAAAAGAAGGTGTTAAAAATAAATTAAACTTTATAGTTTCTTATCACACTTCAGACTTGTCTGATTTGCCTAAAGGTTGTAAATTCATATGTAGCAAGTGGACATATAAGAAGAAATTGAGACCCGAAGCTACAATTGATAAATATAAGGCTAGAATTTTGATGAGGAGTTTTAACGAAAAGAAAGATTTTTATTATTTTGTTATTTTTTCTCTTGTGACAAAAATAATGACTGTTAGGAGTCTTATTGCTTTTTCCACTTTTCATGATTTAGTGATAAAATGGATGTCAAAACAATATTTTTAAATGGTTACCTAGATGAATATTTATATTTAACTCAACCCAAAGGTTTTGTGGTTCCAGGAGAAGATAATTAGATATTCAAGTTGAGTAAGTCCTTGTATGGATTAAACTAGCCACCTAAGCAGCGGTATGAAATGTCTAATATCACATTAGTGGATAGTGATTTTCTTGTCAATTAATCTTATACCTATGATTATTTCGAAATGAAAGGTTCAAATTGCGTGATTATATGTATATGACTTGTTAATTTTTGTCCAAAAATGAATGTTATTGATGAAACTAAGAACTTTTTGTCTACTAAGTTTCAAATGGAAAATCATTATGAAGTAGATGTAATTTTAGGAATCAAAACTTAAAGAAATATTGACGATTTCTCTTTGTGTCAGTCTCATTACATTAAAATCAAGTTTAAAAAAATTAATTATTTTGATGTAGTTTAGGGAAATCTCCTCATGATCCTAGCATTCACTTTAGAAAGGATAAAGATTCTAGTGTTTCTCAAATGAAATATGCTAAAATAAGTGGGACTGTAATGCTTATGGTGATCTTTACTTGTCCTGATATAGTTTATGTTGTTAGTATATCAAGTACACTGATACGCTCAAACTTACTTCTCAAATAAGAAGTAAAGCGGTCGTGTCAAGTAAATAACCCAACTAGTGAGGTTGGGATCGTTCCCACGAGGAAAATAGTTTAGACTTAACTTCAATCTATTACTACTATTGTTCAGTCAATTACTTCCTTGGAAAGCAAAAATGATAAAAGGGGGGTTTTCTATTTCTAAATAAATGAAAATAACTAGCAAAATTGAAAGCGACACTTAACAGCTTCAAATGTTGGAGTTTAATCAATTAATGAAAGTAACTAGGGTTTATGTGTTCCCCACAGGTTCATAACTTGGTAAGTCTAACTTTAACAATTCTTTCCTAGTATCTTCCATGCAAAGTGATAAGTTATTTATTTCTAAATTATTGGTCCGGCATCTAGAAAATTTCACTCCGCACCTTGGTCCGGCTACGTGTATTGCTATACTAACCCTTATCTTTACCACATATTAAGCATCGTATTCGATATTTGACTAAGTTATTACCTCGTACCAATCAATAATAGCCTATTATATAGTATACACTAAATCTATGTTGATAGTTCTTTTCCTATTATCTACCTCCTTGGTCCGGCAAGTAGCATTAAGGCGAGTTCTAACGTTGGCCATCCGTTAAAAAGACTTCTAAACGAAAGAATTATCAATACATGCAAGACACTATTCTAGACTTGTTATTTTAGTTAGGTTTTACCTCATTATTAGCCTATGGTTCCCACAACCCTAGTTATGGAGTTTAGTTACCCATAGTCATAATTACAATCTTCAAATATGTCATATAAGAATTCATGCCCTTACTTCGATGAGAAAGAGTAAAATCCAAAAGTTCACTTGATTAATCAGCAAAAGTCACCAACAATCAATGATAAAAGTCTCAAGATAATCAATAATCTCTCAAAGAGCCTACAAAATAATCAAGAGTGTCACAATATTCAAAGGTCTAACAATGATCCAGAGTCTAACAAAATAATCCAGAGTCTAACCTCAAATATGATGTTTTTCGAACTATTTATAAAAAATAAAAACCTAATTAAACAAGACTCTATTTGCTGGAAATCTGTCAAAACGCGGCTGGGTCGACGGACCTCGCAACGGGACATCGTGATCACGACGGGCTGCCATGGACTCCGTCGTACCATACTTTGCAAATTTCTTCTGCTGCTCTCTTCATTACCCTCGACGGAAGGTATGACGGATCGTTACGAGCACAACGGTCCGTCGAGGGTCTCCGTTCCAAAACACTTGAACTCTTGGAATATGGGTACTGGGGCTACTTCTCTGATCTTCATGACGAACCTGCAGGACGGGCAGTCATGGATACGACGGTCCGTCACGCTTTCCGTAACCCCACACTTGGTCACACTTCCCCACCTTCCTTGAGCAGCTGCACTACGCTGCCACCTACGAACCGTCACAAGCCTGACGGACCGTCACAAGCTCCGTAGGTGGTCTCTTCTGCATTTCTTCGCTCAAAAATCTCCGCATTCATCTTTGGACAGATTTCCTGCAAATAAGGAGAAACTTATATAAAAATTAGCACAAAAAGGCTTTTGGACACACTAAACGTAAGGAAAAAGTATTAATAATACTGTGAAACCACGGTATATCAACACCCTCAACTTAAATTTGTTGTTTGTCCTCAAGCGACGCACTATGACTCAATACAAAATCTTTGTACAATAGTATCCATGTTTTATCCTTTGCAATCATTTGGCTATCAATCCAATTAATTTATGCATGCTATCACTATTAGGCTTGAATTATGTGGAGTCAGACCATGATACAGACTCACCATGCACTAACACCTATCCTCTTCAATTTCTCACTGAGGTGTTAATATTTCCGGTATCGCAACTAGTGTCCTCACTTTAAAACAAAATCCTTATTTTTCACACAATGATTTCAGTTTAAGTATAAGGATTACTTTTCAACACTCACTCTCAGAACAAATTCACACTCATTCAGACATATTGCCATAAGCTGGCCCTTATTTTCACTGCTTTAAGTTCGCTATACAACCCTTAGGATCACGATAGGACTTTCTTAGCTTGTAAAATAGGCTCAGGATCAGGTAGGGTATATTTAGGTATACTTTAGTGACTTTTTGCCCTCCTTGACATATCGGCTAAACATATACAATTTTCTAATCATTTTATCTCGGCCAGTTTCTCATATTCTTTCACCTTGCTATTTTCCCTTCTTTCTTCATTTGTGTAAGTGACTCTCCTCTTTTCTTGCTTGTATTTCTTGTATATTTTTCTTTTTCTTTACTTTTCTTTCAACTAATTATTGAGTCACTTTACTTTTGTTCTTTCTCTCTCTTTGTTCTTTCAACCCCACTTTCCAGAGCATTCCTCATAATAGCCACCCTCAGCTCATGGCTTTGCCATTAGTCAAAGTATACAATACCCAAAGTTGGGTCAGAGCCATAAAAAGGGTTGTTTATTGCATTAGCCACCCTCTTCTTATGCTTTTGGCATAAGCTGAGGTGCTTATGTCGAAGGAGGGACAATGGCCAACACATTTTTCTAAAAAAAAATCAATTAGGGTGAAAAAGAAAGGTCTAGTTTAAGCTCAAATCATTTGGATCAAAGAAGGATAAATTTCATTTGGTTTTCTTTTATTTAGGCTAAACAATGTGCTATATTGAATAAGGGCCTATGATCTTTTCCTAATTGTCTATTACAGCTTACTTTTAGCAGGACTAACCAGGCAAGTTCTAGCTCAGTACAAATAGTGGACTCACTTGACATCTCATTACTCTACCGGATTATCACACACCTAGTTCAAATTTTAGACTTAGGGTCATGCAGTAGTGTACCTCTATGTCATGTTTAGAGCCACACGTTTATCAATTACTATGCCTAGTCATGCCTCATTTTCATTTTATCAGGATATCATTTTAGCCATCATGCTCCAGAATTAAACTATGTACACAAGATATAGACATGCCGGTTCAACAGAAAAAATAATCAGTCTTTTGGGGAAAAAGAACACAGGCAAGAAAACCCCAAAAGAGGATAGTGAATTGGGCTACTCAGACTTCACCATAGCACTCACTTTCCATTTACCCCACCCCCAACAAAAAGACATGTAATTGTCCCCAATGCATAAAAAAATTTAAATACAGGTGTGGTAGGTGAAGCAAACCTGGGGCGCAAAGCGCCGACGATCATCAAGTTGGTGGGTCCAGTTCCCCAGAACCCATTACCTCTGTAATCTGGACACCCTCAGTGGTGTCCTCAGCATCAACAGCACTATCAGCAGTGCCTCCCGCTATCTCCACAGTTCTGGAGCTAGACGCCCCAGCAGCTAACTCTCCTGCTCTCATCTGACACGCCTCCTCCTCAGCAAGCGAGGCTCTCCTCGCAGCCTCCATCTCACGGCGCTCCTTCTTCCTCTCGACCCTTACGCCTCTTGGAATGCTCTCGAGGGGGAGGTGGTGGAGTCTCTGATGTGGCGAATAGGGCCGCCATCACTGTGTCTTCAGCAGGCTCTACAGAAGGGGCCTCAGACTCAGGCACCCTAGCCTCTAACATCATATCAATATCTGCGCGAAGACTGTCGACTGCAGCCTGAAGGGTAAACACATCCACCGGAGGGGTTGGACGGTCTAACACCCGCAACTCAAAAGCGTCCAAGCGCTGATGAACCTCAGCGATGTTCCGCTCTGTGTGTTGTACCATTCTCCGCTCCAAGCTCTCTTCTGCCTCAGCAATAGACTTCTGCATCCAAGGCTGGATGTGATGCAGAAGTGTGTCCATCTGTGCCTCTAATTTCTGGACCCTAGCAAGCGAGACTAGAGCGGAGAAAGGGGCTGAGCGAGAGGAGCTCGGGGCTGTGCTACTACCCGGGATAGACTCGACCGGGGTAGTGTCAGTTGAATCCGCCTGCGTAGCCGTGCGGGCCTGTGCTACCGTCTCAGCCAGATTGTCACCAAGAGGGGGCAACTCTGGACGGGGCCCTCTGCGTGGAGCCAACTCATTGGCCTCATCCCTGATGAGGCCGATATCAACTGTGCCCAGCGGAGTCTTGAGCTGATCAACGTGCCATATAGGCACACCGGCAGACCTGCATAGAGAAAATATCATGCACGGGAAAGGGTAAGTAGTTGTGACCTAAAAAGACCTCTCGTGCATGACGCCTGTAGAAGCCACGCAAAATCCACCTCAAACCCGGCTATCATCGCCGCCATCAGTACTGCTCGATCCCATGTGACTATATTATCAGCGGCTGTGGGGGAAAGGCAGTGGCGGACAATCAACCACAAAAACTTCGCCGTGAAAGTCAGGTTTGCCTTCTTGATGGCCCCCTTCGGCTCGGTCACCCAATCGGCACCCTCTCCATCAACGGACAAGTGCAGGGCCATCCACCTCTTGGTGGTCTCTCTCAGCGATGGCTCACGCAGGAATTGGCTATCTTTAACAATCATCCATTGGTAGTCAAACTCGGCATTGAGAGGGGTCCGATTAACATCAACATTCTCGCCGTATAGAAACCGGCGGATGGTAGGCAGGGAGATATCAACCTTAACGCCACATACTCAGACCTGCTCCAGTGGGGCCTGTTTGGCGGGGGCATCCCACCTATCAATCTGTGATCGGAGAGTCGCTACGTAGGATGCGTAGAACTCTCGGACCAGCTCTTTACTATATCGTCCCAACGGACGTGCTGTCCACTCCAGTCGATGTCTGTGAAGAGATTGTAGATCTCAGGCATCATCGGGAGACTTCCCGTAAGGACCTGCCGCTCCAATGTAAGTTTCCGAGTCATAACTCCTTTGTCATTCAGGAACTTTTTATTGAAATAGACTTGAAACTGCCTGTCGACACACCACCGGTTGGGCTGGTCAGTAACCGGGGTGAGAGCACGAGCTGGTGAACCGGGTGTGGATTCCGAACTGTCAGCCTCATCAGACGAGGCCGACTCAGTAGCGGTGGCGGGTGTGGGAACCTCAGCAGATCCGGAGGCTTCCTCTGACCACGAAACTCCTAAGGAGCCAAACGCTCCTTCATCATTAGTGGCTGACCCAGAAGGTGTGCCAGTCAGTGTGCGCTCCTTATCAGACTGGGAGGCAGTGACTACGCCGGACGCCACCTTTTTGGGTGTGGCTCTGGCTGCACGTGCAGCACGGGTTGGGGTGGAAGGGCCTGGGGGCACGTACTGGGGGTCACGCTCATCATCACAGCCAATGACAAGGCGGGCAGACGGGGCGACAGACTTCGATCGCCCGCGTGTGTAGACTCGATCTTGTTTTGGTGCCATAATAGATAGTACCTGTAAAGGATCCATATTAGTACTAGAAAGAGCAAACAAGACAAGCAAAACCACAAAAAAATTAAAACAAAATGACATTGCTATAGTAACAGTGAAACACAACGGACCAGGTGACGGCTCGTCGTGAGTACGAAGGACCGTCATGGGGTCCGTCGTGTCTTACTTAGACTATGTTTATATGGAGAACCCTGAAGGAGAGTTTCTTACAAGTATGACGGTATATGCAGGACGGACCGTCACAGGTACGACGGTCCGTCGTAGGTGTCCGCCAGAGGACACTTAAAAGAAATAAGGAGACCCCTAGGAGAAGGGTCTCTGACCGTCATGATGGTGATGCAGGACGGACTGTCGAGGGTATGATGATCCGTCGTAGTTGTCCATTTGAGGAGACTTAGAAAAATAGAGAGGGACCCTTAGGAAAAGGGTCTCTGACAACCAGAACGGTTGTGCAGGACGGACTGTCGTAGGGATGACGGTCCGTCGCATTTGTCCGTTGGAGGACACTTAAGAAAAAGTGAGAGACCCTTAGGAATAGGGTCTCTGACAACCATAACGGTTGTGCAGGATGGACCGTCACGGGAACGACGGCCCGTCGCATGTGGCCGTTGGTGGACACTTGGAGAAGAATTGGACTGTGGGGTGTTAGGGCGGTTGGAACGGACCCAATGACGGTCCGTCAAGGATACGACGGTCCGTCATCGGGTTTCGTTCTTTAACTCAGTGACAGAACTGGAGATGCCCCATTCATCCCTTATGACCCAAATCGAATTGGTACTGTTTTGACCTACATTTTTCTAACCCAAATACCTAGTAAACTAGCAATGCTAAGGCACTTATTTCTAGGGTTTTAACACGGCAATTTTGAGGATTTTTTTAACCTAGGTCAGACAAAATTTGATAAAGAATGAACGTATCAAGAAGAACTAGGCTACTACTAATTGATAAACAAAAATGCAATATAAATGAGTAGAAATTAGAGACACATACCTGAGAATTTGAGAAAAACAAGAGGGAAAGGTACTTGGTGATCAAGTAGACACCCACAGCAGCAGCTCTCCGACTAGTAGATGATAAATTTTGAGGAATTTGGACAAGTTGGGGAAAATGAGAGCTTTGAAAGTTGAAAAGGGAGGGAAATGGGAGAAAGAGTGAAAGAATGGGGTGAAATGAAGGGGTGGGGGTTTTAAATGATGAATTTTTAAAATACCCCAGCCGGGTCCGGTCGGGTACGCTTCAATAAAGACGCGATGAGTCCCCGACGATGGTCCATCTCGGTTGTGACGGTTCGTCATTTGTTCCGTCGCGTGTGCCCTAGTTTGAAAATAATAGAAAGACGTACTTGGCACGACAAATTCATGCGACGGTCCGTCACAGGCACAACGGTCCGTCGCTGTATCCGTCAGTGACTGCTGCAGAGTGATTTTCTGCAGAATTTCCTGGTGATGTGCCTGCAAATATAAAACCCATTAGTAGAAAATGCTACCATTACTAGAAAGAAAAAACTATAAGTATTGGGTGGCCTCCCAACAAGCGCCTGATTTAACGTCGCGGCACGACTGAGGGCACTTGATTACTCAGCCTTCATCAAGATGGTATGCCTCTATGAATTCATTCACCGATGCAGTATGCCCAAAATAGAGTTCTATTCGTTCTCTATTCACCTTAAACTGCACTCCCTCCTTGGTTTTTAACTCAACTGCTCCATGAGGGAATACTTGGGTAATCAAGTAAGGGCCAGTCCGTTTGGACTTTAGCTTGCCCGGAAGAGAAGGCAACCCAGAACTGTCTAAAATCACCAAATCCCCAAACATAAACTCTTGTTTTGCACTTTTTTATTCATTCTCCTTATTCATCTTTTCTTTGTTGGATATGGCGGATACCGATTGGAGCTCACCACTCTGCCTCATGGTCGTACAAATGTTGAAGGTCGCTTCTTCATTGTTCAACCAAAATTTCATCTTCCCCTTTTCCATATCAACTAAGGCTCTACCTGTAGCAAGGAATGGCCTCCAAAGAATAATAGGCACTTCAAAATCGACTTCACAATCAAGAATAACAAAATCTGCCGGAAATATGAATGACTCCACTTTTACTAGCACATCATGGAGTATCCCTATAGGCCTTTTAACTGTGCGATCAGCCATCAGTAGCCGCATCACAGTGGGTTTTGGGTCACCCAAACCCAACTTCTTGTATATCGAGAGGGGCATGCGATTTATGCTTGCCCCTGGATCACATAATGCTTTCGCAAAATGTAATGACTAGACTGGACAAGAAATAGTGAACGCACCCGGATCTTCTTTCTTTTGTACGAGAGATCTTGTAGCAATAGACTACAATGCTGCAGTCTATCATCATCCTCGAAAGTAACCGATCTTTTCGTTGTAACCATATCTTTCATAAACTTGGCATAACCGGGCATTTGTTCTAGAGCTTCTACCAAAGGGACATTGATAGAAAGCTGCTTCAGCATTGTTACAAAACGCCGATATTTACCATCCTCGGTCTTTTTCACTAATCTCTGAGGGAAGGGTGGTGGTGGTCTAGGCATGGGACTTACCTTCATAGGGACTTCTTCATCTTTTCCAGTGCTCTCTTCTGCTTCACCACTACCCTTTACCACCTTATCATCATCCTTTCTTACCTTTTTCTCAATAGACGGCATAGGTTGGTCAATGGTTTGCTTACCACCCCGAGTAGTGATTGCCATACAGTGCGCATCATTTTACGGATTTTTGACAGTGTTGCTAGGAAGAGTGCCCGGTTGCCGTGTGTTCACTGTCGCAGATAATTGGGCCATTTGTAACTCGATCTGCTTAATCGATATTGCATGTGTATCGACTTTTTGCCCAATACCTGCTAAATTACACCTTAACTCTTTAATGTGCTCATCACTAGCATCGAACCTCCTCATCATTTTGTGCAACATATCCTCAACTTGCTCCATACTATCTCCACCATCCCTAGGAGTAACTTCACGATTTTGAGGAGGGACATAGGGCCCATTCCTATCATTTTTGTTACCGTAGTTACCCATGTTGAAGTTGTTGTCGCGGTTGTAGTTTCCATCTCAGACATAATGACCCTCACGGTTATAGTTACCATAGATCCGACCTTGTTTCCCTTGACCTTGGAGCCAATTATCCTGATTTGAGCCTTGGGCGCTCGGTTGGAAACCCTCCATTTTCTCATTTGCTGCATAGGAGTCCTCCGCATAATAGCATTCATCATTAGGAGGTGGTAGTTTAGGCAAGTAGTTAACTGCATTTATCTTTTCTGCACCCCCAGTGATTTGTTTTAGTACCAACCCAAGCTTAGTTCTCATCTGAGCCATTTCTTCACGAATCTCATCTGTGGCTGGGTTGTGAGTGGATTGCACTGCGAAGGTATTTCTCCCGGTATCTGACTTCCTAGTACTCCAAGCTTTATTATTCCGGGATATTTTCTCTAATTTTTCAGCAATCTCAGCATAAGGACACTCCCCATAAGATCCAACCGCTATAGTGTCCAACACCGCTTTATTATTATAATCCTGTCCCCGATAGAAGTATTCTTTCAGTGACTCATCATCTATACGGGGATTTGGGACACTTCTCAAGAACGAGGTGAATCTATCCCAAGAACCACTAATTAACTCTCCTGGTAGTGCCACAAAGTTGTTCACTCTGTCTTTGTGGTTTAGTTTCTTGGAGACCGGATTGTAGCGTGCTAAGAAAACATCCCTTAGTTGGTTCCAAGTGAAAATTGAGTTGTAAGGGAGCTCATTGAACCATATAGCAGCCTCTCCCGTCAGTGAGAGAGGAAACACTCTGAGCCCTATTACATCCAAGTCCAAGTCAGGCCTCCCTACACATCTTTTACACACTGCCCTTACCTTAGTTATATGGGCATGTGGATCCTTAGAAGGTAGCCCAGAAAACAAACTTCTGGCAGTGAGCATTTGCATCAGGCTACTAGTTACCACAAAGGTGTGGCCTTGTGGTAGAGGAGCAAGACAAGTGGCCCATCGGAGTCTGCTATGTTATCATAGCCTCTGTAGTATGCTTGAGGCGGTGGAGCGGGATTTTGTCCACTCTGCTGGTGTTCACCCGGGGCATCGTGTAACAACTGACCATGAACATCAACCGGAGCTGGGATGTTCTGGTTTGGATCATCATCATTAATTCCCAAGTTTCGATTCATGGTGCGTAGTGTACGCTCTAATTCGTGATCGTAGGGAAACAAGGGTTCTCTTCCTCTCCGTGTATTTGGCATACAAGGAGGATGGTTCTGCACTAATAAAAAACAATAAAACAAAGTAAAATCAAGAAAATATCAACTAAACTATAGTAATAAGTTTAAGTTAATCTAAAAGCTACTTTCCCCGTCAGCGGCGTCAAAATTTGATACGCTCAAACTTACTTCTCAAATAAGAAATAAAGCGGTCGGGTCAAGTAAATAACCCAACTAGTGAGGTTGGGATCGTTCCCACGAGGAAAATAGTTTAGACTTAACTTCAATCTATTACTACTATTGTACAGTCAATTTCTTCCTTGGAAAGCAAAAATGATAAAAGGGGGGTTTTCTATTTCTAAATAAATGAAAATAACTAGCGAAATTGAAAGAGACACTTAACAGTTTCAAATATTGGAGTTTAATCAATTAATGAAAGTAACTAAGGTTTACGTGTTCCCCACAGGTTCATAACTTTGTAAGTCTAACTATAACAATTCTTTCCTAGTATCTTGCATGCAAAGTGATAAGTTATTTACTTCTAAATCCTTGGTCCGGCATCTAGAAAATTTCACTCCGCACCTTGGTCCGGCTACGTGTGTTGCTATACTAACCCTTATCTTTACCTCATATTAAGCATCGTATTAGATATTTGACTAAGTTATTACCTCGTACCAATCAATATTAGCCTATTAGATAGTATACACTAAATCTATGTTGATAATTCTTTTCCTATTATCTACCTCCTTGGTCCGGCAAGTAGCATTAAGGCGAGTTCTAACGTTGGCCATCCATTAAAAAGACTTCTAAACGAAAGAATTATCAATACATGCAAGACACTATTCTAGAATTGTTATTTTAGTTAGGTTTTACCTCATTATTAGCCTATGGTTCCCACAACCCTAGTTATGGAGTTTAGTTACCCATAGTCATAATTACAATCTTCAAATACGTCATATAAGAATTCATGCACTTACTTCGATGAGATCGAGTAAAATCCGAAAGTTCACTTGATTAATCAGCAAAAGTCACCAACAATCAATGATAAAAGTCTCAAGATAATCAATAATCTCTCAAAGAGTCTACAAAATAATCAATAGTGTCACAATATTCAAAGGTCAAACAGTGATCTAGAGTCTAACCAAATAATCTAGAGTCTAACCAAATAATGCAGAGTCTAACCTAAAAAACGAGGTTTTTCGAACTATTTATAAAAAATAAAAACCTAATTAAACAAGGACTCTATTTGCTGGAAATCTGTCAAAATGCGGATGGGTCGACGGACCTCACGACGGGACGTCGTGGTCACGACGGGCTGTCATGGACTCCGTCGTTCCATACTTTGCATATTTCTTTTGTTGCTCTCTTCATTACCCTCGACGGCAGGTATGACGGATCGTTACGAGCACAACGGTCCGTCGAGGGTCTCCGTTCCAAAACACTTGAACTCTTGGAATATGGGTACTGGGGCTACTTCTCTGATCTTCATGAAGAACCTGTAGGACGGACTGTCATGGATACGACGGTCCGTCACACTTTCCGTAACCCCACACTTGGTCAGACTTCCCTATCTTCCTTCAGCAGCTGCACTACGCTGCCACCTACGAACCGTCACAAGCATGACGGACCGTCACAAGCTCCGTAGGTGGTCTCTTTTGCATTTCTTCACTCAAAAACCTCTGCATTAATCTTTCGACAGATTTCTTGTAAATAAGGAGAAACTTATATAAAAATTAGCACAAAAAGGCTTTTGCACACTAAACTTAAGGAAAAAGTATTAATAATACCGTGAAACCACTGTATATCATAGACATACTTATAATCCTAATACTAAACATTAGAAGGCTCTTCGTCGCATGATTTGCGTAAAATTACATTTTTTAGCGTGTGTTGTATCTGTGTAGTGACACATGTCCAAGTGCAGTTAACACTTCTAGTGCACACCCTTGACTAAATAGATGTGTCTCTTCACCGTGCTTTAATGTGTTGTACGCACTTCATTTCATGCAGCCACGAGAAATATTGTGGGTTTATTTTTTTGTCCAAAACAAAAATTTCACAATAGATATATTTGCCAAAGTCCAACTTGAGTCGAATAACCGACAACGGTAAAACAAGAGTTGAAATCTTCTTAACCCCTTTAACAACATAGAATTTCTTCTATATCTAATCATTTAAAAGTTCGTTTCTCCCACCAATGTTGAAAAAATTAACATTTTGAGCAAAACAGTCTTTAACGAAGAAAATAAAAGGTAGAGTAGTACTATTAATAAGACAATTAGGTGAAGGAAATGCATTAAATAAATAGGTAATTTTCATGTCAAATTCATGAAGTTCATGAAAAAAATTAATGAATGAGGTAATTTACCTCACAAAAATACTAGAATTTCTTCTAGTGTTGTTATTCCCCGAAATTTATGGCCACACAAATCGATTCCGACTAAAATTTTAGGTTGTAATATGGAAATGGGGCACTAATATCTCTAGGATCCTCTTTAGTTCATGTGCGCAGGCTATGTATTTAAAAACTAAAGGTATCCTTTTCAATACAACTTTCTTGATTCATCTCTCTTTTGTATACTATCAAAGACATCCCGGCCTATTCTGGCGTCATCAACCAGCACTTGATTATAACCAAATCATATGTTATTTTGTTTCTAATTAACATTTCACATGCTTTATGATAAAATCAATATATTATTTAGATAAGAAATAAGTATATGCATATTTATTCACCTTTTGGATCAAATAGTAACCGCAAGGACGAACTTCCTCCCCTTTATGTTCCCAAACATTAGTGGTGCACGGTGTGACAATTGCATCAATAAGATTGTAACTAATGAAATTACATGACATGAAATTGGTGATTCATTTGTGAACACTAGCTCTGCTAATTTTATGGCATATGTGTTGCTAGAGAGCCCATGTGTGCTGACATATCACCAATTTCCTTGTCTACACTTTAATCAGCTATAATCTTACGAATGCAATTCAACATCTTGTGTTTGGGAACTTCAAGAGCAGGAAGTTTCTCCTTAGGGATATTGGTTGAAAAGGTGAACAAAATTTCATGTCCTTTATAATCTTAAGAACATATCAACTACATCACAAAGTATGCAAAATGTTAATTAGTATAAAAATAAGGGGAAACCCATCGGTGACTTCGTAAATTTTGTACAAAATTTCACTTAGACACTTTAATTAAACTTTTTGCATTTTAAAAACCTTATGTAGGCCTGCACATTGTCATTTAGACACTTTTTGCTGACTCAACATAAGAATTGTGTAACACGTATTTTATGCGCGTTTGAGAAGCCTTTTTGGAGAATTTTTTTCTCTTTCTTCTTCTTCCTCACTGTTTGTCTCTGCAATCTTTCACCACTCTCCATTGATTATTTTTTTACTCCTTCCCGCTCGTTCATTTTCTCTACAACCATATACCATCCCTCATCACCAACCAAATTTTGTGAAAATATATTATTTTAGTTGGGCACGTATACTACTTAGTTTTTTTGTAATTCCCTGAAAATCTAATTTAATTTTTTATCCATCATTCAATACTAATATAAAATACACAAAAAAATATTTTTTCCACTTCTTTTGCACTATATCCACTAGAGGAAACATAAATTATGAAATTATTTAATTGATAATTATCGGATCCTCTCCGACTACAATGGAAATAAATATTTCAAAAAAGTTAGTTCTTTTATTTGTATCTCCTACTACATTATAATGAGTATTCGTAAAAGAAAAAAATACATAATAGAAAAGAAAAAAATGATGGAGGAAATGGGTTGGGATAGAAGAGATTAAGCATAGAAAATGGATGAGGAGAAATTATTTTTAAAAAAAACAAAATTGCAGTGAAATTACTGAGAAGAAAAAATAATAATTTCAAGGCACAAAATAAGAAGAATGAAATTACTAAGATTAGTGATAGATTATGCGTTCTTGGTGGAGTTAAAAAAGAAGAAGATGAAGAAATGGGGTCTAGGGCATGGGATTACAGACCCGGAGAAAAAAAGGAATTAAAAGTGATTCTGTTTTCTTTTAAGAAAAAAGTCCACTTGTCACTTAAAGATTTGTCTATTTTTCCTGCAAAAGCATTAGTCAACACAAGCTTTAGTTGGATCTGGGAATACAAATAAAGCATCGAAATGACACAGTAAATGACTATTACAGGTGTTCAAAATGAACATAGAATAATTAAAGTGTATATGTGATATTTCATGCCAATTTTAACGGGACGCAGATGGGTTCACCGTAAAAATAATATTCGGGTCGGGTATAATCATGTGTGAGTTGTTGAAACCGGAATAAGCCAGGTTTCTTTGATGCTATACCCAAAAGAGATAAACTAAGACAGGTTGCACCATACATGATACCTTTATTTTTGAAATACATAACGTGTGCACACAATGACAAAAGATAATTCAAGAGAGATCAATGTTCCAGTTTCGCATTTAGTCTTGAATTATTAGGTAGATTATATCTATATTCCCATAAGTTTCAGGGATTGACAATATCAAAGGAAATTGTAGTACATTTGTGTCGTAAACTTTCCTTCTTCACCAAGTCTTTGGATGACAACAATGAACTTTCCATGAACATCCACCTCAACTTTGAGCATTACCTTTGACTACCAGTTTTATTAAAAACTTTGCTCTGGATTTTGTTTTCTTTTGTGCTTTTTCTACCTCACATCCTCCTCAGTCAATTTAGGAGGTTCAACCATTAACTAGAGAGTAGATTTACACAAAAAAAAAATCAATCTTAGTTCCGTTCTTCTACACAAGAAGTATATTAAAAAAAATGACTGAAAAACTTAGCATATTCCACAAATAGTAACTAGGATCTTCAATATCGATCTTGAACTCTCTCTATGATTACAAAAAGATAGGGAAAATATTTTCTCACAATAAGATGCTAGCGCAAATTCAGAACATGGATTATAAGCATTGTCTAATAATCCCATGCTCTAAATAAAGCGCTAGCATCTTGTTGTGAGAAAATTGTGTCCCGGTCTTTTGTGCAACCACAACAAGAGTTAGGAATCAACACTGAAGATCCCAATTACTACTTTCGGTATGTGATTAGCATTCAGTCGTTTTTTCGAATGGATACTGTGATATTGGTTGTGTATAAGAATAAATTGAGATTAATTTGGTTATTTTTGTAAAAAAAAATTTCTAGTGAACCATTGAACCTCCTAAACAAACTAAAGAGGAATAGAGGTAGAAAAAACACAAGTGAACAAAGAGAGACTACAAAATTTCATCCCTTGGACACTTAATTTTCTAGCCTTTAGGTATAAAAATATCAAACCTCAGGCACTTCTATACTACGTTTCCACTCTGAGGCTAGACCACTAAGAAATTAAAACTTGACTATTTTGAGTTCTATAATCGCCTAAGGCATAACAAGCACAAAACTAGTCTATACCTAAAATAATATAAAATCCATCATACCTAATCAATTAAGTCAGTTGTGGGTTCTTTATAATAAATAGAGATGGCACAATTTTGTAGTCTCTCTTTGTTCATTTGTGTTTTTTCTACCTCTCTTCCTCCTTAATTTGCTTAGGAGGTTCACTGATTCATAAGAAAAAAATATCCAAAAATGATAAAATGAATCTCAAGCCATCTTAGACACATCTTAATATCATAAGGTTACGACCCTTTACATTGAAAGAAACATACTATGTATTAAACAATGTATTAATAGAAAGAAACTAAACGAAACATAGTTCATGTCCTCAAGCATATGAGGACATAAAAATCTAAAGAGAATCAACTTCCCAAGCTTGACCTTCTAAGAACATTCACTTGTCTTCCACCTATACTTATAGAAATATAGAAGAATATGGAGTTAGTAAAAACATTGTACTAAGTATGGTAATATGCAAAAACATGCTAAAAAAGACATTGTAGTTGAAACATAATTTTCATGCTATTTTAGTAAAACCTTCATGAATCAATTTTACAAAGCATCATTTCATATACGACTAAAACTTCCTTAACCTCAAGATTTAGTCACATTCATCATGTAATCCATTTTTATCATTTAGGCCTTCCTATCCAAAGTTATCCTAAGACTCACCTAGGTAAGACATAACGAGACCACCCATACAACATCTTCAATTTAACATGTCAACACTCATTACTAAAAATACTAGAGGAAACATACATGTCTTTACGAACTTCACATAAAGACCATCCTCCAAGACAACCCCCAAGTTATACTTAGTGCAATGTGAGAATATCATCCCATACTACTACTCCCACCTTAGTGCTCCTTGAGAATCACCATAGACTAGGCACATCAAATTCATCATTTACATAGCTTTCATCAATTTAGACATAAGACCAACATGCTTCATTAACATTAGACATAAAGTCAACTTTCCTGATTAACATTATATTGTAAACCATTCATACATTTCATATAAGGACACACCAAAACTTCCTCAAGATATCTACTTGTGCGAGGATAAATAGCGTCCCATTCCACCACCTACCCTAGGTAGTACACCCTTAAGAAGACTTATTTCATTACATTCGTTTGTGGGGTCTAGCTTTAGTCGACATAGGCCATGAGAGCTAGACATAGAATCCCGGTATATCCCCTACCGGATGAGGGATCCCCACTTGCCTAAAGTAGGGTCATTCTCTTAGCCTTTACTTGGATCTCCTATAGATAAACATGTGTGGGCGGATAGTTAAGGGATAAGGAGATTTCTTCTAAGTACTACATCTCAACGTACGAGAGTACTCATCTCTAGAGGTACATTGGATCTGAAATCTCTACTCACAAGGAGTATCCACCCTTCTTCAAATCCTCTTGTTGCTGAGCATGACTCCTCGATTGAGTCTTAGACATTAATTAACTATAAAATTGTTATTAAGTACTACATCCTAACTCATGAAGATCACTTATCTCTAGAGATTACTTTTTTATACTACATCTCAACTCACGATGAGTATCAAACCCCCAGCCATTCTTTGGAAAGCTCTTCGGAATACTGAGGTTGCTACTAAACACTGCATCTCAACTCACAAAGAGTGTCCACCCCAAACTCCCCTTTTTTCATTCACTAGAGTTCTTAGGAATAGTAGGGTTGGTACTAGACACTTCATCTCTACTCACGAATAGTGTCTACCTTAGAATCCGCCATTTTCATTCATTCATTCAAAGTGTGTGCATGTGAGTATATGTGACAACATTCTTCACATAACCACCATATTCATAACACTGAAATTTTTAAGCATGATCATACTACATAAATCATAATTCACACACTATCATGCTTCACATTCACATTGTACTTTATTTAGACATAGCATCTTCAAGACACATATTCTCAACTTCATAAGACATCTCATCCAAATACATCATAACATCACTTTACTTCATATTCAATGCCTTCAAAGTCATAATCACAATTCACATATATAATCATATACATCAAGTAAACACCGCCACCATAAGTGGACCATACCACTCAAGATCACTTTAATAGGAACTAAACAACACAAATCAACTTACCCTTCATCCAAGACTTGATCACCTTTTATCAATTCTCAAATAAATCATCATAATAAGTCATAAATGGAAGTAGATAATCACAATACAACATAATAAAAACAAAACTCTAACATTGTCTAATCATATACATTAAGCCCACTTCATAAGCCCAATTTTAAAAAAAATGGCATGTTCATCGGGTCATTGAGTTTTTGATCATAAAACCATCACTTTATATTGAAAACATCATAATCCATCCATTAAAACCTTTCATGCAAAGACCCATGCTTAGAATTCAAAATATAAGAATTTAAGAATTTGAAACCTTTTTGAAAAGCCTTTGGATTGGCTCCTTGAATGAGAGAAGAATAAAGGATGAAATATCATACCTTAATATGAGAAAACACAATGGATTTGGTGAAGAAACAACTCAAAATCTTCAATCCTAGCTCTTCATTGAGTTCAAGTTTCGATAGTGTCTTAAGAGAGGGGTTATGATTTTGAAAAGTGAAGTCTAACTTAGGTCTTAGGGGTATAAAATAACTTAAAATAACTAAAAACCCCTAAAAAACCTATTACTAGTTAATTATGACATGGGATGAATTTCCCAATTCTCCCCTAAGCTTGTAGAAAATATTGGCAGTGTTGCAGGCTCCAAACGACGGACTCAAGCTACTGTGCATCGTTTGAATGACGGCCCATCCTGCTGGGCGTCGTTTTCAAAGTAAAATTCTGGGGGATAAGCTCCCACAACTAAGTGTTGAGTTATTCCCCCAAACAACGGGGCGTGGATAGACATAAGTAGCGTTGATAAGGGGTCGTTGTTTGACAATCTTTGGTTGTTTTCTTGCTAGGGTTTGGGTCCTTCTCAAGGACCCTTAGGGTGGTCCTTCGGGAGTCATACCTGAATGTTTCTATGATAAACATGCTCATCTAGGTCTTAGGACCCTCCTCTATCATTTTGGATACCAAACAACACATAAAACATGCAGAGGCACACTAGCACATACAAGACTAGCTTCCAAACGTCTTGGACGTTCAACATACAAACTCTTTAGAAATTACCCCTTAAGACATTATTCATCATTTTAACACATCATTAACTATTTAATAACTCCGTAACCACATGACAGGCTCTAGTTAGCCTATTTCATTTTGAGGGTCCTTATCGAGATATACTAGTTTGCAAATTATGAACTTTACCAAATTTTGGTGTGTTCCAAATATGTTTTCAGATTCATGTATCTTGAGATAAATGAGATCAAAATTAGGTATAATTTGTTCTAGATATATTGTATCCAACTGGATACACATTTATATGAGATACATAGAAAAATTTTGCTTGCTCCCTCCCGTTTCACTCGCAACTCTCGTATCTCGCTTGCATATTCTCACATACATGTGATCCGATAAGATACATTTATATAATGTATATCTTCACATATATATATCTAACTAAAAATCTTCTATGAAATTGTGTAGTGAGATTAAAATGTAGTTATTTTAAATCATAGAGAATTAGTAAATAAGATAGTAATGTTGGTACAATTAAGTAGTTTCTCCTATATTCATCCCATATCTACTAATCCAATCTATACTCTCAAATAATTATTTATTATACCACCTTTTCATTTATCATGTACCAAATTTAGAGTTAAATGTATTGAGATGCATTACTCATTAAAATAGCCTAAATTAGAGCAATAATGACTTAATTCTCCCTAAGTAGTCCTTCAATCTAGGAAAAACTACCTAACTACACAATTTTAAAAACATGTTAACTAGTTCTTTCTATAGTTTGAAATACTAATATTTACATGATTAATTAATAATTTCATCCTATATTTCAAAGTAAGAAATATCAGGCAACAAATGTTTCCTATATATCCCAGATACATGTGAATTACACTATATCTTCACATGTCTCATAGAATACAAGATACAATGGAGTGTGATGATCGAGATGTGAGGAAAGCAAGGGAGATGATCAAGGTTTGCCTGTATATCCTAGATACATCCAATCCATAGTTGAATATAATCTATAACAAATTACCGCTAAGCAACTAATTAAATCCTAAACTAGTGATGTTTCTATAAGTTACCCTTTATTCTAAATCGCTCGACTCTCTTTCCTACCATCATTGATGACCTTCACAAGCTTAGCCTCCGATCAAAACCATTTTACCTACATAGGCTGTTAAGATTTATCCACTTGTGGGGACATTAAAGAGTAGGGTAAGATTTGTCAAGAAACATGTGAATATCATAGTTGAAAGCATACAAAAAATCTAGCAAAATATGATCTCTTGCATACAGTAGCATGCGGATGGTAGAATAACCCAAGCTACATCAATCAAAATTGCAGTCCATCAATGTTATGACTAGTAGAATGTTCCCAAACTTTTGAAATAGCATCTAGCACTGGACATATTGCTATCTAATGGGTACTAAAATAAGTACAAAAAATGTGTATGTACATATATAATATTAAAACTTTTACTTTATCAAACTAATTTGACTATCTCTCTTGATGATCTTGGCCACCGTATTGAACATTTTCTGATGAAACAGAATCAAAGAACTCTGACCATTTTTCTTTCATTAATTTACTACAACCGAACTTTCTTTTCATATGATGAACTTTTTCTTGGCGTAAAATAAAATTTATAAGAATATATCTGTAATCTTTATCAAAGTGATTATAAATTTTCACATTACTTTTTCTAAATGATTATTAACCATACGTTGATTAACCAAATTCCAAAGAAAGAAAACATTAAAAGGAAGAATATAAAAAATAGGAGAAAATAAAGAGGAGTTAACAACTTTATAGAGGATTGTTATTTATAGATGGATTAAATAATGGAAAATTTGGTAAAAGGAAGTTGAGGAGACTTTTTTTGTATCATCTCTTTTTGATTTTTAACCACATGATGATGAACCAAAGGAAAACATTTAAAAGGAAGAAGATATATTGATTAAAAAATAGAATAATGTGAAAATAAAAATTAGTAGCTAACAAATTTATGGAAAATTGTTCTTTATAGATGGATTAAATCATGAAAATTTTTGTAAAATGAGGTTGGTCAGTCGACATGGTATTTAAGTAGAGAATGCAAATAGATAGAATTTTTTAGTAACTCATGAAACATAATTGGATATAGCAAATATGTTAGTTTATTTAATTATTAAATGCATAATTGTTTGTTAGAAAATGAAGGAAAAGATTAAAAAAGGAAAAAAATATAACTATAAATGGAGGCCATAGAGAGGTGTCATATCAATTTGTCTATATTTAGATTTATTTTATATATAGATAGATTGAAATTATACTATTTATGGTAGTTTACTCAATCGACAATTTCTTGTTACCCTTTGGTAGTTGAAGGTGATGAGAGACTTTATGAATGGTGAATATTACAATGTGGGAAATTGAATCCTACCAATAAGATGAGAGTTTAGATAGTCAACTAACTGAACTACTAGGATTCTCCTATTTGTTGCAACAGTTACATTTCAATACGAGTACTTTTACCTTAAGGTGATGAGTCCTCATGTATCGAGGACAGAGATTATTCTATTGCTATCATGTATTTTCTTTTCAGATTTTGTATGTAATTTATGGTTTACGTCCCAATCACTCCCATATGATGTAATATATGGCTTTGAGACTTATGTTAGACTTCTACTACATTTTGTAAAACTCTTTTATTTGAAATACTACCTTTAAAACTCTTTGTTCTATTATCTTGGATGAAGTATGCTCAATGAGTTCTGCAGGACCTTGCGGGGTCTTGTATGTCATGTCACGTCTAGGGTGTATTTGGGGTCGTGACCTACTTTTGGCCCTAACTCTTTTCTTTCATCCTGCTAAAAGGGAGAGGGTTGATTAATTCTTCAGGCTTCTTTAGTTCCAAACAAAGTAGAATAAAATGTTTTCAATCTATTTTCTAGGAAATTTTACTATTTATCGGGTAAAAGTACCTCAAAAATGTTTTGAATAATTTTGTATTGTTATAAAAATATTGAATCTGTTCTCCTCCTCCTTCTTCCTCCCTTCCTCTTCTTCCACTTCCACTTCATCTTTCTCTTCCTATTCCTATTCCTCTTCATCATTCTCCTCCTTCTCGTCTTCTTCTTGTTCCTCTTGTTCTAATTCTTCCCCTTCCCCTCCCCCTCGTCCTTATTCATCGTCCTCTTCTTCCTGTTCGTCGTCTTTTTCTTCTCCTCCCCCTTCTTCTCCTTAATCTTCTTCTGCTTATTCTCCTTTTCCTTATTGTCCTTTGGTTATTCAACATAACAGGTCTTTAGTTCAAAGTTATTATTAATTGTTAAAAGGTTAATAAGTTTGATAAATAATTAGATATATTTTATCTCATTTTAAATTTTATCGATTTTGAATTATTTCAAGCAAATGTATTTTGCTAAAGTGCAAATGACTTGTTTCTTCAAACCCACTTTAAGACCAAATATTATCCAATCAGACACTATCGTTCATAAAACCCGGGCCCAAACCCCTCAAATAAATACCTCTATTCTTTTTCTTTTCTTTATCATTTCTTTCTTTCCCAAATGAACTGGAAACCCTAGCAGCCCCTGTCCTTGAAAAATGCAAACCCCCCAAAACTTCACCGGATTTTGAGCTCAAGACATCAAGTTTTCTACCTCAAAAACGTCAACATGTCCCTAAAATTATTCTAGGGGAATATAGCCCCACCCATGTCACCTTTTGTTCAAGATATTTTTTCTCCTATTTTTCTGAATTTATCTCTTCAAAGATCAACAATTCAAATTTTGGATCCCAAATTTTGTTGAGATTATCCCCCCCCCTTTCTTTGCTTTTAAAGTATTCTTTAGGCGTCAATTGTTTGGTTATAAATGAAGTCTAAACAGTATGTACTTAAGGGGACATGTCGTGAAAAAAATTCCCCTGTGCTAAAGCTCTTAAATTCTAAAATATATATGTTGTACAAGTTTTTCTCAAAGCAAACAATCATTTTTCAATCATTGCCATCAGATGCAGAAGATAATTCAAGGTTACTTCTCGATCACTTTCTTTTGTTTTTTTAATTTCAAATTTGTACAATACTTAACTTATCATCTCAATTCATTGCTCCTTACAAAGTTATATTTCACCAAGATCCTTTATTTGGTTAAGACTAATGGTTAGTTTCTTTGTGCTCCGAGTTTGATATACATTTCGAGTTGGAACAAAAATTTCTTTGCATTTTTAAAACAAAAAAAATGATACAAATAGTATTTTGTCAAACATATTATTTACGTCAATATTCTACTTATCTTTTGGTTATTTAGCTTGACGCATGCTTGTAATTGGTTGCAATTTTATTTGAATGACTTGTATTAACTCAAAATCTACTAACTATTTACCTTGATTTTACTTTCTATATGAGAAACTCAATTTAAATCAAGTCATCACGCTTCAATGTTTCCTTTTAGTGTAAATTTAAGTACTATTTCACTTTGCATCATTCATGGAGGTACCAACTCCTTTGAAATTCATGATTTATAAGGAGATGAGTTATAATTATTTTGTCACTATTGATCCTACCATTGGAAAAATATTTAAAAATAAACAAATGAGTATGATATTTCGAGTAATTTTGTTACTAAAAATAGATCCAAAGCCAAAATGACATGCATCTGTATTGTTTTAGTTTATTTTGGAGCCTATTTTAGTCATTCAATAATAATTTAAAGTAAACAAAAAATATATTTTTCCACTTCTTTTGCACTATATCCATTAGAGGAGAAATAAGTAATGAAATTATTTAATTGATAATTATCGGATCCTCTCCGACTACAATGGAAATAAATATTTCAAAAAAGTTAGTTCTTATATTTGTATCTCCTACTGCATATATAATGAGTTTCCGTAAAAGAAAAAAATACATTATAGAAAAGAAAAAATAAGATGGAGGAAATGGACTGGGATAGAAGAGATTAAACATAGAAAATGGATGAGATGAAATTATTTTTTTTTAAAAAAATTGCAGTGAAATTACTGAGAAGAAAAAAATAATAATTTCAAGGCACAAAATAAGAAGAATGAAATTACTGAGATTAGTGAAAGATTATGCGTTCTTGGTGGAGTTAAAAAAGAAGAAGATGAAGAAATGTGGTCTAGGGCATGGGATTACAGACCCGGAGAAAAAAAGGAATTAAAAGTGATTCTTTTTTCTTTTAAGAAAAAAGTCCACTTGTCAGTTAAAGATTTTTCTTTCCAGCAAAAGCATTAGTCAACACACACTTTTGTTGGATTTGGGAATATAAATAAAGCGTCGAAATGACACAGTAAATAACTATTACAGGTGTTCAAAATGAACATAGAATAATTAAAGTGTATATGTGATATTTCATGCCACATTTAACGGGACACCGATGGGTTCACCTTAAATATAATATTCGGGTTGGGTATAATCATGTGTGAGTTGTTGAAACCGGAATAAGCCATGTTTCTTTGATACTATACACAAAAGAGATAAACTAAGACAGGTTGCACCATATATGATACCTTTATTTTTGAAATACATCACGTGTGCACACAATGACTAAAGATAATTCAAGAGAGATCAATGTCCCAATTTCGCATTTCAGCCTAGAATTATTAGCTAGATTATATGTATATGACCATAAATCTCAGGGATTGACAATATCAAAGGAAATTGCAATGCATTTGTGTGGTAAAGTTTCCTTCTTCACCAAGTCTTTGGATGACAACAATGAACTTTCCATGAACATCTACCTCAATTTTGAGTATTACCTTTGCCTACTTGTTTTATTAACAACTTCCCTCTGGATTTTGTTTTCATTTATTATTTTTCTACCTCACTACCTCCTCAGTCTATTTAGGAGGTTCAACCATTAACTAGAAAGTAGATTTGCAAATAAGAAAAAAATTACCTTAGTTTCGTTCTTCTACACAAGAAGTATATTAAAAAAAATGACTGAAACACTTAGCATATGCCACAAATAGTAACTAGGATCTTCAATATCAATCTTGAACTCTCTCTATGATTGCAAAAAGATAGGGAAAAGATTTTCTCACAATAAGATGCTAGCGTAAATGCAGAATATGTATTATAAGCATTGTCTAATAATCCCAATATCTACATCTATGCTAGCATCTTGTTGTGAGAAAACCGTGTCCCAATCTTTTGTGCAACCACAACAAGAGTTAGGAATTGATACTGAACCAATTACTACTTTCGGTATGTGATTGGCATTCAGTCCTTTTTTTCGAATATGTACAGTGATATTGGTTGTGTATGAGAATGAATTGAGATTAATTTGGTTATTTTTATAAATTTGTTTTCTAGTGAACCATTGAACCTCCTAAACAAACTTAAGAGGAAGAGAGGTAGAAAAAGCAATAATGAACAAAGCTAGACTACAAAATTTCATCCCTTGGAGACTGAACTCTCTAGCCTGAAGGTATAAAATATCAAACCTTAGGCACTTCTAGACTACGTTTCCACTCTAAGGCTAGACCACTATGAAATTAAAACTTAACTATTTGGGTTCTATAATCGAATGAGGCATAACAAGCATACAACTAGTCTATGCCTAAAATAATATAAAACTCCATCATATCTAATCAACTAAGTCAGTTGTGGGTTCTTTATAATAAATAGAGATAGCACAATTTTGTCGTCTCTCTTTGTTCATTTGCATTTTTTCTACCTCTCTTCCTCCTTTGTTTGCTTAGGAGGTTCAATGATTCATAAGAAAAAAATATACAAAAATGACAAAATGCATATCAAGCCATCTTAGACACGTCTTAATATCATAGGGTCACGACCCTTTACATTAAAAGAAACATACTAAGTCTTAAACAATGCATTAAATGAAAGAAACTAAAAGAAACATAGTTCATGTCCTCAAACATCTGAGGACATATAAATCTTGAGAGAATCATCTTCCCAAGCTTCACCTTCTAAGAACCTTCACTTGTCTTCCACCTACACTGTCACGACCCAAAAAGAAACACCAGTCGTGATGGAACCTATGTTCCCAACCAATAGGTAATCCAACCAAACATATTAACCAAACGCAACCAACAAATGGGTAAAACAAAAAAAAAGGTCAAAAAAAAAACTTGGCAAGAATCTCGAACATTGAGTTCCTTAAAGTACGAAATGCAGAAACTAGAAAACAATATATCACCCCAAGAATTGGTGTCCTAAGTACAAGAACTTCTAAAATCCGATGCAATTCTGAAATTAATGACAAATCTAACATAAGGGATATCCTATCTGAATACTAATAACAGAATAAATAAAAGATAGAGGGAGGTGTGGGCCACGGAACAGCCAAGCAGCTCACCACAACTCCAAGAACTTCAAGCTCGGACTCAATTTGATCACGAGATGTGCTCCTACTCGGAATCGAATCTGCACCACAAAGAGTGCAACAAGTGTAGTATGAGTACGAAACCACGTGTACCCAGTATGTCTCATTGACCGACAACGAAGAAGTAGTGACGGGAGTTTATAAAAAAAATTCTTAAATTATATAAGTATATATATATTACACTCACTATTTAAGCTTCATCAATAAAGGTAATCAAACATGAAGTACTTTCCAAAAACCAAACAAACACATAATCATCAAAAATGAATGATGTGATGTCATGAAATGCAATGCAATTTGATACCATGTAATGAATTGTCTCAGAATACCCTGTACTCACTCAACCGTATATACATGATACTTCTCGGAAATACATCGAGAGCTCATGACCCATAGAGGACTCGCGAGGTCCGTATATCGACACGAACGATGGTCTGTGCGAAAGATCTCAACGACTATTATAATATCAAACAATTTCCGCACGGACGGTCTCTATGTGCCCAAATTACAATCTTAACATCTCACCATCCCCAGCATAGACGATCTCCACGTGCCCAACTTATACCCAATCTCATGTCAATGCATGTACATAATATTATTTCAAAATAAGGGGATGATGATGCATCTCACTCAATCAATATCAACATAATACACAACCACCTCAATTATCACAACTATACGGGTGTAATAAAGAAAACACAATCACACAATAATTTTAAGTCAATAATATATCAGCTAATGCCCATATGTTTTGTAAATTCTCAAGTTACAATCCACATTCTATAGTAGTAACTTTCCTTTTTATAACACCGCTACTCGTACCAATGCCCGTCAAACAATTGATACGAGACCCCCATCTTTAGCCCTTACCCCTTTCTCTATTTTCATTTTTAATCTTTAATTAGGAAAACGTCCTTCAACAAGTCTAAAAAGTCTTAACATACCTCAAGTGCCGAGCTCGTGTCACGAATCCTCAAGATAGTTCCTTCCCTTTTCGCAAAGTTTTGGAATGTTCACGATCTACCAATGATGCAATATTCGTAAGTAAGAGAGTTTGTTGACATTCAAATTATTATATGTCTATCATAGAACCTAAAACTCACTCATATTTCTAACCAAACTTCAAATCTTGATATGTATTGGTAAGCCAAAATTTTCATACTTGCTAAATTTCAAGCCAAGAATTTAACTCTAACCTCTTCAAATGGACTAAAATTCAATGTTAGATCATATAATAAACACCTAATAATTAATTACCAATCTCAATATATTAAATTTAAATTCTAATTTTATAATTAGCTTAAGCAGGTCAACGTAATAACGTACACTGCAGACGAGCAGGAGCACTGCAACATGTATGTACCATTAGTAAGTCATTTTTTTTAATATGCCAATCTTAAAGAATTATATACAAATGCCAATCATTGACACATGATTTCCAATGATTGTCAATAATTGGCATGATTGCCAATGATTGGCTCATGACATTCTCCTCCAACATTGACAAAGCATTACCACATAATGGCTACAATCATATTGACTCAGTTTTTCATCCGAAGCATGCTTCTCCTCGTCCCTTTTTTATTATTTTAATGTAAACAAAATTTCCATCCACTCTTCCTATTAATACAATCACATGAACCTAAATATTTTCCCTCAACTTCATTTAGTGTAACAAATAAACTTCTAATAATAATTACAGAAATAACATACTCCAAACTGCTATTGCAAAGAAAATATACACCGTTCTTTGCTAATTTTCCTCTCAATTTACTTATTATAATAATAAATAGACGAACAAGGGATCAACTTTTAATCTACCTTACATTTATTAGATCCATAAAACAATCAACAAATTTTTCAAATTGCTTCTTACCTGAAGATTTCGTTGGTTCCCTCACGTTCTGTATTCACGCCGCCCATGTAGTTTTCTAACCCTTTTATTTTCTGCCTTTCTAATATTAATTAAGTATAACAAATAAACTAATCCCACTAACTTAAATCAATATATGGGTCAAGTATAAAGATATTAAATGAATTATGGATATGACCCACTAACTATCAACTATATTAATTCTTCACTAAAAATTTTATCAACTAAGTACTCTTAGTCTTTGAATAGTTTAAAAATACCCCTTTAAATTTTCAAAAGGAGTCAAACTAGTCCTACTTCTCAAAACCACCTAGCGGGTCGTTACATCACCTACCACTAAAAAAACGTTCGTCCTCGAACGAGAAAAGAAAAGAGCTAACCTGAACGGTCAAAAAGATGAGGATATTTACTCCTCATGTCTGACTCTGTCTCCCATGTAGCCTCCTCCACATGACGATGCTTGCACTGAACCTTTACTGAAGCAATCTCCTTGGACCTTAGCTTCCAAATTTGCCTATCCAAAATGGTGATCGGGTGTTCCTCAAAAGTCAAATTCTGATCAAGTAACTGAATCCCATTGAATCACATGATCACCACCCTGATGATACTTCTTACGCATTGAAATATGAAATACAGGATGGACACCTGACAAACCAGGTGGCAAAGCCAACTGATACGCCACCTCACCAATACGCTGAACAATCTCCAACGGACCAATATACCTTGGGCTCAACTTTCCCTTCTTTCCAAACCTCATCACACCCTTCATGGGTGAAACCTTCAATAAAACCCTATCTCCAACCATAAACTCTAAATCACGAATCTTTCAATCTGCATAACTCTTTTGCCTACTCTGAGCCATGAGAAGTCTATCTTGGATCAACTTGACTTTGTCCAAGGACTCCCTCAACAAATCTGTACCCCATGGTCTAACCTCCAATGCATCAAACCAGCCAATTGGAGATCGACATCTCCTACCATGCAGAGCCTCAAATGTTGCCATCTCAATGCTTGAATGATAACTATTATTGTAAGTAAACTCCTCTAAAGGAAAGAACTGATCCCACTTACCACCAAAGTCAATCACACACACCCGCAACATGTCCTCAACAACCTGAATAGTCCGCTCAGACCGACCATCAGTCTGAGGGTGAAAGGCTGTACTAAGATCCACCCGAGTGCCCAACTCTTTCGGCATAGACCGCCAGAAATGAGATGTAAATTGGGTGCCACGATCTGAAATAATTGATATAGGAACCCCATGCAAACGAACTATCTCCCGAATATAAATCTTGGCTAACCTTTCTGAGTTATAGGTAGTCTGAACTGGTACAAAGTGTGCAGACTTAGTCAGCGATCCAAAATGACCCATATAACATCGAACTTACACAAGGTGCGTGGCAATCCTACCACAAAGTCCATAGAAATACGCTCCCACTTCCACTCAGGTATAGGCATCCTTTGTGTCACACCTCCAAGCTTTTGGTGTTCATACTTCACTTAGAGGTTCGGCTTCCTTCTCCCCCACCTTTTAGCCTTCTGGACCCCTCGAAAAAAAAACTGAAATAAAAAATAAAGAAGAGAAATTGGGCCATCTTTCTCGAGGGAGGCCGCCTTCTCTCAGGCCAGTAGTTTTCTACTTCTAGTCGACTGCTCTATGCTTGCTGACAATTTAAACAACGGGATACAAAATCTACTATGTCCCTCTTCATACGAAAACACCAATAATGTTGTTTCAAGTCACGATACATCTTAGTAGCCCCCGGATGAATCGAGTACCTCAAACTATGGGCCTCCTCCATGATTAATCTAGCCAAATCACCTGTACGAGGAACACAGATACGACCTTTAATCCTCAAAACTCCCTCACTATCAAGATGCATCCTTGGCTTCTCCTTTTAACACCTTGTCTCTAATCTTACGTAAATTACCATCATCAAACTGTTGAGCCCGAATCTGTTCCAACAAGGATTATCTAGCCTCCATATAAGCCAACACCTTACGAGGTTCTGAAATATCAAGTCTCACAAAGCTATTGGCCAAGGATTGGACATCCCTATCTAAAGGACGCTCGTCAACGTGTAACATGGCTAGACGACCCAGACTTACCGCATTTCGACTCAAGGCATCTGCTGCAACATTTTCCTTGCCTGGATGATAAAGAATAGTCATGTCGTAGTCCTTGAGCAATTCCAACCATCTCCGCTGCCTCAAATTCAGATCTCTCTGATTGAATATATATTGGAGGCGACGATGATCTGTGAACACCTCACAATGCACACCATAAAGATAATGCCTCCAAATTTTCAATGAAAACACAACAGCCACCAACTCTAAATCATGAATCGGATAATTCTTCTCATGAACCTTCAACTGTCTCGAAGCATAAACTATAACTTTTCCCTTCTGCATTAATACACAACCAATACCAATCTGAGAAGCATCACAATATACAACAAAACCCTCTCCCTCTACGGGTAGGGTCAAAATCGGAGTAGTTTTTAATAAAATCTTGAGCTTTTGGAAACTAACCTCACACTCCTCAGACCACTGAAAAGTCACCTCCTTCTGTGTCAATGTAGTTAATCGAGATGCAATGGATGAGAAACCCTCAACGAATCGTCGATAATAACCTGCAAGGCCTAAGAAACTCCGAATCTCAGTAACTAATGTAGGTCTGACCCAACCTCTAATTGCCTCAATCTTCTTAGGATCTACCATGATACCCTCCTTGGACACTACATGTCCTAAGAATGATACCGAACTAAGCCAGAACTCACACTTTGAAAACTTTGCATAAAGCTTCTTCTCCTTTAGAATCCCAAGCACGATCCTCAAATGATGTTCATGTTCCTCCTTAGTGCGTGAGTATATCAATATATCATCTATGAAGACAATAACAAAGGAATCCAAATACGGACTGAAAACTCCATTCATCAAGTCCATAAAAACTGCAGGGGCATTAGTCAATCCAAAATACATCACCAAAAACTCGTAATGGCCATAACGTGTTCGAAAAACCTGTCTTAGGGATATCCTCCGCCCTAACCTTCTGCTGATGATAGCAGATCTCAAATCAATCTTGGAGAAAACTGAAGCACCCTGGAACTAATCAAATAAGTCATCAATACAAGGTATTGGGTACTTATTTTTGATGGTCACCTTGTTCAACTATCGATAGTCAATACACATACACATAGATCCATCTTTCTTCTTCACAAATAACACTGGAGCACCCCAAGGAGATACACACGGTCTAATAAAACCTTTGCTCAACAAATCCTGCAACTGCTCCTTTCACTCTTTCAATTCAGCTGGTGCCATACGATAAGGAGGAATGGAAATAGGCCGAGTGCCTGGCTCCAGATCAATACAAAAATTAATATCACGATCTGGTGGAAGACCTGCCAAATCGATTGGAAATACTTTTGAAAATTCACTCACTACTGGAATAGACTCAAGCATAGGAGTCTCAGTACTAGTATCTCGAATGTGGGCCAAGTAAGCCAAACATCCTCTCTGTACCAACTGACAAGCCTTAAGAAATGATATCACACCCTTAGAAGGGTGACTAAGAGAACCTCTCCATTCTACTAAAGGAATTCCAGGCATAGCTAAAGTGATTGTCTTGGCATGACAATTTAAAATTGCATGGTAAGAAGATAACCAATCCACACCGAGAATCACATAAAAATCTATCATATCTAAGACCTTTAAATCTGCGTGAGTGTCATACCCCATCAACGTAACTGTACATAATCGATACATCCAATCTACAACTACAGAATCCCCGACAGGAGTAGAAACACGTATCGACAAATCAAGAAACTCACATAATATATCTAGACTAGGAGAAAATATGTGGACACATAAGAATAAGTAGATCCTGGATCAAATAATACAGTAGTTGATCGATGACAAACCGGAATAATACCTGTGATAACAGCATCTGAAGCCTTAGACTCTGGCCTACCTGGAAAAGCATAATAGTGAGAACGACCTCCATCAGATTGTGAACCTTCATGACCACTACCTCGACCAGAAGGAGAACCACATCTACCTGAATGAGGACCACCTCTACCATTCTGTGCACCACCCCTAGCTGGAGGTTGTGCATCCCTGGAAGTCGAAGCCTGAGAACCCTGATGTAAGCCACCACGTCTGGTCCTAGGGTAGTCTCTCACAAAGTGTCCTATATCACCACACTCAAAACAGCCCCTACGAGACCCACTCTGATGAGAGGACCCTGACTGACCAGAATGCCCTCCTCGAACCATAGGCCTAGAAGATGAACACTATGAAGTATGCACTGAGCTCGAAGAACTATGCCTAGTGTAACCAGCCTCAGACGCAGGTATAGCAGCATGAATGGGTCTGCTGGACTGAGATCGGATAACCTCTCCCTACATAACCTCGACTCCTAGGCAGAGCACCACCAAAATCACCTGAATAATGGGTCTTCTTGCCCTCACGCTGCTCAAATACCTCACGTCGAATCATCTCCAACTCCTTAGCAGCATCCACCACTTTCTGGAACGGAACACCAGAAGCAGCAACTTGAGAAACTCCTAGACAAATCGGAATAATCAGCCCCTTAACAAACCTCCTCACTCTCTCAGCCTCTGTAGTAAGTATCATCGAAGCATGACTAGCCAAGACATGAAATTTACCCTCATACTCTACAACTAACATACCACCTTGCTGCAAACCCTCAAACTCGTCTCTCTTGCGCTCCCTCTCACTGCGTGGAGCAAATTTTGATAGAAATACCTGAGTAAACTGAGTCCAGGACAGTGGAGGAGATCGAGTTGGCCTACTACTAATATAATCCCTCCACCACTGCTTGGCGGAGCCAGTCATCTGAAACACTATGTGGTCAACTCCATGAAACTCCACTAATCCTAGATTATGCAACCTCTCATGAAAACTAACTATAAATTCATATGCATCTTCAGTTAACTCACCAGTATAAGTAGGATGATTCATTAGTCTGAACCTCCCAAACATCTTTTGCTCATCAACGGTCATAGAAGGTTTGTTCGCCAAATGTGATGCAATATCTGAAAACTCCATACTATCCAAACGAGGAGCTACAGCAGCAGCTGGCTGAGTCCTGGGAGTCTGAGAATTTGGAGCAACTATCAGATCTGGAGTCTGACCTTCGACACGGGTCTGTGAGCCATCAGAAGTGACAGGCAAAGCTCCTGCGTGAGCCATCCCCTCTAGGAGTCCTAACATACGAGCCAAGATATCTTGAAGAACTGGGGTGACAATAGTACTGGGTGGATCCTGAGCCGGCTCATCCCCATCGACACGATCTTGCACATCTCCATGAATATCCTCTACATCAGGAGGTACGGTCCTATCACGACCTGGGTAACTATTTGTACTTGACCTTCCACAAGTGTCGCAATACGGCCCCTACCGCGACCTTGAGCTTGTCTCCTGCCTCTACCTCGGATGGTGTTCCCAGAAGCAAGCGCAGGAATAGGATTCTGACCACCACTTGCCGGTGTACAAGTTCTGTCCATCACAGAGGATGAAATATCAATATTAGAATTTCAACAAGGTCAAGTGTGCACGATAGGGAATGAAAGAACAGAATATTTCCTATATGTCCTATAGCCTCTCTAAGATAGGTATAAACGTCTTCATACCGTCCGCAAGACTCTACTAGATATTGCTCTTGTACTCGTGAGACTGATGAACCTAGGTCTCTAATATACACTTATAGAAATATAGAAGAATATGGAGTTAGTACAAACATTGTACTAAGTATGGTAATATGCAAAAACGTGATAAAAAGGACATTGTAGATGAAACATAATTTTCATGTATTTTAGTATAACCTTCATCAATCAAGTTTACAAAGCATCATTTCATATTTAGCGAAAACTTCCTTAACCTCAACATTTAGTCACATTCATCAAGTAATCAATTTTTATCATTTAGACCTTCCTATCAAAAGTTATCCTAAGACTCACCTAGGTAAGACATAACGAGACCGCCCATACAACATCTTTATTACACACCTAAGGATACTTATGACTACAAAAGATAAGCATGATCCATTTCAATTTAACATGTCACTCATTACTAAAAACACTAGAGGAAACATCCACCCCTCCTTCAAATCCTCTCGGTGGTAAGCATAACTCCCCCATTGAGTCTTCGACATTCATTACATTCATTAACTATAGGTTAAGAGATAGCACCATATGTGATATTTTGAAAAGAAGATATTAAAAATGAATTGAACTCTATAGTATGAGATCAATGTATGTGATATTTTTAAAAGAAGGTGTTCAAATGAATTAAACTTTATAGTTTCAAATCAAACTTCAGACTTGTATGATTTGCCTAAAGTTTTTAAATTCATATGTAGCAAGTGGACATTTAGGAAGAAATTGAGACTGGAAGCTACAATTTATAAATATAAGGCTAGAATTTTGATGAGATGTTTTAACCAAAAGAAAGGTGTTGATTATTTTGATATTTATTCTCTTGTGACAAAAATAATGACCGTTAGGAGTCTTATTGTGTTTTCTACTTTTCATAATTTAGTGATAAAATGGATATCAAAACAATATTTTAAATGGTGACTTAGACAAATAGATATATTTAACTCAACCCAAAGGTTTTGTGGTTCCAGGAGAAGATAATAAATTATTCAAGTTGAGTAAGTCCTTGTATAGGCTAAAATAGACACCTAAGCAGCGGTATGAAAAGTCTAATATCACATTAGTGGATGGGTAATTTTCTTGTCAATTAATCTTATACCTATGATTATTCGAAAATGATAGGTTCAAATTACGTGACTATATGTAGATCACATGTTAATTTTTGTCCAAAAATGAATGTTATTGATGAAACTAAGAACTTTTTGTCTACTAAGTTTGTAATGGAAAATCAGTATGAAGTAGATGTAATTTTAGGAATCAAAATTAAAAGAAATATTGATGATTTTTCTTTGTGTCAGCCTACATTAAAATCAAGTTCAAAAAAATTATTTATTTTGATGTAGTTTAGGGAGATCTCATTATGATCCTAATACGCAATTGTAATAGAATAAAGATTCTAGTGTTTCTCAAACAAAATATGCTAAAATAGTATAGACTGTAATGCTTATGGTGAACTTTACCTGATATAACTTATGTTGTTAGTATATCAAGTAGATATACTTATAATCCTAGTAGTAAACATCAGAAGGCTCTTCGTCGCGTCAAAAAAGTTTGTAAAGTTACATTTTTTAGGTTATGTTGTATCTGTGCAGTGACACATGTTCAAGTGCAGTTAACACCTCTAGTGACACCCTTGACTGAAGAGATGTGTCTCTTCACACACACTTCAATTCATGCTGACACGAGAAATATTTTGGGTTTATTTTTTTTTGTCCAAAACATATATTTCTCGATGGATATATTTGCCAAACTCCAATTTGATCCGAGTGACCGACAACGGTAGAACAAGACTAGACATCTTCTTAACCGCTTTAATAACATAGTAGTTCTTCTGTATTTAAACATTTAAAAGTTCTTTTCTCCCACCAATGTGGAAAAAATTAACATTTTGAGCAAAACAGTCTTTAACGAAGAAAATAAAAGGTGGAGCAGTACTATTATAAGACCATTTAACGAAGAAAATGCATAAAATAAATAGATAATTGTCATGTCAAATTCATAAAGTTCATGCAACAAATTCATGAACGAGGTAATTTTAACTCACAAATATACTAGAATTTCTTCTAGTGTTGTTATTCCTCGAAATTTATGGCTACACAGATCCTATCCGGCTAAAAATTCTAGGTTGTAATACGGAACTGGAGCACTAATATCTCTAGGATCCTCTTTAGTTCTTGTGCGCAAGCTATGCCCTTAAAAATTAAAGGTATCCTTTTCAATACAACTTTCTTGATTCATCTCTCTTTGGTATATTATCAAAGACATCTCACCCATTGACTCTGAATTTTTTTGGTATATATATATA
>NC_028641.1:11924127-11925883 GCF_001406875.1 Solanum pennellii | reverse complement strand
AAATAATTTGATTGAAATATGTAATCACATTCTTGACTTTCTTTTATTGCCCTTTGAAAAAAAAAGCACAATCATATTCTTAATCAAAAAAAACATTTTAAACTTGCCTACATGTAATTGAATCCGTTTATTATTTTCTAGTAAAATTTCATTTTAAATTTATTGTTATATTGAAATTCGATTAATTAAAATTTGTACAAAGTAAAGCTCATTTGGGGAAAATACACCCTATCAATTATTTTATTTTTTATATATTTTAAAATTCAAATTCAAGATCTGTAATTAAATAAAGCTCTTTTTTTATTTATTTGTGTATGAAATGATGTGTTAACAGGAGCGGACCCAGTAAGTGAGTTTCAGGTGCTCAAGCACCCATTGACTTCGATTTTTTTTTTATATATATACATATATATATATATATAGAAAATATAATAAATCCGTAATTAAAAATTAAATGAGCACCATTGTATGAAGCAGTCATAGGCGCGCTGGTTTACATATGGAAACCAGAGGCCCGCAAAGCACACTAGTAGGGTTCAAATCCCACCCGCCCCATTATTTTTTTCTTTTCTTTTTGCAGCGAATTTTACACCCTTTTTTTCTTTTCTTTTTTAATTTTTTTCCTTTTTCTATCTAATTAAGGGCTTGTTTTTTTAACCTTTTTTTTTCTTACACATTTTCCTTCTTTTCTTTGTGCAGTGAATTTTGCACCTTTTTTTTTTTTAATTTTTTTCCTTTTTCTATCTAATTAAGGGCTTTTTTTTCTTTTTGTTTTCTTACACTTTTTCCTTTTCCTAATTAAGGGCTTTTTTTATTGAAGAGTTTCAGTTAGTATAGTTTATACTATATGATTGCTAAAAGGTTTATGTTTAAGGAAGTGAGCACCCACAACCTTTAAATACTAGATCCGCCACTATTTATGTTCCCAAACATTACTGGTGCACGGTGTGACAATTTCATCAATAAGATTGTAGCTAATGAAATTAGATGACATAAAATTGGTGATGCATTTGTGAACACTAGCTCTACTAATTTTATGGCATATATGTTGCTATAGAGCCCATGTGTACTGACATATCACCAATTTCCTTTTATACACTTTCATCAGCTACAATCTTACCAATGCAATTCAACTGCTTATGCTTGCGAACATCAAGAGCAGAAAGTTTCTCGTTAGGGTTATTGGTTGACCCAAAAGGTGAACAAATTTTCATGTACTTTATAATCTCAAGAACATATAAACTACATCACAAAGTATGTAAAATGTTAATCAATATAAAAATAAGGGGAAATCCATCAGCGACCTCTTAAATTTGGCACAAAATTTCACTTAGACACTTTAATTAAACTTTGTTCATTTTAAATACCTTATGTAACGACCTGTTTAGTCAATTCGAGCAACAAGATTATTTTGATAGAAACTGGCTGAGTCGACGGAACAGTCGACGGACCGTCATGGTCACGACGGACCGTCGTGGGTCATCGTTCCAAAACACTTAAACTCTGAAAATCTGGGTACTGGGATCAACTCTCTGAACTTCACGACGGAACTGCAGTACGGACCGTCGTAGCCACGACGGACCGTCACAGACCTTTTACTGAAATTGAGTCTCTGAACTTTGTGACGGACGTGCAGGACGGACCGTCGCAGGTACGACGGGCCGTCACGAGTGGCGTAACCTCGACTGGGTCGGATTTCTGCTGAGAGTTTTTAAGAGGCGTTTTGGACTATTCATGCTTATAATTATGAAATTTG
>NC_028641.1:11881524-11918471 GCF_001406875.1 Solanum pennellii | reverse complement strand
ATAGATGTTCTTGTGGTGATGACTTCCAGATTTTGGGGAATATTAGATGTTGAATTTTAGAAGTTATTGAATTGGTTTTATTTATGAGTTTAAGTCTTCCGCATTAATTTTCTGTTGGTATTAAATTGAAATGTTAGGGTTTAGATTGGTTGGTTCGCTCACATAGGAGGGTAAGTGTGGGTGCCAGTCGCGGCTCGGTTTTGGGTCGTGACACTCGGACATGGACTACCGTTTTATTCTTTATTTTCGTTCTTAAATATTCTTAGACTTAGTAATTTGAGGATAGATGTTCTTGATGTGATGACTTCCAGATTTTGGGGATAATAGTTGATAAATTTTAGAATGTTTATTTATTGGTTTTATTAATAAGATTTTGAGTCTTCCGCATTATGTTGGGGTTTAGATTTGTTGGTTCGCTCACATAGTAGGATAAGTGTGGGTGCCACTCGCGGCTCGTTTTGGGTCGTGACACCTTATTTATGGGTGAACATTGTCATTTAGACGCTTTTTGCTGACTCAACATAGTAATTGTGCAACACGTATTTTATGCGCGTTTAAGAAGCTTTTTTGGTGAATTTTTTTTCTCTTTATTGTTCTTCCTCACTATTTCTCTCTGCAATCTTTCACCACTCTCCATTGATTATTTTTTTTACTCCTTCCCGCTCGCTCTTTTACTCTGCCACCATAGACCACCCCTCATCACCATCCAAATTTTGAGAAATGTATAGTTTTTGCTGGGCATTTACACTACTTAGATTTTTCTTGTTCCCTAAATATCTAATTTATTTTTTTATCCAACATTCAATAATAATTAAAGTACACAAAAAATATATTTTTCCACTTCTTTTGCACTATATCAATTAGAGGAGAAATAAGTAATGAAACTATTTAATTGATAATTATCGGATCATCTCTGACTACAATGGAAATAAATATTTCAAAAAAGTGAGTTCTTATATTTGTATCTCCTACTACATATATAATGAGTTTTTGTAAAAGAAAAAAAATTAAAAGAAAAGAAATAAAAGATGGAGGAAATGGATTGCGATAAGGAGAGATTAAATATAGAAAATGGATGAGAAGAAATAATTTTAAAAGAAAAATTGCAGTAAAATTACTAAAAAGAAAAAGATAATAATTTCAAGGCACAAAATAAGAAGAATGAAATTACAGAGATTGTTTAGAGATTATGACGAACTTGGTGGAGTTTAGGAAGAAGAAGATGAAGAAATGGGGTCTAGGGCATGGGATTGCAGATCTAGAGAAAAAAATTAAAGTGATTTTTTCATTTTAAGAAAAAAGTCCACACTTCACTTAAATATTTGTCTATTTTTCCAGAAAAAGCATTAGTCAACACGCGCTTTAGTTGGATCTGGGAATATAAATAGTGTCGAAATGACACAGTAAATGACTACTACAGGTGTTCAAAATGAACAAAGCATAATTAAAGTGTTTATGTGAAATTTCATTTCAACTTTAAGGGGACACCGATGGGTTCACCCTAAAAATAATATTCAGGTTGGGTGTAATTATGTATGAGTTGTTGAAGCTAGAATAAGCCATGTTTCTTTGATACTATACCCAAAAGAGATAAACTAAGACAGCTGGCACCATACATGATACCTTTATTTTCAAAATACATAACGTACACACACAATGACTAAAGATAATTCAAGAAAGAGCAACGTCCCAATTCCGCATTTCAACGAAGAATTATTAGCTAGATGAGATCTATATGCCCATAAGTTTCAGGGATTGACAATATCAAAGGAAATTGTAGTACATTTGTGTGGTAAACTTTCCTTCTTCACCAAGTCTTTGGATGACAACAATGAACTTTCCATGAATATCCACCTCAATTTTGAGAATTACCTTTGACAACGAGTTTTATTAACAACTCTTCTCTGGATTATGTTTTCATTTGTGCTTTTTCTACCTCACATCCTCCTCAGTCTATTTAGGAGGTTCAACCATTCACTAGAAAGTAGATTTACAAAAAAGAAAATATCAATCTTAGTTCCGTTCTTCTACACAAGAAGTATATTCAAAAAAATGACTGAAAAACTTATCATATTCCACAAATAGTAACTAGGATCTTCAATATCAATCTTGAACTCTCTCTTTGATTGCAAAAAGATAGGGAAAATATTTTCTCACAATAAGATGCTAGCGCAAATTCAGAACATGGATTATAAGCATTGTCTAATAATCCCATGATCTGTGCTAGCATCTTGTTGTGAGAAAATTGTGTCCCAATCTTTTGTGCAACCGCAACAACAGTTAGGAATTGATACTGAAGATGCCAATTACTACTTTAAGTATGTGATTAGCATTCAATCATTTTTTTCGAATGGATACAGTGATATTGGTTGTGTATAAGAATAAATTGAGATTAATTTGGTTATTTTTGTAAAAAAAATCTCTAGTGAACCATTGAACCTACTAAACAAACTTAAGAGGAATAGAGGTAGAAAAAAACACAAATGAACAAAGAAAGACTACAAAATTTCATCCCTTGGAGACTTAATTTTCTAGCCTTAAGGTATAAAAATATCAAACCTCAGGCACTTCTATACTACGTTTCCACTATGAGGCTAGACCACTAAGAAATTAAAACTTGACTATTTTGAGTTCTATAATCGCCTTAGGCATAACAAGCACAAAACTAGTCTATGACTAAAATGATATAAAATCCATCATATCGAATCAACTAAGTCAGTTGTTGGTTCTTTATAATAAATAGAGATGACACAATTTTGTAGTCTCTCTTTGTTCATTTGTGTTTTTCTACCTCTCTTCCTCCTTAATTTGCTTAGGAGGTTCAATGATTCATAAGAAAAAAATATACAAAAATGACAAAATGAATCTCAAGCCATCTTAGACATATCTTAATATCATAAGGTTACGACCCTTTACATTGAAAGAAACATACTAAGTCTTAAACAATGTATTAAAAGAAAGAAACAAAAAGAAACATAGTTAGTACAAACATTGTACTAAGTATTGTAATATGCAAAAACATGCTAAAAGGACATTGTAGTTGAAACATACTTCTATGCTTTTTTAGTAAAACCTTCATGAATCAAGTTTACAAATCATCATTTCATATACAAGTAAAACTTCCTTAACCTCAACATTTAGTAACATTCATCAAGTAATCTATTTTTATCATTCAGACCTTCCTATCCAAAGTTATCCTAAGACTCAACTAGGTAAGACATGAAGAGACCTCCCATTCAACTTCTTCATTACACACCTAAGGATCCTTAAGACTACCAAAGATAAGCATGATCCATTTCAATTTAACATGTCAACACTCATTACTAAAAATACTTAAGGGAACATACATGTCTGTACGAACTTCACATAAAGACCATCCTCCCCCAAGTTATACTTAGTACAATGTGAATTTAGCATCCCATACTACTACTCCCACCATAGTGCTCCTTGAGAATCACCATAGACTAGGAAGATCACATTCATCATTTACATAGCTTTCATCACTTTACACATAAGACGAACATGCTTCATTAACATTAGACATAAATTCAACTTACCTCATTAACATTATATAGTAAACCATTCATACATTTTCATATAAGGACACACCAAAACTTCCTCAAAATATCTACTTGTGCGAAGGATAAATATTGTCCCATTCCACCACCTACCCTAAGTAGTACACCCTTAAGAAGACTTATTTCATTACATTCGTTTGTGGGGGCTAGCTTTAGTCGACATAGACAATGAGAGCTAGACATGGAATCCCGGTATATCCCCTTTCGGATAAGGGATCCACCATGCCTAAAGTAGGGTCATTCTCTTAGCCTTTACTTGGATCTCCTATAGATAAACATATGTGTGCGCATAGTAAAGGATAAGGAGATTTCTTCTAAGTACTACATCTCAACTCACGAGAGTAGTCATCTCTAGAGGTACATTGGATACGACATCTCTGCTCACAACGAGTATCCACCCCTTCTTCAAATCCTATCATTGTTGAGCATGACTCCTCGATTGAGTCTTAGACATTCATTAACTATAGGTTAACAAACTGTTATTAAGTACTACATCTTAACTCATGAAGATCACTCATCTCTAGAGATTACTTTTTTATACTACATCTCAACTCACGAAGAGTATCCAACCTCCAACCATTCTTTGGAAAGCTCTTGGGAATACTGAGGTTGCTACTAAACACTGCATCATAACTCACGAAGAGTGTCCACCCCAAACTCCCCCTTTTTCATTCACTAGAGTTCTTAGGAATAGTAGGGTTGGTAATAGACACTTCATCTCTACTCACGAATAGTGTCTACCTTAGAATCCCCCATCTTCATTCATTAACTTCATTCATTAACTTCATTCATTCATTCAAAGTGTGTGCATGTGAGTATATGTGACAACATTCTTCACATAACCACCATATTCATAACACTGAATTTTAAGCATTATCATACTACATAAATCATAATTCACACAGTATCATGCCTTACATTCACATTGTACTTCATTTAGACATAGCATCTTCAAGAAACATATTCTCAACTTCATAAGACATCTCATCCATATACATCATAACATCACTTTACTTCATATTCAATGCCTTCAAAGCCATAATCACAATTCACATATATAATCATATACATCAAGTAAACACCGCCACCATAAGTGGACCATACCACTCAAGATCAATTCAATAAGAACTAAACAACATAGATAAACTTACCCTTCATCCAAGACTTGATCACCTTTTATCAATTCTCAAATAAATCATCATAATAAGGCATAAATGGAAGTACATAATCACAATAAAACATAATAAAAACAAAACTCTAACATTGTCTAATCATATACATTAAACCCACTTCATAAGCCCAATTTTAAAAATTGGCATGTTCATGGGGTCATTGAGTTTTTGATCATAAAACCATCACTTTATATTGAAAACATCATAATCCATCCATTAAAACCTTTCATGCAAAGACCCATGCTTAAAATTTAAAATATAAGAATTTAAGAATTTGAAACCTTTTTGAAAAACCTTTGGATTGGCCCCTTGAATGAGAGAAGAATAAAGGATGATCTAGAATACCATAATAGGAGAAAACCTAAGGGATTTGGTGAAGAAACCACTCAAAATCTTCAATGCTAGCTCTTCATTGAGTTCAAGCTTCGATGGTGTGTTAAGAGAGGGGTTATAATTTTGAAAAGTGAAGTCTAACTTAGGTCTTAGGGGTATAAACTAACTTAAAATAACTGAAAACCCCTAAAACAACCTATTACTAGTTAATAAGGACATGGGATGAATTTCCCAATTCACCCCTAAGCTTGTAGAAAATATTGACAGTGTTGCAGGCTCTAAACGACGGACTCAAGCTACTGTGCATCATTTGATTGACGGCCCATCCTGCTGGGCGTCGTTTGGGAAGTCAAATTTTGGGGGATAAGCTCCCAAAACTAAGTGTTAATCTATTCCCCCAAATGACAGGGCGTTGATTGACATAAGTAGCGTCGATAAGGGGTCGTTCTTTGACAATCTTTGGTCGTTTTCTTGCTAGGGTTTCGGTCCTTCTCAAGGACCCATGGGGTGGTCTTTCGGGAGTCGTACCCGGATGTTTCTACGATAAACATGCTCATCTAAGTCTTAGGACCCTCCCCTATCATTTTGGATACCAAACAACACATAAAACATGAAAAGGCACACTAGCACATACAAGACTAGCTTCAAAACGTCTTGGATGTTCTTTGACGTTCAACATACAAACTCTTTAGAAATTACCCCTTAAGACATATTCATCATTTTAACACATCATTAACTATTTAATAACTCTTTATACACATGACAGGCTCTAGTTAGGCTATTTCATTTTGAGGGTCGTTATCGAGATATACTAGTTTTCAAATTATGAACCTTACCAAATTTTTGTGTGTTCCATATATGTTTTCAGATTCATGTATCTTGAGATGAATGAGATCAAAATTAGGTATAGTTTGTTCTAGATATATTGTATCCAACTAGATACACATTTATATGAGATACATAGAAAAAATTTTCTTGCTCCCTCCCGTTTCACTCACAACTCTCGTATCTCGCTTGCATATCCACATCTCAGATACATGTGATCAGACAAGATATATTTATATAATGTATATGTTCGCATATTTATATCTAACTTGAAATCTTCTATGAAATTGTGTAGTGAGATTAAAATGTAGTTATTTCAAATCATAGAAAGAATTAGTAAATAAGATAGTAATGTTTGTATAATTAAGTAGTTTCTCCTATATTCATCCCATATCTACTAATCCAATCTATACTTTCAAATAATTATTTATTATACCACCTTTTTATTTATCGTGTACCAAATTCAGAGTTAAACGTATTGAGATGCATTACACATTAAAATAGCCTAAAATAGAGCAATAATGACTTAATTCTCTCGAACTACTCCTTCAATCTAGGAAAAACTACTTAACTACACAATTTTTAAACCAAAGTTTGAAATACTAATATTTACATGATTAATTAATAATTTCATCCTAGACTAGTGAAGTTTCTATAAGTTACCCTTTATTCTAAATCGCTTGACTCTCTTTTTCACCATCATTGTTGACCTTCACAAGCTTAGCCTCCGATCAAAACCATTTTACCTACATAGGCTGTTAAGATTTTGCCACTTGTAGGGCCATTAAAGAGTAGGGTATGATTTGTCAAGAAACATGTGAATATCAGAGTTGAAAGCATAAAAAAATTCTAGCAAAATATGATCTCTTACATAGAGTAGCATGCGGGTGGCGGAATAACCCAAGCTACATCCACCAAAATTGCAGTCCATCAATGTTATGACTAGTAGAATGTTCCCAAAATTTTGTAATAGCATCTAGTGTTGTTCATCTTGTATTTAAAACATACTTAGAACAAAACTTTGAACAACTTTGTAAGACAACAAAGTTTAAGAACATTTTCACAACTAGAAAATTAAAACTAGTAGCGAAACTAGAAGCAGAAACATATTTGAAAAGAAAATATACGAAATATTTTTCTTAAAGAAGAATTGTTGTTAATATGTGTCTAAAGAATCTTACTGGTTTCAACAAACTTTGCAGAATTGTTGTTAATATGTGTCTAAAGAATCTTACTGGTTTCAACAAACTTTGCAGAAACACGAAGTTACTAAGTTTAATGAACCAGTGAAAAATAAAAGAATAGAGGAACTAAAATTAATTAACAAATCTAAAATTTGTAAAACGCGTACCAGAATCTGGAAAATTTTAAATAGGAAAAAGATCAAGTCCACTCAACTCATAGTGTCCCCTTAAGGAAATTATTCCCCTCTAGTATCCGAGGTTTGATTTGTAATATGACCTCCCAGGGTAAAATGATCTCAATCACCAGAGTATAGATGCCAAAAACTCCGGTGTCAGCGAACCACTCAACAGCAATAAAGCACACTTAGAATATTAGATTTAGTAGTTGAAGAAGAAGTCCATAAATTCTATATTAAAATGAGAGGAAATCCCTCAATTTAAAGAAAACTAACGGTAGTGCGAAAAGGTTCTTATTGTGCCTTACCGGAGAGGTGACAAACCTTTGTAAAAGTCTCAATCTTTCAGAAAGGTCGTCATCTGTCATAAAAGTCAAAACTTTCCATAAAAGTCACAACTTTTCATAAAAGATAAAAGTCGCAACTTTTCATAAAAGTCACAACATTTCATAAAAGTTACAACTCTTCATTTTCCATTCACACTTTTTAAAAACCCAACAATCCCCCGCATGAATGGGAAATGACTCGAAGACAAAGAAATGGACAAGTATGTGTACTTTACAAGCAAGAATTAATTGCTTCTGGATAAGTAGGTTTCCCCTTGGACTTTTCGTAGTGAACATATGTCGGATATAGTCGGTTAACCGGTAGATGCGATATCTTTGAACCGTCAAACTTTGGTGTATACCTAGACAACCATAAGTCACACAATTAACCCTTTACCGTTTATGGTTCTTACGGTTGTGTTCATTTTAGACATGAACACCTCCTGGTTTCATGAGTGTATAGAGAGACGGGCTTTTGACAATCATCTTCTTTGAAGCGGCTTACACTTGAAACTCACATAGGTGATTCCTAACCGTGTTATCGCGTAGATACACTATTTGGTCAACTCTGCCAAACTTAGCAAATCATTAAAACCATTAAGATTTATTAACTCATTAACAAGCCTTATGTTGTATCATTGTCCCTGAGCATTGTCTTCATCATGAGAATGGATTGAGTTTGTTGACAATGCCGAACCATCATTCACAACTTTGTTTTTCTCCTTGAATCTAGCTCATGGGATCTCCAGTATGCTAGATAGAGTTACCGCCATGATGACTTGTCCTAAGTCGTAAATTCATTCCCTTAGATTATATTTTAACTTCCTCCCTAGTTAGGCCTTTTTGTAAGTGGATCCGACACATTATCCTTTGACTTACATAGTCAATTCTGATAATTCCACTAGAGAGTAGTTTTCTAACGGTATCATGTCTATGTCGTATCTGACGAGACTTTCCGTTATACGTCATGCTCCATGCCCTACCTAAAAATGCATCTTGACTGTGAAAGTGTATGCATACTAATGCCAATGGTTTGGGCCAAAATAGAATATCTATCAAGAAATTCCGGAGTCTTTCAACTTATTCACCGACCTTATCTAGAGCACCTAGCTCAAAAATCATTGTAGAGCTAGCGATACATGTCTCTTTTGAAATATTTCTAAGAGAATGCTCCTCTACCAATAGTAAATACATATCTAGTCGTGAATTTTACTTCATTCGTCCGATGATTCAATTTGCATCACTATATCTTTCAGTATTGTTGGATATTGTTATAATGCAAGACATAGTTTTTAAGTATTATTTTAAATACTCCAAAAATCTATTTATTGTCATCTAATGAATTTATTTGGGATCACTTGTGAACCAACTCAGTTTAAAATAGCAAATGCTATATCTGATCGCACACACTATATGATATACATCATGCTTCCCAAAAATCTAGCACAATCCAATATTGAGTCACTTTTGTTTTCACTCTTTTGAAATGCAAAGCTCACATTTATTGGAGACTTGACAATATTGACATCCAAATATTTGAACTAGTTAAGTACCTTTTCAATGCAATAAGACCGTGAAAATGCTAAACATTATGGAGTTCTACGAATTCTTATATCTAACATCGCATTAGCAACTCCAATAATTTTCATTCCACTTGCTTTATAGCATACGTTTAGTAGTATTTATGTCATTAGTGTCTCTATTGATGATCAACATATCACCAATCTACAAACAAACAATGACCTTATGATTTTAATGTGAATACATTTATCACTTCCATCATTCTTCAATCCATTTGCCGACATAGTTTGATCAAATTATGTCATTGTTTTGGTGCTTCCATAATCTGACTTAACAAGTTCACACACTTTCTTTTATTTATCAGGAACCACAAAACCCTCGGGTTGTTCCATGTAAATTTGTTCCTCCAATTCTACATTTAAGAATGTTCTTATCACATTCATTTGATGAATTTGGAGGTCATATTCCACACTAATAATTTTTGCATCCGAATGGATGTAATTCTAATTACTAACGAGTATATATATATTGACAAGATTAAAACCTTGGTTATTTTTTTTTTGTCTAAAGCCTTTGACACAAAGTCTTGCTTTATATTTTTCAACAGTTCCATCAACTGTTATTTTCCTTCTAAAGAATCACTTTGAACCCAAAGGTTTATTTTGTTGAAGAAGATATAACTTCCAACATTGTTTATTGACACCATCTTTCCAAAGAATGAGTCTACAAAAGACACGGGAAATGTAACAAAATCATATTCGAAGGAAGTAAATGTCCTTTAACATTTACTAAGCCTCTGAATCTCTTTATTAAGTACATTATCCTTTTCATTCCTAGGCCTTTTAGACCCTTCTCTAGACTACTCAAGTCTAATTTTACAGTCCACAGTCATAGCTCCTATTTTAATTCTTTTAGGAATAGGAACTTGGGCTTTAACAGTAGATACTCCCACACTTTGAAATATTTCAAGTTGGATTTCCTTCCTTTCCATTTCTCAAATGGAAAAGATTGTATTCTGATCAAACAAAATCACTTTCTTTCTAAAAAGACAACTTTTTGTTGTTCCTTTTTGCAGTAAGGATAGTTCCTCCATACAAGTTTTGTATAAATCCGAACTTATAAATAATGCATCCATCATATCTTTCAACGTTCGGTTTTTCATTAGATTGAGGTGAACATGACCAGTAGTTTGATGGATATTCCACTTTCCAAACATATTTCTGCACAATGAGATTTATACTCTTCATTCTTATCACTTCTTTTATTTTTTTCACACTGATTTAACCTTCGATATTACATTATCTGGACATTTCTACATCCTTACCATTCAGCAAATAGAAATAGTCATTTCTAATGCAATTCTCAATAAAAGTAACAAATATTTTTTCCCACCATGAGATGTTGTTCACTTCATATAACAAATATCAGTGTAAATCAATTATAAGGGATTAGAATTCCTTTCAACATATTTATAAGAATGATCAACATACTTAGATTCCACAAAAACTTGACATTTTTATTTATTGCACTAAAAGTTAGGCAAAATTTCTAAGTTGATCACTTTTTCTTACAAGGTTTTATATTTTACAGGCCCAAAGTGTTCATGTCACAAACATTCACTCAAACAAGTAAGAACAAATAAAAACATTGAGTTTGAAAAGCTCTTCACGAGGTAGCTTTTTCCTCACTAATATTTTGTTTCTATTTCTTTCAATTATGTGTGATACAAACATTGTTTAGATTGTCAAATGTTCTTTTCAGAAAGACATTTCCATAACTTTCAATATGATTGTTATAGAATTACCCATGAACAAAGTTTCATCGAACTCAATAAAGACAATATAGTCCAAATGTTATTTTTACAAAAAACATAACAAATGACTATTCACCAATATTCATGTCTATGCAAATACTTTTATTATAATAGACATATCTTTTCATGAAAAATCACAACATTTTAAGTGATATTTTTTTCCATAAAAGAACACAATTATTTTGAACAAATATATATATATAATTTGGATGTTTCATACTAGTAACACTATATACTAGTAATAGAGAAACTCAACAACCACAATACCAAATATCTTCCAAGAATTTTGTGGGTATAACACAATACAAAAGAATCATTGAATTTCATATATTTTGCTCCTAAGTTAAACTAGACACCAAGTCTAATCATAAGCAAATAACCCCCACATTTCAAATATGATCTCAAAAATATTTTTCAAGTATTTGGAAATAGTTTTTTCACATATTTTAATGTTGGAAACATTATTCTACGAAAGAATTATAGTTCTGCAATTCTCTTTGACAATGTTTACACAATGTTAAAGTTCATTCCATAGAGACACAAAATCACAAATTCTAAGTCACTGGTATTTTTCCTCTATCATAAATAGACATACCACTTAGTATTTTAAATACTAACAATAAGGACAAAGAAAATTGTACAATTTATTTCTACATTACATTGAAGTTTATAGAATATCAAAAGTACAACACTAACTTATTATGTGAAGTTTTTATATTCTTCAAACCAATTGCATAGTCCAATTTATCCAGAGTATAAAACCACAAAAGTTTTGAGTCTACAAAAATTCATTTCTCATGGAGTACAAAACTACAAAAGTCTTTTTTTTTCTCCAAACAGAATAACACATATTTTTTATCACATAGAAATGTTTTTCTAATCAAATAGTATTCCAACTATAACATTTTGACATACTATTTTATCAAAAAAAAAATATGCATCTCTCATTTTTGCAAATTAAAGAGTTTTAAAAGCAACAATATTTGCGAAGTAAAATTCATTCCACAACATATGGTTTGCAGATCTTTTTCCAAAGATATACATAATAAAAAAAATAAAAAAAATCAAAGATGATAACTCTTAGAAACTATTTTCTCCTTTGATAATTTAATAAGAAGGTTACCTGGTAATCTTTAAACGGAATACCATAAAATTTTCTGTTTACATTCTAACTTCGACGTTGCTAAACAAAGCAACGAATCATGGAGAAGTAATGCATTTATCGTCTACTTCCATGATCAGATTCTCTTAATCACTAGAATACAAAAATAGTAACAGTATATAGTTTCTTTAAGATTGTTGTTCATCTTGTATTTCAAACATACTTAGAACAAAACTTCGAATATCTTTGTAAGACAACAAAGTTTAAGAACATTTTCACAACTAGAAAATTAAAACTAGTAGCGAAACTATAAGCAGAAACATATTTGAAAAAAAAAATATACGAAATATTTTTCTTAAAGAAGAATTGTTGTTAATATGTGTCTAAAGAATCTTACTGATTCAAACAAACTTTACAGAAACACGAACTTACCAAGTTTAATGAACCAGTGAAGAACAAAAGAATATAAGAACTGAAACTAATTCACAAATCTAAAATTTATAAAACACGTACCAGAATTTGGATAATATTTAATAGGAAAAAAGATCAAGTCCACTGAACTCACAGTGTCCCCTTAAGGAAATTATTACCCTCTAGTATCCGAGGTTTGATTTGGAATATGACCTCCAGGGGTAAAATGATCTCAATCACCAGAGTATAGATACCAAAAACTCCGGTGTCAGCGAACCACTCAACGGCAGTAAAGCACACTTAGAATATTAGATTTAGTAGTTGAAGAAGAAGTCCATGAATTCTATATTAAAATGAGAGGAAATCCCTCAATTTATAGAAAACTAAGGGTAGTGCGAAAAGGTTCTTATTATGCCTTACCGGAAAGGTCACAAACCTTCGAAAAAGTCACAATCTTTCAGAACGGTCGTCACCTTTCATAAAAGTCACAACTTTCCATAAAAGTCACAACTTTTCATAGAAGTCACAACTTTTCCGAAAAGTCGCAACTTTTCATCAAAGTCGCAACATTTCATAAAAGTTACAACTCTTCGTAAAAGCCGCAACTCTTCATTTTCCATTCACACCTTTTTAAAACCCTACATCTAGCACTGGACAAATAGCTATCTAACGGGTACTAAAATAAGTACAAAAAAGGTGTATGTACATATATAATATTAAAACTTTTACTTTATAAAACTAATTTGACTATCTCTCTTGATGATCTTGGCCACCGTATTGAACATTTTCTGATGAAAGAGAATCAAAGAACTTTGACCATTTTTCTTTGATTAATTTACTACAACGAACTTTCTTTTCATATGATGAACTTTTGCTTGGCGTAAAATAAAATTTTGAAGAATATATCTATAATCTTTATCAAAGTGATTATAAATTGTCACATCACTTTTTCTAAATGATTATTAACGATACGTTGATTAACCAAATTCTAACGAAAGAAAACATTAAAAGGAAGAATATAAAAAAATAGGAGAAAATAAAAATGAGTATTTAACAACTTTATAGAGGATTATTATTTATAGATGGATTAAATTATGGAAAATTTGGTAAAAGGAAGTTGGGAAGAATTTTTTGTATCATCTCTCTTGATTGTTAACCACATGATGATGAACCAAAGGAAATCATTTAAAAGGAAGAAGATATATTGATTAAAAATAGAATAATGTGAAAATAAAAATTAGTACCTAACAACTTTATGGAAGATTGTTATTTATAGATGGATTAAATCATGAAAAATTCGGTAAAAGGAGGTTGGTCAGTCGACATGGTATTTAAGTAGAGAATGCAAATAGATGGAATTTTTTAGTAACGCATGAAACATAATTGGATATAGCAATATGTTAATTTATTTAATTATTAAATGCATAATTGTTTTTTAGAAAATGAAGGAAAAGATTAAAAAAAGGAAAACATAAATGGAGGCCATAGAGAGGTGTCATATCACTTTGTCTACATTTAGATTTATTTTATATAAAGATAGATTGAAATTATACTATTTACGGTAGTTTACTCAATCGACAATTTCTTGTTACCCTTTGGTACTTGAAGGTGATGAGAGACTTTATGAATGGTGAATATTACAATGTGGGGAATTGAATCCTACCAATAAGATGAGAGTTTAGGTAGTCAACCAACTGAACTACTAAGATTCTCCTATTTGTTGCAACAGTTAAATTTCAATACGAGTACTTTTACCTTAAGGTGATGAGTCCTCATGTATCGAGGACCGTGATTATTCTATTGCTATCATGTATTTTCTTTTCAGATTTTGTATGTAATTTATGGTTTACGTCCCAATTACTCCCTTATGATGTAATATATGGCTTTGAGACTTATGTTAGACTTCTGCTACATTTTTTAAAACTCTTTTATTTGAAATACTACCTTTAAAACTCTTTGTTCTATTATCTTGGATGAAATATGCTCAATGAGTTTTGCAGGACCTTGCGAGGTCTTGTATGTCATGTCACGTCTAGGATGTATTTGGGGTCGTGACCTACTTTTGGTCCGAACTCTTTTCTATCATCCCTAGCTAAAAAGGAGAGGGTTGATTAATTCTTCAAGCTTCTTTAATTCCAAACAAAGTAGAATAATTCTTTCTTAAAATTTAAAATGTTTTCAATATATTTTCTAGGAAATTTTACTATTTATCAGGTAAAAGTACCTCAAAAATGTTTTGAATAATTCTGTATTGTTATAAATATTGAATCTATTCTCCTCCTCCTCGTTCCTCCCTTCCTCTTCTTCCACTTCCACTTCATCTTTCTCTTCCTATTCCTATTCCTCTTCATCATTCTCCTCCTTCTCGTCTTCTTCTTGTTCCTCTTGTTCCAATTCTTCCCCTTCCCCTCCCCCTCCTCCTTCGTCATCGTCCACTTCTTCTTGTTCGTTGTCTTTTTCTTCTCCTCCTCCTCCTCCCCCTTCTTTTCCTTAATCTCCTTCTGCTTATTCTCCTTTTCCATATTCTCCTTCGGTTATTCAGCGTAACAGGTGTTTACTTCAAAGTAATTATTAATTGTTAAAAGATTGCTAAGTTTGATAAATAAATAGATATAATTTATCTCATTTTCAATTTTATCGATTTTGAATTATTTCAAGCAAATGTATTTTACTAAAGTACAAATGACTTGTTTCTTCAAACCCACTTTCAGCCCAAATATTATCCAAACAGACACTATCGTTCATAAAACCCGGGCCCAAACCCCTCAAATATATACCTCTATTCTTTTTCTTTTCTTCACCATTTCTTTCTTACCCAAATGAACTGGAAACCCTAGCAGCCCCTGTCCTTGAAAAAAGCAAACCCTCCAAAACTTCACCGGATTTTGAGCTCAATCCATCAAGTTTTCTACCTCAAAAACGTCACCATGTCCCTAAAATTATTCTAGGGGAATATAGCCCCACCCATGTCACCTTTTGTTCAAGATATTTTTTCTCCATTTTTCTTAATTTATCTCTTCAAAGATCATCAATTCAAATTTTGGATCCCCAATTTTGTTGAGATTATCCCCCCTTCTTTGCTTTTCAAATATTCTTTAGGCGTCAACTTTTTGGTTATAAAAGAAGCTTAAATTGTATGTACTTAAGGGGACATGTAGTGAAAAAAATTCCCCTGTGTTAAAGCTCTTCAATTGTAAAATATCTATGTTGTACAAGTTTTTCCCAAAGCAAACAATCATTTTCAATCATCGCCATTAGATGCAGAAGAAAATTCAAGGTTACTTCTCGATCATTTTCTTTTGTTTTTTCAATTTCAAATTTGTACAATACTTAACTTATTATCTCAATTAATTGCTCATTAAAAAGTTATATTTCACCAAGATCCTTTATTTGATTTTTGACGCGATCTGCTATTTTATAGTATGTTACATGTCATGTAGTAAGTTATCTTCTAAGTTTAAAAATTAAAACGGAATTGGTTAAGACTAATGGTTAGTCTCTTTTTGCTCCGAGTTTGATATACATTTCGAGTTGGAATAAAAACTTCTTTGAATTTTTAATACAAAAAAATTGATACAAATAGTATTTTGTCAAACATATTATTTACGTCAATATTCTACTTATCTTTTGGTTATTTAGTTTGACGCATGCTTGTAATTGGTTGGAATTTTAATTGTGACTTGTATTAACTAAAAATCTACTAAATATTTACCTTGATTTTACTTTCTTAACTATATGAGAAACTCAATTTAAATCAAGTCGTCACGCTTCAATGTTTCCTTTTAGTGTAAATTTAAGTACTATTTCACTTTGCATCATTCATGGAGGTACCAACTCCTTTTAAATTCATGATTTATAAGGAGATAAGTTATAATTATTTTGTCACTATTGATCCTACCATTGGTAAAATATTTAAAAATAAACAAATCAGTATGATATTTCTAGTATTTTTGTTACTAAAAATAGATCCAAAGCCAAATTGACATGCATTGGTATTGTTTGAGTTTATTTTGGAGCCTATTTTAGTTTTAAAAAACACTAATTTTTATTTATTTATTAGTAGTGAAGGCCTTCTTCTATTTAACAATAATTTTTAGTATTTTATTTGAAGTATAGCTAGGACTCTTGTAATCAATCTATGACTTTTATTCTCTAATGTAATCAACTCCAACAAGTAGGAGCTTGTACTCGATAGAGTAATAATTATGTAATATATTTGTTGATTTTATTGTGTAGTTATCATCTTGAAGTTATGGAGGCTGCATTAAGGTAGAGGACCATGATTTCATGGAGACTAGTTCTTTGAAGACCCTTATATCAATAATTATTCTTAGAAGCTTTGCTTACCTTCTTCAGAAGCTTTTTCCCTATAGATCTATTCTTGGTTCCAACATTTGTTCTGGTGACTCAGGTTTGTAGATTTTATTACTTTTTATTTAATTCAAAGGATAATAACATCTAAGAATGCTCCGTCATTAATCTATGTGAACATTTAAGTCCTAAATTGATGTGAAATAGGAGAGCTACTTCCTTTTATATGGTTCACATTTATTCAAGTGATAGTTTTTTTAACTTCGTAAGAAAATATTGAAACTATTCAGAAAACTCTTAATTACTTTGCATTATGAAAAAATTTTCATCAAAGAAAAAGTAATATTTCAGTTCTTTAATTTTACTTTAACTACTTACATTCTTATGATTGATGAAAACATAAATGTTCTTCCTATTTAAGGAGTATCATTTGTGAACTAAATATATAGAAAAGAAACAAAAATCTCTCTTTCATTTAATCTCTTTCACCTATTCATGTATTGTCTGAAATATTTTTCTTCCTATTGTGAATATTTAGACAACTGTTTTTGTGCAACTCCAAACTTCCAACAACGAGTACACAGATTCTTAAAAAATAAGATGAAAGGTTTTCACTTAATTCTTCCACATATTCTTATTGAATTTTCTGGTAATGCTATGAATGACATGTTCAAAGGCAAACTAAAGAATTTCATAAGAAAGGGACCTATAAAGAAAAAGAATTACTTTAACAAGTCAAAGATTCAAATTCAAAAATCTAAGGATCCTTTCATTGTCTACGGAAAACTTAGTCATAATGCCAGCCACTAATAAGTAAGAAAAGGACAGAACTTACGGTAAGAAAGACAAGCTGATGGTCAAGCTCATCTTGGTGAGGCTAATGAAGTGATTATTGTTGTAGTTGTTCTAGTGGCTAACAATATTAATTGGTGTTGGACACAGACCCTTCAATACATTTTTGTGCCAACAAAGAGTTATTCCATGACTTTGAGGAGTCAACTAATGACAATTGTGTTTACATGGGTTCTCTACTGCAGGAATAATGGATAAAGGAAACTTTTTACATAATGTAACTTCAGAAAAAACCTTAGCCTTGAATAATGTTTTGTATGTACTTTACCTGTAGACACATAGTTTTTGGAGTACTTCTTAATAAAGTAGGCCTTTAACTATATTTAATAGTGATAAAATAATTATTTCTCAGGGAGGAGACTTTATTGGGAAGGGATATCTTAGTGGAGAATTATTTGTGTTGAACATTGTTCAATAGATTATCAATAATGCTAGTATTTCAAATTTTGCTTATATTGTTAAGTCTATTAATTTGTGTTATGGTAGAGTATGTCATGTTAGTATTGCTTCTATCAAAAGACATAGAAAAATAGAACTAATTTAGATGATAAAAATTGACGATTTTTCAAAAATCTTGTATATGTAAAAGCAAAACATGTAAGGAAACCTCTGAAATCTATTATTAGTACAAAAAATCAATTTTTCAACTAATATATTCAAATTCAACAAACTTCAAGCATACTGTTTGAAAAAGTGGAAAAAAGTATTAATTTTCAAGATACACTATGGTATATAGTCTAATATCTACAGATGAGGTTGAAAGTATGTTCTTCAAATTCGAAGTAGAAAATAAATTAGACAGAAAAATCAGGAGATTTTTGGATCTAGTAGGGGCAGTAAATATAATACGAAAACTCTGGAGTATATTTGTGAGAAAAATTCTATTATACATGAGCTTAGTGCTCGTTATATTCCAACAAAATGGTGTAGCTGAACAAACATATAAAACCCTTGAAGAAATGATAAATTCTATAATTTTAAGCTCGAGTCTATCAAATAACATGTAGGGGAAAGCTTTCTTATTTGCATGTTATATTCTTAATGGTCCCTCATAAAACGTTAGACAAGACCTGATATATGTTTTAGATAGGGTTTTCTCCTAATTTGAAATTTTTGAAAGTTTTGAGGTCTTTGGCTAAGGTAAGACAACCTGATTTTAAATGAGTAAATGTAGGTTGTAAGACTTTTGACATTGTCTTTATTGGTTATGTGAAAAGAGTGCTGCATATTGATTTTTGTTTTAAAATAGTTTTTCTATTTTGTGAATCTTGAGTTGTTGAATTTGTAGCAAATTTCCTTTGAAAAATAATGTGTTTAGTGATATGTAAAATGATGCTTCTACATTTATGTTTGTTGATCCTTATGTTGTTTCTTCTTATGAAGTTATTTCTAAGAAGCATTAAATGAACTTACAAGGAGTAAAAGATGTAGAATTGACAACAACTTTGTCATGATTTTATCACTGTATTTTTGATTGAAAATTTTCGTATAAGATTCAGTGTCTGTCTAGTCAATAGAACCTAAATCTTATGATGAGGCAATGAGATCACCAAACGTGATATTTTGAAAACAAGATATTAAAAATGAATTAAACTCTATAGTATGAGATCAATATATGTTTGATATTTTGAAAAGAAGGTGTTAAAAATGAATTAAACTTTATATTTTCGAATCACACTTCAGACTTGTCTGATTTGCCTAAAGGTTGTAAATTCATATGTGGAAAGTGGACATATAAGAAGAAATTGAGACCTGAAGCTACAATTGATAAATATAAGGCTAGAATTTTGATGAGGAATTTTAAAGAAAAGAAAGATGTTGATTATTTTGATATTTATTCTCTTGTGACAAATAATGACCGTTAGGAGTCTTATTGCTTTTGCGACTTTTCATGATTTAGTGATAAAATGGATGTCAAAACAATATTTTTAAATGGTTACCTAGATGAATAGTTATATTCAACTCAACCCAAAGGTTTTGTGGTTCCAGGAGAAGATAATTAAATATTCAAGTTGAGTAAGTCCTTGTATGGAGTAAACTACACACCTAAGCAGCGGTATGAAAAGTCTAATATTACATTAGTGGATAGTGATTTTCTTGTCAATTAATCTTAAACCTATGATTATTCCGAAATGAAAGGTCAAATTGCGTGATTATATGTATATGACTTGTTAATTTTTGTCCAAAAATGAATGTTATTGATAAACTAAGAACTTTTTGTCTACTAAGTTTCAAATGGAAAATCATTATGAAGTAGATGTAATTTTAGGAATCAAAATTAAAAGAAATATTGACGATTTCTCTTTGTGTCGGTCTCATTACATTAAAATAAAGTTTAAAAAAATTAATTATTTTGATGTAGTTTAGGTAGATCTCCACATGATCCTAGCATTCATTAGTATAAAGATTCTAGTGTTTCTCAAATGAAATATGCTAAAATAATTGGAACTGTAATGCTTATGGTGATCTTTACTTGTCCTGATATAATTTATGTTGTTAGTATATCAAGTAGATATACTTATAATCCTAGTAGTACACATTAGAAGGCTCTTCGTCACATTAAAATTTGTGTAAAATTACATTTTTAAGGTTGTGTTGTATCTGTGCAGTGACACATGTCCAAGTGCAGTTAACACTTCTAGTGCACACCCTTGACTAAAGAGATGTGTCTTTTCACCGTGCATTAATGTGTTGTACGCACTACAATTCATGCAGCCACGAGAAATATTGTGGGTTTATTTTTTTGTCCAAAACAAAAATTTCTCAATGGATATATTTGCCAAAGTCCAACTTGAGTCGAATAACCGACAACGGTAAAACAATAGTTGAAATGTTCTTAACCCCTTTAAAAACATAGAATTTCTTCAATATTTAATCATTTAAATGTTCTTTTCTCCCACCAATGTGGAAAAAATTAACATTTTGAGCAAAACAGTCTTTTACGAAGAAAATAAAAGGTAGAGTAGCACTTTTAATAAGACCATTAAGCGAAGGAAATGCATAAAATAAATAGGTAATTTTCATGTCAAATTCATGAAGTTCATGCACAAAATTCATGAATGAGGTAATTTACCTCAAAAATATAGTAGAATTTCTTCTAGTGTTGTTATTCCCCGAAATTTATGGCCACACAAATCCGTTCCAACTAAAATTCTAGGTTGTAATACGGAACTGGGGCACTAATATCTCTAGGATCCTCTTTAGTTCATTTGCGTATGCTATGTCATCAAGTAATCCATTTTTATCATTTTGACCTTCCTATCCAAAGTTATTCTAAGACTCACCTAGGTAAGACATAAAGAGACCGCCCATACAACCTATTCATTACACACCTAAGGATCCTTAAGACTACCAAAGATAAGCATGCTCCATTTCAATTTAACATGTCAACACTCATTACTAAAAACACTAGAGGAAACATACATGTCTTTAGTAACTTCACATAAAGACCATCCTCCAAGACAACCCCCAAGTTACACTTAGTGCAATGTGAAAGTAGCATCCTATACTACTACTCCCACCATAGTGCTCCTTGAGAATCACCGTAGACTAGGCACATCACATTCATCATTTACATAGCTTTCATCACTTTAGTCATAACACCAACATTCGTCATTAACATTAGACATAAAGTCAACTTACCTCATTAACATTATATAGTAAACCATTCATACATATTCATTTAAGGACACACCATAACTTCCTTCAAATGTCTACTTGTGCGAAGGATAAATAGTCTCTCATTCCACCACCTACCCTAAGTAGTACACCCTTAAAAAAAGTTAGTTCATTACATTCGTTTGTGGGGGCTAGCTTTGACCGACATAGACCATGAAAACTAGACATGGAATCTCGGTATTAACCCCTACCGGATGATGGATCCCCACTTGCCTAAAGTAGGGTCATTATCTTAGCCTTTACTTGGATCTCCAGTAGATAAATATATGCGGGCACATAGTTAAGGGATAAGGAGATTGCTTCTAAGTACTACATCTCAACTCACGAAGAGTACTCATCCTAAGAGGTACATTGGATACGACATCTCTGCTCACAAAGAGTATCCACCCCTTCTTCAAATCCTCTCAATGGTAAGCATAACTCCCCCACTGGGTCTTACAGATTCATTACATTCATTAACTATAGGTTAAGAGATAGCACCATATGTGATATTTTGAAAAGAAGATATTAAAAATGAATTGAACTCTATAGTATGATATCAATATATGTGATATTTTTAAAAGAAGGTGTTAAAAATGAATTAAACTTTATAGTTTCCAATCACACTTCAGACTTGTATGATTTGCCTAAAGGTTTTAAATTCATATGTACCAAGTGGACATTTAGGAACAAATTGAGACCCGAAGCTACAATTGATAAATTTAAGGCTAGAATTTTGATGAGATGTTTTAATTAAAAGAAAGGTTTTGATTATTTTGATATTTATTCTCTTGTGACAAAAATAATGATCGTTAGGAGTCTTATTGCGTTTTCCACTTTTCATAATTTAGTGATAAAATGGATGTCAAAATAATAATTTAAATGGTGACATAGACAAATAGATATATTTAAATCAACCCAAAGGTTTTGTGGTTCCAGGAGAAGATGATACATTATTAAAGTTGAGTATGTCCTTGTATAGGCTAAAATAGACACCTAAGCAGCGGTATGAAAAGTCTAATATCACATTAGTGGATAGTGTTTTTCTTGTAAATTAATCTTATACCTATGATTATTCCAAAATGATAGGTTCAAATTACATTATTATATGTAGATCACTTGTTCATTTTTGTCCAAAAATGAATGTTATTGATGAAACTAAGAACTTTTTGTCTCTTAAGTTTGGAATGGAAAATCAGTATGAAGTAGATTTAATTTTAGGAATCAAAATTAAGAGAAATATTGATGATTTCTCTTTGTGCCAGCCTCAATACATTAAAATCAATTTCATAAAAATTATTTATTTTGATGTAGTTTAGGGAGATCTCCTTATGATCCTAGCACACAATTGTAATAGAATAAAGATTCTAGTGTTTCTCAAACGAAATATGCTAAAATAATTGGGACTGTAATGCTTATGGTGAACTTACCTGATATAACTTATGTCGTTAGTATATCAAGTAGATATACTTATAATCCTAGTAGTAAACATCACAAGGCTCTTTGTCGCATCAAAAAAGTTTGTAAAGTTACATTTTTTAGGTTGTGTTGCATTTGTGCAGTGACATATGTTCAAGTGCAATTAACACCTCTAGTGCACACCCTTGACTGAAGAGATGTGTCTCTTCACACACACTTCAATTAGTGCTGCCATGAGAAATATTTTGGGTTTATTTTTTTTGTCCAAAACAAAAATTTCTCGATGGATATATTTGTCAAACACCAATTTGAGCTAAGGGACCGACAACGGTAGAAAAAGACTAGACATCTTCTTAACCGCTTTAATAACATAGTAGTTCTTCTATATTTAATCATTTAAAAGTTCTTTTCTCCCACCAATGTAGAAAAAATTAACATTTTGAGCAAAACAGTCTTTAACGTAGAAAATAAAAGGTAGAGCAGTACTATTAATAAGACCATTAGACGAAGAAAATGCATTAAATAAATAGATAATATTCATGTCAGATTCATGAAGTAAATGGAACAAATTTATGAACGAGGTATTTTTAACTCACAAATATACTAGAATTTCTTCTAGTGTTGTTATTCCCCAAAATTTATGGCTACACAGATCCATTCCGGCTAAAAATTCTAGGTTGTAATACGGAAGTGGAGCACTAATATCTCTAGGATCCTCTTTAGTTCTTGTGCGCAAACATTGTCCTTAAAAATTAGAGGTATCCTTTTCAATACAACTTTCTTGATTCATCTCTCTTTGTTATATTATCAAAGACATCTCGCTTATTCTGTCGTCATCAACCCGTACTTGATCATAAATAAAGCATATGTTATTTTGTTTCTAATTAACATTTCACATGCTTTATGATACAATCAATATACTGTTGAGATAAGAAATAAGGATATGCATAGTTATTCACCTTTTGGATCAAATAGTAACCGCAAGGACGAACTTCCTCCTCTTTATGTTCAGGGGCGGACCCACTAAGTGAGTTTCGGGTGCTCGACCACCCATAGACTCTGATTTTATATATATATATATATATATATATATATATAATATAATAAATCCGTAATTAAAAATTAAATGAGCACCCATAGTATGAAAGCAGTCATGGGCGTGCTGGTTTACACATGGAAACCAGAGGCCCGCAAAGCACACTAGAAGGTTCAAATCCCACCAGCCCCTTTTTTTTTTTTTTTTGCAGCGAATTTTACACTCTTTTTTTCTTTTCTTTTTTAATTTTTTTTCCTTTTTCTAAATAATTAAGGGCTTCTTTTTTTAACCTTTTTTTTTTGTTACACTTTTTCCTTCTTTTCTTTGTGCAGCGAAGTTTGCACCTTTTTTCTTTTCTTTTTTAATTTTTTCCTTTTTCTATCTAATTAAGGGCTTTTTTATTGAAGAGTTACAGTTAGTATAGTTTATACTATATGATTGCTAAAAGGTTTATGTTAAAGGAAGTGAACACCCACAACCTTTAAATCCTAGATCCGCCATTGTTTATGTTCCCAAACATTAGGGGTGCACGGTGTGACAATTGCATAAATAAGATTGTAGCTAATGAAATTACAGGACATGAAATTTGTGATGCATTTGTGAACACTAGCTCTACTAATTTTATGGAATATATGTTGCTATAGAGCCCATATGTAATGACATATCATCAATTTCCTTTTATACACTTTCATCAGCTACAATCTTACCAATGCAATTCAAATGCTTATGCTTGGGAACTTCAAGAGATGGAAGTTTCTCCTTAGGGTTATTGGTTGAACCAAAAGGTGAACAAATTTTCATGTACTTTATAATCTCAAGAACATATCAACTACATCACAAAGTATGTAAAATGTTAATCAATATAAAAATAAGGGGAAATCCATTGGCGACCTCTTAAATTTGGCATAAAATTTCACTTAGACACTTTAATAAAACTTTTTTCATTTTAAATACCTTATGTAGGGGTGCACATTGTCATTTAGACGCTTTTTTCTGACTCAACATTGTAATTGTACAACACGCATTTTATGCGCGTTTAAGAAGCTTTTTTGGTGAATTCTTTTTTTTCTCTTTCTTCTTCTTCCTCACTGTTTCTCTCTGCAATCTTTCACCATTCTCCATTGATTATTTTTTTACTCCTTCCGGCTCGCTCTTTTTCTCTGCCACCATAGACCACCCCTCAGCACCACCCAAATTTTTAGAAATATATAGTTTTTGCTGGGCATTTATACTACTTAGATTCTTCTTGTTCCCTGAATAAGTAATTTATTTTTTTATCCATCATTCAATAATAATTATAAGTACACAAAGAATATATTTTTCCACTTCTTTTGCACTATATCCATTAGAGGAGAAATAAGTAATGAAATTATTTATTTGATCATTATCGGATCATCTCTGACTACAAAGGAAATAAATATTTCAAAAAAGTGAGTTCTTATATTTGTATCTCCTACTACATATATAATGAATTTTTGTAAAGGAAAAAATTAATAGAAAAGAAATAAAAGATGGAGGAAATGGATTGCGATAAGGAGAGATTAAATATAGAAAATGAATGATAAAAATTTTTTTAAAAAAAAAATTGCAGTAAAGTTACTGAAAAGAAAAAGATAATAATTTCAAGGCACAAAATAAGAAGAATGAAATTACAGAGATTGTTTAGAGATTATGACGTACTTGGTGGAGTTTAGGAAGAAGATTATGAAGAAATGGGGTCTAGGGCATGGGATTGCAGAGCTGGAGAAAAAGGAATTAAAAGTGACTTTTTTTTATTTTAAGAAAAAAGTCCACACTTCACTGAAATATTTGTCTATTTTTCCAGAAAAAGCATTAGTCAACACGCGCTTTAGTTGGATCTGGGAATATAAATAGTGTCGAAATGACACAGTAAATGACTACTACAGGTGTTCAAAATGAACAAAGCATATTTAAAGTGTTTATGTGAAATTTCATGCCAACTTTAAGGGGACACCGATGGGGGTTGGGTGTAATTATGTGTGAGTTGTTGAAGCTAGAATAAGCCATGTTTCTTTGATACTATACCCAAAAGACATAAACTAATACAGCTGGCACCATACATGATAACTTTATTTTCAAAATACATAACGTGCACACACAATGACTAAAGATAATGCAAGAAAGATCAATGTCCCAATTTCGCATTTTAACGTAGAATTATTAGCTAGATGAGATCTATATGCCCATAAGTTTCATGGATTGACAATATCAAAGGAAATTGTAGTACATTTGTGTGGTAAACTGTCCTTCTTCACCAAGTCTTTGGATGACACCAATGAACTTTCCATGAACATCCACCTCAATTTTGAGCATTACCTTTGACTACCAGTTTTATTAACAACTTTTCTCTGGATTTTGTTTTCATTTGTGCTTTTTCTACCTCACATCCTCCTCAGTCTATTTAGGAGGTTCAACCATTCACTAGAAAGTAGATTTACAAAAAAGAAAAAATCAATCTTTCCGTTCTTCTACACAAGAAGTATATTCAAAAAAATGACTGAAAAACTTTGCATATTCCACAAATAGTAACTAGGATCTTCAATTTTAATCTTGAACTCTCTCTATGATTGCAAAAAGATAGGGAAAATATTTTCTTACAATAAGATGCTAGCGCAAATTCAGAACGTGGATTATAAGCATTGTCTAATAATCAAATGCTCTAAATCTGCGCTAGCATCTTGTTGTGAGAAAATTGTGTCCCAATCTTTTGTGCAACCACAACAAGAGTTAGGAATTGACACTGAAGATCCCAATTACTACTTTCGGTATGTGATTAGCATTCAGTCGTTTTTTTTTTTTGAATGGATACTGTGATATTGGTTGTGTATAAGAATAAATTGAGATTAATTTGGTTATTTTTGTAAAAAAAATTTCTAGTGAACCATTGAACCTCCTATACAAACTTAAAAGGAGTAGAGGTAGAGAAAACACAAATGAACAAAGAGAGACTACAAAATTTCATCCCTTGGAGACTTAATTTTCTAGCCTTAAGGTATAAAAATATCAAGCCTCAGGAACTTCTATACTACGTGTCCACTCTGAGGCTAGACCACTAAGAAATTAAAACTTGACTATTTTGAGTTCTATAATCGCCTTAGGCATAACAAGCACAAAACTAGTCAATGCCTAAAATAATATAAAATCCATCATATCTAATCAACTAAGTCAGTTGTGGGTTCTTTATAATAAATAGAGATGGCATAATTTTGTAGTCTCTCTTTGTTCATTTGTTTTTTTTCTACCTCTCTTCCTCCTTAATTTGCTTAGGAAGTTCAATGATTCATAAAAAAAAATAAACAAAAATGACAAAATGAATCTCAAGCCATCTTAGACACATCTTAATATCTTAAGGTTATGACCCTTTACATTGAAAGAAACATACTAAGTCTTAAACAATGTATTAAAAGAAAGAAATTAAAAGAAACATAGTTCATGTCCTCAATATATGAGGACATACAAATCTTGAGAGAATCAACTTCCCAAGCTTGACCTTCTAAGAACATTCACTTGTCTTCCACCTATACTTATAGAAATATAGAAGAATATAGAGATAGTACAAACATTGTACTAAGTATGATAATATGCAAAAACATTCTTAAAGGACATTGTAGTTGAAACATACTTTCATGCTATTTTAGTAAAACCTTCATGAATAAAGTTTAAAAAGCATCATTTCATATGCAAGTAAAACTTCGTTAACCTCAACATTTAGTAACATTCATCAAGTAATCCATTTTTATCATTTAGACCTTCCTATCCAAAATTATCCCAAGGCTCACGTAGGTAGGACATGAAGAGACCTCCCATGCAACCTCTTCATTACACACCTAAGGATCCTTAAGACTACCAAAGATAAGCATGCTCCATTTCAATTTAACATGTCAACACTCATTACTAAAAACACTAGAGGAAACATACATGTCTTCAATAACTTCACATAAAGACCATACTCCAAGACAACCCCCAAGTTACACTTAGTGCAATGTGAAAGTAGCATCTCATACTACTACTCCCACCTTAGTTCTTCTTGAAAATCACCATAGACTAGGCACATCACATTCATCATTTACATAGCTTTCATCACCTTAGTCATAAGACCAACATGCTTCATTAACATTAGACATAAAGTCAACTTACCTCATTAACATTTTATAGTAAAACATTCATACATTTTCATATAAGGAGACACCAAAAATTCCTTCAAAAGTCTACTTTTGCGAAAGAGAAATAGCCTCTCATTCCACCGCCTACCCTAAGTACTACACCCTTAAAAACACTTAGTTCATTACATTCGTTTGTGGAGGCTAGCTTTAATCGATATAGACCATGAAAACTAGACATGGAATCCCGGTATTAACCCCTACCGGATGATGGATCCCCACTTGCCTAAAGTAGGGTCATTATCTTAGCCTTTACTTGGATCTCCAATAGATAAACATATGCGGGCACATAGTTAAGGGATAAGGAGATTGCTTCTAAGTACTACATCTCAACTCACGAAGAGTACTCATCTTCAGAGGTACATTGGATACGACATCTCTGCTCACAAAGAGTATCCACCCCTTCTTCAAATCCTCTCGGTGGTAAGCATAACTCCCCCACTGAGTCTTAGACATTCATTACATTCATTAACTATAGGTTAAGAGATAGCACCATATGTGATATTTTGAAAACAAAATATCAAAAATGAATTGAACTCTATAGTATGAGATCAATATATGTGATATTTTAAAAAGAAGGTGTTAAAAATGAATTAAACTTTATAGTTTCGAATCACACTTCAGACTTGTATGATTTGCCTAAAGGTTTTAAATTCATATGTAGCAAGTGGACATTTAGGAAGAAATATGAGACCCGAAGCTACAATTGATAAATATAAGGCTAGAATTTTGATGAGAATTTTTAACCAAAAGAAAGGTGTTGATTGTTTTGATATTTATTCTCTTGTGACAAAAATAATGACCGTTAGGAGTCTTATTGCGTTTTCCACTTTTCATAATTTAGTGATAAAATGGATGTCAAAACAATATTTTAAATGGTGACTTAGACAAATAGATATATTTAAATCAACCCAAAGGTTTTTTTGGTTCCAAGAGAAGATAATAAATTATTCAAGTTGAGTAAGTCCTTGTATAGGCTAAAATAGACACCTAAGCAGCGGTATGAAAAGTCTAATATCACATTAGTGGATAGTGATATTCTTGTCAATTAATCTATACCTATGATTATTCCAAAATGATAGGTTCAAATTACGTGATTATATGTAGATCACTTGTTCAGTTTTGTCCAAAAATGAATGTTATTGATGAAACTAAGAGCTTTTTGTCTCTTAAGTATGGAATGGAAAATCAGTATGAAGTAGATGTAATTTTAGGAATCAAAATTAAAAGAAATATTGATGATTTCTCTTTGTGTCTGCCTCATTACATTAAAATCAATTTCGAAAAAATTATTTATTTTGATGTAGTTTAGGGAGATCTCCTTATGATCCTAGCACACAATTGTAATAGAATAAAGATTCTAGTGTTTCTCAAACGAATTATGCTAAAATAATTGGGACTGTAATGATTATGGTGAACTTTACCTGATATAACTTATGTTGTTAGTATATAAAGTAGATATACTTATAATCCTAGTAGTAAACATCACAAGGCTCTTCGTCGCATCAAAAAAGTTTGTAAAGTTACATTTTTTAGGTTGTGTTGTATCTGTGCAGTGACACATGTTACAGTGCAGTTAACACCTCTAGTGCACACCCTTGACTGAAGAGATGTATCTCTTCACACACACTTCAATTCATGCTGCCACGAGAAATATTTTGGGTTTATTTTTTTTGTCCAAAACAAAAATTTCTCGATTGATATATTTGCCAAACTCCAATTTGAGCCGAGTGACCGACAACGGTAGAACAAGACTAGACATCTTCTTAACTGCTTTAATAACATAGTAGTTCTTCTATATTTAATCATTTAAAAGTTCTTTTCTCCCACCAATGTGGAAAAAATTAACATTTTGAGCAAAACAGTCTTTAACGAAGAAAATAAAAGGTAGAGCAGTACTATTAATAAGACCATTAGACGAAGAAAATGCATAACATAAAAATAGATAATTTTCATGTCAAATTCATGAAGTTCATGCAACGAATTCATGAATGAGGTAATTTTAACTCACAAATATACTAGAATTTCTTCTAGTGTTGTTATTCCATGGCTACGCAGATCCGTTCCGGCTAAAAATTCTAGGTTGTAATACGGAACTAGAGCACTAATATCTCTAGGATCCTCTTTAATTCTTGTGCGCAAGCTTTGTTCTTAAAAATTAGAGGTATCCTTTTCAATACAACTTTCTTGATTCATCTCTCTTTGGTATATTATCAAAGACATCTCGCCTATTCTGGCGTCATCAACCCGCACTTGATCATAAATAAAGCATATGTTATTTTGTTTCTAATTAACATTTCACATGCTTTACGATACAATCAATGTATTGTTGAGATAAGAAATAAGGATATGCATATTTATTCACCTTTTGGATTAAATAGTAACCACAAGGACAAACTTCCTCCTCTTTATGTTTAGGGCAGACCCAGTAAGTGAGTTTCGGGTACTCGAGCACCCATTGACTCTGAATTTTTTTTGTATATATATATATATATATATATATATATATAATAAATTCGTATTAAAAATTTAATGAGAACCCATAGTATGAAAACAGACATGGGCGTGCTGGTTTACACATGGAAACCAGAGGCCCCCAAAACACACTGGAAGGTTCAAATCCCACCCGCCCCATTATTTTTTTTTCTTTTTGCAGCGAATTTTACACCATTTTTTTCTTCTCTTTTTTTAATTTTTTTTCCTTTTTCTATCTAATTAAGGGCTTCTTTTTTTAACCTTTTTTTTTCTTATACTTTTTCCTTCTTTTGTTTGTGCAGCGAAGTTTGCACCTTTTTTCTTTTCTTTTTTTATTTTTTTTCCTTTTTCTATCTAATTAAGGGCTTTTTTTATTGAAAAGTTTCATTTAGTATAGTTTATACTATATGATTGCTAAAAGGTTTATGTTAAAGGAAGTGAGCACCCACAACCTTTAAATCTTAGATCCGCCGTTGTTTATGTTCCCAAACATTAGTGGTGCACGGTGTGACAATTGCATCAATAAGATTCTAGCTAATGAAATTACAGGACATGAAATTGGTGATGCATTTGTGAACACTAGCTCTACTAATTTTATGGAATATATGTTGCTATAGAGCCCATATGTATTGACATATCATCAATTTCCTTTTATACACTTTCATCAGCTACAATTTACCAATGCAATTCAACTGCTTATGCTTGGGAACTTCAAGAGCAGGAAGTTTCTCCTTAGGGTTATTGGTTGACCCAAAAGGTGAACAAATTTTCATGTACTTTATAATCTCAAGAACATATCAACTACATCACAAAGTATGTAAAATGTTAATCAATATAAAAATAAGGGGAAATCCATCGGCGACCTCTTAAATTTGGCACAAAATTTCACTTAGACACATTAGTCAACACGCGCTTTAGTTGGATCTGGGAGTATAAATAGAGTCGAAATGACACAGTAAATGACTACTACAGGTGTTCAAAATGAACAAAGCATAATTAAAGTGTTTATGTGAAATTTCATGCCAACTTTAAGGGGACACCGATGGGTTCACCCTAAAAATAATATTCAGGTTGAGTGTAATTATGTGTGAGTTGTTGAAGATAGAATAAGCCATGTTTCTTTGATACTATACCCAAAAGAGATAAACTAAACAGCTGGCACCATACATGATAACTTTATTTTCAAAATACATAACGTACACACACAATGACTAAAGATAATTCAAGAAAGATCAATGTCCCAATTCCGCATTTCAACGTAGAATTATTAGCTAGATGAGATCTATATGCCCATAAGTTTCAGGGATTGACAATATCAGCGGAAATTGTAGTACATTTGTGTGGTAAACTTTCCTTCTTTACCAAGTCTTTGGATGACAACTATAAACTTTCCATGAACATCCACCTCAATTTTGAGCATTACCTTTGACTACCAATTTTATTAACAACTTTGCTCTGGATTTTATTTTCATTTGTGCTTTTTCTACCTCACATCCTCCTCAGTCTATTTAGGAGGTTCAACCATTCACTAGAATGTAGATTTATAAAAAAGAAAAAATCAATCTTAGTTTCGATCTTCTACACAAGAAGTATATTTAAAAAAATGACTGAAAAACTTAGCATATTCCACAAATAGTAACTTGCCTACAAGATGAACATGCTTAAAAATATAAGAAACAAAGGGATATGCAGCCATATGCCTCTCTAGTAGCAACAACGAGAAGAATAGTAATAAAAAGAAACATATCTTTAGGCTACTATAACACTTACCATGAACAATGTTTCTTAATCATAATGCACAAACAACAGAACTCTAACTTCTTCAATCTTAAAGTAGAATCAATAAGTTCAAAGAATAAATATTTTATCACTTTTAAGAACTAGAGATTTAAACCAAATATACATGAATTAGTAAGAAAGCAAGTTACTACACCAAATATCTCTAGGAAAAAGGCATGTGACAAGACTGTAAAGCCAACAATGATATTCAATAGATATTGTGCAAAATCGAGCATGATCTCCAAATAATCCATACACCAAACTCAACACTAAAGACAACCAACAATAAAGTGAGGCATAAAACATTTACTACTGGAACAGTGATAAAATAGAATACCAGGGAAGAACAAGGATATTACCTTTTCCGGAGCAGCGATACTAGGACTACGAGCTTGAGAAGACAGCCATTCTTCCACAACAAAATCCAAATACAAACAGCAAGCTAAGACAATCTGAGCGGCAATCTTCTCGAAACTTAGAATTAGAAAAACGACTACTGCCAAGGAAACTCAAACTCCGAAAAACCTCTCCTCGCTTCCCTATTTTCTTCTTCCCTTCATCTATCTCCGTCTCTATTTTTCTCACCATGATTTTCTCTGCCCTCCAACACTAAAGAAGATGGAGATTTAGGGGGAAAACCCGTTTGAATTTTGAATCTATCCGTTCTTTTTCGAGGCAACTGTAAAGAGGGATAGAGAGTTGTATTTTGCTCTGCAACTCAGCGGGAAAAGGGGGCGTGAGGGAGTACTGCTAGCACTGTTCACACCGTTTGGAGCTGTGTCGATGTTGACTTTGTTCACGCCGTTTGGAGCTGTGTCTATGTTGATTTTTACTGGTTTTTTGGATTTCGTCGTGTTCTTGCTGGAAAAAAAAAAGAAGAAGAAGAAAATGTGCATGGGTCGGTGGGGTCGTCTGGTATGCAGTACGTATTGCTTGAAATGGTTCGTTCTTACTGAAACTAAGCTTAACTTGAAAGTTGTAATTGTTGGATTGGGAATTGATTAGTGGGCTGCTGAAAATTTATTCGAGAAAGGGAGAAGTGGGCTGTAATTTTGAAAGAGTAAATTATATGTTGTATAATTATCAAGTTATGTCATTGGAGTTTCAATTTCACTTTGCAGCTTTTAATATCTCAAGCATTTTATTAGTAATTATATTGTTAATTATAATTTATTAAAAAGAGTTTTTATTAAAAATTAAGTGGATAAAGTGATAATGAGTAATTAATTTTAATGATTAAGAATTCTAACAATATAAATTAAGTGGCTTTTGTCAGTGATAATTACTGCATTTATTCAATGTTGCACGTCTGAAAATTTGAAAAGTATAACTTTTTATTGAGTTAAATTAAAGGTAGATAAATGATTAGCATTACAATTATTTTCATTACAAAATTTCTCTATTATTTTCAAATTCAACATATAATTCATTTTTTCCCCAAGAATTCAAGATTATTTTCATAGCTGCATATTTCAGTTCTGATGGATAACTTTGTTTCAATTTTAGTTGAACATGGTGGAAAAGTCGTCTTCCTCATCGACCAATCTTGTACATTTCCTTGGATTTTCACTACCTTTATTCGACATTGTCTATAAAATTAATGGGGAACGGGTCTGACATTTTAGTTTGTGTTTTAGGATGAACTGATATGAGAGATTTTGGGAATGATGCGGCTTTGAGAAAGATGACAAAGTGACTGCGTTTTTTTTTTTTTAAGTGATGTTTGAGACGCGATTTTTGGGGAATACGAAATATTTTCACGCGTGGGGAGAGGCTGAGTATATTGGGGGAAGATAAAAGAGTATTGGTTGATATGGGGTGGGTAGTTATTGGGTAACCATATAATATGAAATTAATTAAAATCAAATCCCTAATTTTTAGATTTTGTTTTTTAAAAGGTAACTATATAATATGAATTTTAATTAATATTTAATAAATAATAATTTATTATTTATATTAAAAACATTAAAAGGTAATTGATTAATATTTAATAATTTAATATTTATATTAAAAACTTTAGAAGGTAATTAATTAATCAGTAATAATTTAAAAGGTTTTGTTGATAAAAGGTAAGTGAATAAATGAAACTAATTATTTAAATATAATAATTATTAGTTAAATAATAAAATAAATTTTTTTAATTAATATATTATTAGTTAATATGCTATAACTTGATAATAATATGCTATAAATAGTTTATTTATAAATATATTTTTTTAATTAATATATTATTAATTGATGTGCTATAAGATTATAACAATATGTTATAAGTAGTTTATTTTTAAAGAGTATGATTACAACTTGATATTTATCCTCTTAAATGTGTTTGGGATGTTAATTTTACTTTTTGAAATGAAAAGGCCCAAAAATTGGTTCCTATGTTTATGGATAAATTACCTATAGCACATCTTTATTTTTCATATTTTCTATTCTTCAATATCATTTTAAAATATTTTTAAAAATCCCTTATTTTTTTCCAATTCTCAAGTCAACTGTAACGACCTGTTTAGTCGTTTGGAGCAGCAGATTTTATTTCTGGAAAAACTGTGTGAGTCGACGGAACCCACGACGGACCGTCATGGGCACGACGGGCCGTCGAGGGTGTCTCGTTCCAAAAGACTTAGACTTCTGAAATTTGGGTACTGAAATCGACTCTCTGAACTTGGCAACGGACCTGCAGGACGAACCGTCGTGGTCACGACGGACCGTCGCAGGTGTCTCGTTCCAAAAGACTCAGACTTCTGAAATTTGGGTACTGAAATCGACTCTCTGAACTTGGCAACGGACCTGCAGGACGAACCGTCGTGGTCACGACGGACCGTCGCAGGTGTCTCGTTCCAAAAGACTCAGACTTCTGAAATTTGGGTACTGAAATCGACTCTCTGAACTTGGCAACGGACCTGCAGGACGAACCGTCGTGGTCACGACGGACCGTCGCAGGTGTCTCGTTCCAAAAGACTTAGACTTCTGAAATTTGGGTACTGAAATCGACTCTCTGAACTTGGCAACGGACCTGCAGGACGAACCGTCGTGGTCACGACGGACCGTCGCAGGTGTCTCGTTCCAAAAGACTCAGACTTCTGAAATTTGGGTACTGAAATCGACTCTCTGAACTTGGCAACGGACCTGCAGGACGAACCGTCGTGGTCACGACGGACCGTCGCAGGTGTCTCGTTCCAAAAGACTCAGACTTCTGAAATTTGGGTACTGAAATCGACTCTCTGAACTTGGCAACGGACCTGCAGGACGAACCGTCGTGGTCACGACGGACCGTCGCAGGTGTCTCGTTCCAAAAGACTCAGACTTCTGAAATTTGGGTACTGAAATCGACTCTCTGAACTTGGCAACGGACCTGCAGGACGAACCGTCGTGGTCACGACGGACCGTCGCAGGTGTCTCGTTCCAAAAGACTCAGACTTCTGAAATTTGGGTACTGAAATCGACTCTCTGAACTTGGCAACGGACCTGCAGGACGAACCGTCGTGGTCACGACGGACCGTCGCAGGTGTCTCGTTCCAAAAGACTCAGACTTCTGAAATTTGGGTACTGAAATCGACTCTCTGAACTTGGCAACGGACCTGCAGGACGAACCGTCGTGGTCACGACGGACCGTCGCAGGTGTCTCGTTCCAAAAGACTCAGACTTCTGAAATTTGGGTACTGAAATCGACTCTCTGAACTTGGCAACGGACCTGCAGGACGAACCGTCGTGGTCACGACGGACCGTCGCAGGTGTCTCGTTCCAAAAGACTCAGACTTCTGAAATTTGGGTACTGAAATCGACTCTCTGAACTTGGCAACGGACCTGCAGGACGAACCGTCGTGGTCACGACGGACCGTCGCAGGTGTCTCGTTCCAAAAGACTCAGACTTCTGAAATTTGGGTACTGAAATCGACTCTCTGAACTTGGCAACGGACCTGCAGGACGAACCGTCGTGGTCACGACGGACCGTCGCAGGTGTCTCGTTCCAAAAGACTCAGACTTCTGAAATTTGGGTACTGAAATCGACTCTCTGAACTTGGCAACGGACCTGCAGGACGAACCGTCGTGGTCACGACGGACCGTCGCAGGTGTCTCGTTCCAAAAGACTCAGACTTCTGAAATTTGGGTACTGAAATCGACTCTCTGAACTTGGCAACGGACCTGCAGGACGAACCGTCGTGGTCACGACGGACCGTCGCAGGTGTCTCGTTCCAAAAGACTCAGACTTCTGAAATTTGGGTACTGAAATCGACTCTCTGAACTTGGCAACGGACCTGCAGGACGAACCGTCGTGGTCACGACGGACCGTCGCAGGTGTCTCGTTCCAAAAGACTCAGACTTCTGAAATTTGGGTACTGAAATCGACTCTCTGAACTTGGCAACGGACCTGCAGGACGAACCGTCGTGGTCACGACGGACCGTCGCAGGTGTCTCGTTCCAAAAGACTCAGACTTCTGAAATTTGGGTACTGAAATCGACTCTCTGAACTTGGCAACGGACCTGCAGGACGAACCGTCGTGGTCACGACGGACCGTCGCAGGTGTCTCGTTCCAAAAGACTCAGACTTCTGAAATTTGGGTACTGAAATCGACTCTCTGAACTTGGCAACGGACCTGCAGGACGAACCGTCGTGGTCACGACGGACCGTCGCAGGTGTCTCGTTCCAAAAGACTCAGACTTCTGAAATTTGGGTACTGAAATCAACTCTCTGAACTTGGCGACGGACCTGCAGGACAAACTGTCGTGGTCACGACGGACCGTCGCAGGTGTCTCGTTCCAGAACACTTAGACTTCTGAAATTTGGGTACTGAAAT
>NC_028641.1:11873539-11876670 GCF_001406875.1 Solanum pennellii | reverse complement strand
TTTTATTAATGAGTTTAAGTCTTCCGCATTACTTTCTGTTGATATTAAATTGAAATGTTAGGATTTAGATTGGTTGGTTCGCTCACATAGGAGGGTAAGTGTGGGTGCCAGTCGCGGCTCGGTTTTGGGTCGTGACAAACTCAAGATACGTAAATATCACAGCCTTAACACACAATTTTTTTCTTTTTGTCACTCCTTAAATCTCTCTCTAATGTCATTCCATAATCTTGTCATTTACAATTTTCATATCAATTTGATTTACAAAAGGATTCTCTCTCCACTAAATCAAATTTAAACTACTGAATAGTTGTCTTCTTCAATTTTATTTTTTTCTTCAATATTTCCTGATATAGTGTGTCACCTCCATAGTCGTCGTCTTCAATTTTATTTTTTTCTTCTTATTTGTTGATACATACAGATTAAGATCCTTATTTTAGTATTATAATTGCTCAACTAGTTGAAGAAGGATGCATCTAGGAATTCTAAATAGATTGTAAAAAAAACGTTCAAAAAGATGGAAAAAATTGATCTACTAGTGGTTTTAGTAAGGACTTCGGATCGAGATCCATGAATGACGTCTATGTTAATAGTTAAAAAAACATATAAGGGTAAATGTAGAAAAAAATGGATGTACATTTATCTTCTTAAGTGAATGTTGACAAGGAGAAGTCGAAATAGATCAAATTGTTGATTTTCTTGTTCATCTTTTTCTGATATATATGGGTTCAGATTTTTAATGTATCATGTTGTTTTTGTTTCTTAAATTAATGTATAATACCTTCATTTTAACATCATAATACATTACGATTTAATCATGTATAATGTATCGTGTTTAAATACTAAATTATCTTATGATTATAGTTTGGGATACATTAATTGTTTTTAATGTATCTAGTTAACTTTGTTTCTCAAATTAATTTATAATGTCTTTGTTTCAACACTTCGATACATTACGATCTTATCATGCACAATATATCGTGTTCAAATATTAATTTTGATACGTAAACTTAATTAGTTTTCATACTTGATACAAAATTTCTACTAAATGTATCATGTATCTAGGTGTTTTCTATGTATCTTCTATCCTATTCAAATTTAGAAGGATATGTATTCGTACACAATATATGATACATTAAAGTGTCACACAAGTATGTATTAGATTCATAAATGGTGATACGTAAATGTTATTATTAAAAATCTATTTAGTTTGAGGCAATATGTGAAGATCTTGAAGATCATGTACACAATATTTTGTTATTTAAACAGTGCTAATATCAAATATATTTTTACTAAACACAATTGTACAAATTGTCTGTTAGATTTACAATTTTATAGAACACAATTTTACATCTATTAAATCATATAACCGATACATGATACTCTATATTGTATCAGATACACAACATTCTATTTTTGCATGAGCAAATACACAATTTTTTAGACATGATACGTAAATTTGAATTTATACTAATGGTATATGATACGTTGAAACTACCACAAAGTAATGTATCAATCTCAATCTTAACATTTGTATGTAAAACAGTTACTTAATGTATCTAGTAGAATTATAACACTTATCAATTTAAACGAGATACATAAAAAGTAATGTATTTATAAATTTATCCATATCAAAAACAAAATTCAAAAAAAACGATTACGCAACATTACAAAAGGTTATGATCTATCAAAGTTATGCATCTCTTTAGCATTTGTGCTTGTTGTTTCAATGCATAAGGAACATATTGAAAATATCAACTCTTGTTTTTTCACCTCAACAATGTGTAGATCTCCAAATTTTTCAACAACTTACCGATCTTTATTTCAACTGTAATGGTTGATTTGTGATTCACAAATCAATATTTCGACCAACAACAATTTCATCACTTTTGTATCGTTCATATCTCACCCCACTTTCTCATATTTCAAAATGTCTCAACAAGATCGACATGTTCAAATTGTATCAGTACAATTTGTCGACAAGTTGATTCAAAAAATTGAGATTTCTTTTTAGAAAGTATCAGAAGAATAATTTTGGGATACATTAACTAGATTTTAATGTATTATGAAGTACAAATTGAAATGGACAGTTGCTTATTTGATCATCTCCTACTGGTGCCCACGATCGAGCTGAGATGAAGAGGAGGCCAAGCAACATAATCAACATTTTCCTATGATTTTTTTCTGCTATTTATCGGATTTCCAAGTTTTTCCTCATCTCATCGATATACTACAATGGTGAATTTGAGATTCACACAAAATTATTTGTCCATCTGCTATTCATTATGCATCTTATCAAATTTTCGACAAATTTGAATGATTATTTGATAAACATGAGACGATGAATAAAAAAAATGAATTTTAAATTTTTTTGATTCTGGAAGGATTTGCATTAATATGTATTAATTTTCAATTTAATTAGAGATTACAATAGTTGTTGATGCATTAAATAACTTACAGTTATGTTTGTGAATATTTTAATTGCAACTATGTTTGTGTGTGTGTATATATATATATATATATATATATATATATATGTGATGTGGCACCTCTCTATGACGTCCATTTGCATTTACATTTTTAAAAAAAAAAGATAATCACTATTATATCATTAAAAAAAATTACTTGACTTTATTACAAACAAATATTTTATTAATGGAGGATTATTTATAACACAAACTCTTATTATTTTTTGTTTATTTATCTCACTTATAATAAAAGGAGAAACATAATTTCTTATTTTTTACTTTTTTAAATTTAAATTAATTATTTTATTGTAAAAATATATTGCTTTACTTATAGAAATAAATATTTTATTAATGTAGGAACATTTATAAAAAAACTCTCTATATTTTTTTTCTATTTGTTTATCTTACTTCTAATCATGAAATCATGATTATTTTTTTTTACATTTTAAGTATTTTTATTTTTATTTTTGATTTTATTCATTAGGAGTTACTACCCCTGACTTGCCCCTCTTTAATTTTTACTTTTAATAATACGGAAAAGGGCCTAAAATACCCTCAAAGTATTGAAAATGGTACAAAATTACCTTTCATCCACCTATTGGGTCCAAAATGCCCTTTTCATCCACCTATTGACTCCAAAATACCCTTGTCATCCACCTTTGGGTT
>NC_028641.1:11860624-11863539 GCF_001406875.1 Solanum pennellii | reverse complement strand
TTTGTGTTCTGTTTCTCTTTTCTCTAGATTATTTGTGTGTGTTGTGTGTTTAATTCCCAACATGAATTACATAAGCAATTTGAAACAGAAAATGCTCAAAATCTAATATAAAGTATATGGATCATCTCAAAATTAAGGGATGAGTAGATCTTAAACAAGAAAGACACCATAAAACTGAACGAAACATACTCATTCATCGAATTACTAGATTTGATGGCTGAAAGTGGTCATAATCTGAGAAATAAAATTATATGAATAGAGTTGGAATGATGAGGCAACCATTTTGAGAAAGAAAATTATATGGGTAAGGTTAGTATGATGGCAATACCCTACATATGCAAATTGAATGTGAAAAAGTAGTCACTCAAAAGATGACACAGTGCTAAACATCGGTAAAGAACGGTATTACACAAATTAGATATGAAACCGAAAAGATAGAAAGTGCTACATAAATTAAATATGAGAAAGTATCCACCAAAAAGATAGCACGATACTACACAAATAAGATATGAGAAAATAGTCACCAAGATGATGCATAGTGCTACACAACACATAGATAAGAAAATAATCTGAAAAATGCACGATACTATGCAAATTAAATATAAGAAAGTAGTCACCAGAAAGATACACGGTGATCCAACTTTTGATAACATAATTGTTGGCCAGACAGGCAACATATATATGGGTAATAGTTTCTGACTGTAGAATCTCTTTAATTTATCATCAAGATCGTAGAAGTTCTGATTTCATGTAAAAATATGACATCTGGCCTAATTCAACCTCAAAAGTTAGTTCATGAGAGGAAGATTCACCAAATCCATCTAAGTAGAGCACTAGTTCATTCTCCAACTAATGTGTGAACCTTTACCTCACTCTAACAATAATATCTTTGATTCGAAAACTTTTTGCATAAAACCATCTCCGAAATCAAACTGAAATAGCTCAAGCTCGAAATTAAAAAATATCTACCATCTCACCACAATATTTCATAATCTAATTTCTTTGTGCTAATCATTAAAATTACATATTTGAAGTTTTGAACCGAGGTAAGGAGCGGAAAAAGAACACTATTATCTTTTGGTACTATTATTATTATTAAACAACCTTCAGTTTCATATTAAATACATCCATCTAATTTCTATTAACTGAATTTACGAGACATGAATATATATATATGAAGAAAAAATATTTAAGGACATAATTTTCATTATTGTCCTTTATGAAACCATAAATATATATAACTTTATAAATAGTATAATTTATCTCATAAAAAATATAAAACTTCAATAAAATGAAAAGGCAAATATGAAGAAAAAAAAACTCAAATATTAATTTTGAACTTTGACAATTTTATTATTTTGCAAAAGGAATAACGCACAAGTACCCCCTCAACCTATGCTCGAAATCTCAGCGACACACTTAAACTGTACTAAGGTCCTATTACCCCCCTAAACTTATTTTATTAATAATTTTCTACCCCTTTTCAGCCTACGTGGCACTATCTTGTGGGCCCAATACTGGTCGACTTTTTTTTCAATTTAGTGCCACGTAGGCCGAAAAGGGGTAGAAAATTACTTATAAAATAAGTTCAGAGGGGTAATAGGATCTTAGTATAGTATAAGTGTATCTCTGGAATTTCGGACATAGGTTAAAACGGTACTTATGCATTTCCCCTTTGCAAAATAAAAAAAGTCTAGCTAAAAAGTTCGATTAATATGAAATAGAAGAAGTATGTACTACTACTCTAGACTTGTTTTCTTATTCAAAATAGATAGTTCAAATTATTGTCATTTAAAAAAATCAAAATATATTTGAGCATATATTTTCTATTTTACTCTTGGTAATAATTATTCTAAAAGTAGTAAATATTAACTAATTGACATAGAAAAATTGAAGTGAATAACATCTACACATACTTTAATATTATGATTGCCTAGATTGATTCTCTTTTTTTTTTTTTTTTAATTAAGAGAGTCAGACAAATAATATTTATTGGAAAGAAATTAATATTTTGGATACGTAAATATAATAAATAAGAATATAATTTTCAACAATATAACTTCTTAAAAATAATAAATATTAAAAGCAATATGATCAAAAGAAAGTAGAGATAGTTACAATAGTTCAAAGTTAGCTAGTGAAACAATGGGACCAATGTAACTATACTAGTATCATAATATGTCAGTGACAAACCATCAATGAGTTATATAAAAATTATTATGCATAGTGAATTTATTGCTGAGTTGCAACTAAAAATGATGATAATTAATTATTATGAGTCCACTTTGTGTGCCCAGTGAGATAATTCCACATGACCATGCTTTGTGTTATCATCCTACCCATGACTCTATTACTCATAACTCATCTTTTATATTTCAAAAAATCCACTCCATCATCTTTGAGACTAATTAGATGATTATCTAACCCATGCTTTTTTCTTGAACACTAATTGATTATCTCTTGAGATTTATTGCTAAGTGTTTCTGACACAGTTTTTTTTTATATGGGTAGGGTCTAATTCATGTGGGCTAAATTACTTGACTAGAAAATGAACTTGGAAAGCAAGTCAAAAGATTGTGGACAATATGTTTGAATTTATTTTTTAACTTGCAAGGTTGATTATCAATAAAAGGATAGGTAGATCCTTAAAGACTTTAATTCACTGGCGGAGCTAGAAATTATTGAGGGTGTTGAAGAGTAATGATATGTGATTGATAAAATAAAATAAAAATATGTCAAAATATTTTATTAAGGGTATCTAAATATAATGGTGTTTAACTGTCAAAATAAAACAAAAAAAAAATGTTATTTGAGGTTCAGACCTAGAACACTCTTCACTCAAATGGACACGTATTATCACTTTATCAAAGACATAACTTTTTTCAAAGGTATCCGACTTTATATATATATATATA